>NC_134748.1:13602500-14202500 GCF_050436995.1 Anticarsia gemmatalis | reverse complement strand
GACGAGTGGAATCCGACGAATCAAACAAATAACTCTTGGTACGTGAGCTCGAGTAAGAAACAGCCGGTATGGGAGTCGCAGTCGGTTGGTGAGTGAATTTTTTCGCCAATCCTTGTTCCGCTATCCTCCTATATCCTATATTAATATAATTACATTATTTTGAGATCGAAACTCTCTCATTATAACGTGTCCGATTGTTTATGTTATAAGTTCCATTGTTCTTATCTCTGTGCTATAAATAGAATATACAGAGTAGTTTGAAAGACAGAGAATACAAATCTTTTCTGTTATAATTATAAAATGTGTTTTAAATGTCTCTTAAATATGTTTTAAATGTGTCTTTTTAAAGTATAAAGTAACGTGTATGAGATTTTACACATATTTTATATAAATAATATTAAAATCAATTTAAAACTCTTAGCAATTACATTTTGCTTTATACTATTTTTCAATTAGGTTTACTTGTGTTAATTGTTTAATTCTGTGAATTTTGTGATTTTATTATTAGTGATATATCTGTGTCGTACATTACTCTGTTACAATGTCGAACCCTACTATCGAAACTGTTCCTACTGTCGAACAAATACCAAAGGAAATTATTCAATTAATACCATTATATAATGGGGATAAAAGACTGTTAAATCTTTATTTGAAAAAGTGTCAATATGTCCTTGAGCGATACAAGGGAAGCCATGAGCAAAATCTTTACGTATATAACGTGTTAACTAGCCGTTTGCGAGACGACGCAGCCGCACTTCTATCAGAACGCGAAGATATTGTGACATGGTCCACATTTCGGGAATTACTCATCCAACATTTCGGAGACCCACGTAGCGAAGCTTGTATAAATATTGAACTTGAATCTTTAAAAATTCAACCCGGTGAAAGTTATTTAGAATTTTGTAACAGAATCCAAAGTGTCCGATCAGCTCTAATGTCCAAGGTCAACATGATCGATGATACAGATTTGAAACGCGCGAAATCGATTATTTATAACAATACGGCTCTGAATGTATTCTTGTATAATCTTCCTGAGAATATGATACGTGTTGTAAGACTTAAGGCACCCGAAACTTTGGAAGCGGCCTTGAGTTTAGTACTTGAGGAAGTTAATTTCTTAGAGCAGTACAATACCAAAAATCGTATCCAAGGTCAATCTCATAGTTCAGGATCAAGGTTAGTAATGACTCCAGCTGGATACAAACCTTTATTACACGGTAATATGAGTGCACCAAAATTTAATTTCGGTATTCCCCAAAATAAAATGCTTCAAGGTCAACCATCTAATGCATCACGCCAACAATTTGGTTACGTACCCCAAACACAACCATTCGGGTACAAGGCACCTCAACGGTTTGGATATAAGCCATTTCAACCGTTTGGCTATAGACCACCTGTGCCGCAAAAGTTTGGCTATAGACCTCCACAACCTCAACCGTTTGGCTATAGACCTCCACAGTCTCAACCGTTTGGCTATAGGCATCCGCAACCTCAACCGTTTGGATATAAACCACCGCAACAGTTTGGTTATAAACCCCCTACTAATTTTAATGTTCCTTAACAACAAAAACCGCAATTGCAAAACACAGACGTTTCCATGCGTACAGCACAGCCTAAATCAAATGTGCTACAAGGTTTCAAAGTTAATGAATTATGTACCGAATATTATGAGCCTTATTACGAAGAGTATGACCCTAATTATAACGATGTATATAACTATGACTTAAATTATTATGATGAAACAATTGATTATGAACAACAAACGGAAGCTGAAATTCATGATGAAAATTTTCGGAAAATAGCCTCGAACAGCAAGAAATCCTAGAACTAAATTTTGATTCTAATTTAAAATTACCTTATATTTACATAGAAGAAATAGACGCGAAAATGATGATAGACACGGGTAGTATGCGCTCTTTTATTAGTCCTAGGAAAGCGTACGAATATTTCAGTGACTACATAAGCAAAGAAAATTTCCACGTAGTCAGTACACATGCTACTAGTGCCCATTACGAAATTATTGAAATACCACTTTTACCTACTTTTGTTAGTAACGACTGGCATAAGTTCTTTGTATACGATGTTGATATAAGATATGACGGACTTATTGGTAATGATCTATTAAAACAATTAGGCGCTGTTATTGATCTAAAAGAACAAACCTTACGAACTAATTCTACTAGTATTCCAATTATTAATAATAATTTAAATTATAAAATTAATATACCACCACGTACAGAACAACGTGTCAAACTACCAGTAGACCAATATTCAGGTGACGCTATTCTTGACTATCATGACTTTCAAAATGGACTACGAATGCCAAGCGCAATAGTAAATTGTGATCACGGATATGCATTTACAGTCATACAAAATACTTTAGACTGTCCAAGACAATTGACTATTACACGACCTTTTTTAGTGACGCCATACAATAACTCTGAATGTAATACTAATTTTACTGCAAGCGACTCTACCATAGAAATAGACAAATTACTCGAGGAAAATTTAAATAAATTAAGACTCGACCACGCTAATGACGAAGAACGTAACAAAATATATGCACCTTGTAAAGAATACAAAGATATATTTTACTGTGAACAAATTTCCTTGACATTTACAAATCAGGTAAAACATAATATACGTACAAAGAATGAAGACCCCATATACATTAAACCTTACAGACAGGCACCTTTCGTTCAAAATGAAATTAGTAATCAGGTAGAAAAATTATTACATGACAATGTCATACAAGAATCGCATTCCCCATGGAGTGCTCCAGTTCACCTAGTCCCAAAGAAAAAAGATGCATCTGGCGAAATTAAATACAGAATGGTTATTGACTACAGACGACTGAATGACATTACTATTGACGACAAGTACCCCTTACCCAATATCAACGATCTTTTTGACAAGTTAGGAAAGAGTGTTTACTTCACAACGCTAGATCTAGCAAGTGGATACCACCAAATAGAAGTAGAAGAGAAGGACAGACAGAAGACTGCTTTTACCACGCAAAATGGTCATTTTGAGTTTCTCAGAATGCCATTTGGACTTAAGACTGCTCCGGCGACTTTCCAACGTACTATGGATAACATACTGCGCGGTTTACAGGGACTGCACTGTATGGTTTACTTGGATGACATTATAATTTACGCAAATAGCCTTGACGAAATGATAAACAGACTTAAAATTGTATTTGACCGACTTAGAGCCACCAACATGAAAATTCAGTTAGACAAATCGGAATTTTTGCGCAAAGAAGTACTTTATCTTGGACATACCGTTACAAAAGACGGACTAAGACCCAACAACGACAAAATAGATGCTGTTCTCAATTACCCATTACCCAAGACTACAACTGAGATAAAAAGCTTTCTCGGTCTCGTAGGTTACTATCGACGTTTTATAAAAGACTTTGCAAAAATTACTCAACCATTGACCGCCTGCTTAAAGAAACGAAACAAAATTATTATTGACCAAAAATACATAGACGCATTTAATCAATGCAAGGAACTTCTGACACACGCACCACTATTACAATACCCTGACTATGATAAAAACTTTATTCTGACAACGGATGCGTCTAATGTCGCCTTAGGTGCTGTCCTATCGCAAGGACAGATTGGTAGTGACAAGCCCATTGCCTATGCTAGCCGTACTCTCAGTGATACAGAATCACGTTATAGCACTATCGAACGTGAACTACTCGCTATCGTTTGGGCAGTGAAACATTTTAGGCCCTACCTATACGGTCGAAAATTTTATATTTACACAGATCATCGCCCCTTAGTTTGGCTTCTATCACTCAAAGACCCTAGCAGTAAACTTACTCGATGGCGATTACGCTTACAAGATTACGATTTCGAATTGATCTACAAGAATGGTAAACAAAATACAAATGCAGATGCTCTCTCCAGAATCAAACTTAATGCGTTATCCTCAGACGACGAAAATCAGTCTATGGCAGTTAATGTTGATGAAAAGGAAGATAATAATTTAAAAGAATACGTTAAAAGTGTAGTTGAAGACATAGAAAAGCTAAGTGGAAATAAACCGGAAAGAAAAAGTTCATCAACGATAACAATATCTGATTCTAGTCGAACTGCGTCATGTAGTAGTCCTATAGAATTTTCTAAGAATATTAGAGACAGTAACCAAAATACTAATGATTATCCGATGCGATCAGTATCCAGTAAATCAGACGGAACTATTCATTCAGCCGTAGAGTTAGAATCAACTGGAATACCTATATTACATGAAGCAATTGACACCAAGCCCAATCAAATATTAATATTTTCATGGCTTAAAAATCAGATACATGTAAACAATTTATCACGTGAAAAACAAAAGATAATAGAAGTTTTCCTTCCTAAAAATAATCCCGAATTGGTAAAGGACTTTCTAAAGAAATACATTCAACCAAAACTTAAGTACTTTATTTACTTTGAGGAAGATGAACATCGTAAATTATTTAGTAATATAATAATCGATTTATTCAAAAAGGGTACAGTTAATTTCTATGAATGTACAGAAAGGGTTATTTTTATAGATGATGAGAAAGAACAGAAGGCATTAATTTTGAAACACCATGAAGGAAAGTCTTGCCACCGTGGTATAAAAGAAACGTTACTTAGATTGCGTAGAAATTATTATTGGGATAGAATGCAGGAAACCGTAACAGCCGTAATAAATAGTTGTGAAGCATGTCAAAAAACAAAATATGATAGAAAACCTATAAAACCTATTTTACAATTAACGCAAACCCAGGACGCGCCATTTCAAGAATTATTCATAGATCTGTTTAGTATTGAAGGTAAAACTTATTTAACTATCATTGACGCATTCAGTAAATTGGGTCAAGCAATCGAAACTCAGGGAAAATCAACTCCTGAAGTAACGAGAGCACTTATGAAATATTTTTCTTATTACGGTACTCCAAAAAAGATAAGCTCTGATCCCGGTACTGAATTTAATAATGAACTTATTAAAGAATTTTTGAATTTACACAAAATAGAATTTCATATTGGAACACCAAACAACCCTAATTCGATGGGCCTTATCGAGAGGTTCCATTCTACTTTAATAGAAATATACAGATTGGCTAAATATGAGAAACGATGTACTGACGCGGCCTCGGTTATGACCTATTCTGTTTTGGCATATAATCATACTATTCATTCTGTTACTGAGCTTACTCCATTCGAAGTTGTCTTCGGGCACACTGACTCAACTAGCCCTTTTAGCATAGAATTAGATAAGCGTTACTTCCAAAAATTAGTAAAAGATCATGCAAAAAGAATAACAACTTTATATGAACACTTAGCGGAAAAAATGGTTACTATTAAAGAAAATAATAGAGCTAGGAAAGGTGGTGAAGGCGATGTAAAGTTTAAAGAAGGCGATACTATTTTCGGTAAAGATGTAAATAAACGTAAAAGTAAGGACAAACCGCGATATACGAAAGCTAAGGTCACAGGTGAAGCAGAGAGAAACGTTTTACCCATAAAAATTGGAGATAGAGATACTAAAATTCCTATTAAAAATATAAAACGCCCTCCACAGGTGCGTCGTGTTACTGATGACAGTGACAATGACGTCGCTGGCCCTTCATCTGCAAAGCCTTGAAGGAAATCCAGGAATACTGCCGGTGAAACAAGGCCAAGCATATTACCAAACCGATCATTGGACTATCGTAAAAGCTATCAGTCTTGAACAGATTTATAAAGATTTACATTATATCTCTACAGACTATCAAAAACTTTGTAATTTAATCGATTGGAATGCATCATATTCGCAAGAAATCTTTAGTATAAAATTACATACAGAGTCTATACGCGATATAACTATGGAAAAGTATCAGCAACTTGTACCATCTAAACGCTTTAGGCGTGGCCTTATAAATCCATTGGGTTCTATTATAAAAATTATAACCGGTAATCTAGATCATGATGATGCTTTACAATATGATAAACTTATTTCAAAACTAAATCACAATCAAATCATTATATCTAAAAAGTTAACTTTGGTCTCTAAAATGTTTAAAAGCTTTATAAATATCACAGAAACAGTTGAACAGAATACAGTTAATTTTCATAACAGATTGACTAAAATTGAAGTAAGATTTAACTGTCCAACAAAATAATTGGAATTTTCTAACCTATGTAATTGGGTTATTCAATGTTTTTATGAGTAGCTTTCGTACTATATTTATTAGATTAAGTGAAATTGAAACTGCACTAGCGCTAAGCAGGATATCCATTTTACATCAATCAATTGTAAACCCTTCAGAACTTTTATATCATTTAAAATTAATATCTGAATCTGAGAGTCTAGTATATTATCCCAATGAATCAAACTTGTTAAAGATAGAAGAGATTATAACTGTCAAAACTTTTATTAAAAATAATCAAATAACATTTATAATGGAGATCCCACTTACTGATAATGCTACTTATAATTATTATAAAATATATTCCTTACCAATATTCCATGAATCTGATAATAAAACCCTTACTATCTTCCCAAAATACCCCTACCTATTGGCGAAAGAAAGTACATACTTACCAATCGTAATACCGTGCCAATCATTCTCTGCTGGCAGCCGCTTCCTGTGCACTGCAGAAAGTCGAGTTCCTTACTATGAACTTACCTGTATTGAGCAGCTTATGAGTTTTGAAGATGACCTTTCTCGCTGCAAGCAACACCCAATCCAAATTGAAGAGGTCAGGATCCAGCAAGTTTCCGTTGACAATTGGATTTTGTTCAGTAGACTGAGGACTACGCTAACAAAACATTGCAACAATGTGGTTAGCAAGCAGCTCGTATTTGGTACTTACCTTATGACCATTGACGAATCCTGTGAATTGGAGATCCGTGGCATTCACATCCACCATCGCATCCTCGTAGAAACAGAAAGAGTGGAAAGAATTCCAATTATCACCTTACCCCAGTTACGAGCGAACGCGACTCTATCCAGTACACGTGCACTTAACATGAAAGACGTAAGCTTGGATGAAGTTAAATATATGGCGTACTCATTAAAACATAGTGAAGTGATTGAAAGTGTTTTTGATGAAAATAAAAGTAGCTTCAGTGCGTCTTTAGTGTACGTAACTTTAGGTTTAGTCATATTAAGTATTTTTGTGTTTTCCCTTTATGTGTTTCGGCTCAAATTGTTGAAATATACGTGTTATAAGAAAAATTATCGGAACCAATCTCAAATCGATTCTCCCGATAATTTTCCTCTTAAGGTCGGAGGAGTTATGGTAACACCCACACCTTCAGCCCTAGATTAAGTTTAGAATATAGTTTATGCTTAGCCAGCAGAATGCTGACAATTCTTAGAAGTAAGATAAGCCGGGCCCAACGGATGTGTCTCTCCCGAGGGTCCAACTGTCGTAAACAACAGAATTAAAACAGCCTCCGAATCGGCTACACATATATCTTTGTTTTAATTTCTCACATTATTTTAATTAAATTAGTTTTTAAAAAATTGTTTCCCCGCTCCGGAAACAAGAGTAGCTAAAGAGTTTGTTTGTTTGTTTGTTTGATTGTTTGTTTGTTTGAACGCGCTAATCTCAGGAACTACTGGTCCGACTTGAAAAAATCTTTCAGTGCTAGATAGCCTATTTATCGGGGAAGGTTATAGGCTATATATCATCACGCTACGACCAATAGGAGCAGAGTAGCAATAAAAAATGTTACAAAAACAGGGAAAATTTTGACCCATGCTCTCTTATGTGACGCAAGCGAAGTTGCGCGGGTCAGCTAGTGTATATTAGATCCTAACACAACTTAATTGTATGCGAGTCTACGTTTTCTCTATCTGTGAAAGAAGTACATTAGCAAAGAATAAAAATAGCAGCATCACGATAGTGATCGGAAAACTGCGCTATCACGTAGATTATTACATACTTTGTACCACACGTTTACATAAATACTTTCGCGTAGTTAAGGTGGTCAACAACTTATTACGCTTCTACGGGGTCTTAACTTCAACTCCAAAAAGGTAGAAAACCTGTTCCTATTCCTTATCACCCCAATATTCACCCTTATACATAATAATATTTCCCTCAAAAAACCCTTTTATCGGTTCCTTTCCACATAATAACAGCAGTTATTTTTAACGTAGTTTTCCTAACACTATTACCGGCTCCGTCTAACCGTGTATGAACCGTAGTTGGCCGTAGTTATGCAAAAAGAAACCAAACAGCAAATACGTACTTTTGAGGTATCAAACGTTTTACAAAACCATGTCTTTACTATCATGGTTCTGTTATGCTTTCTGTAAACCCTATTTCTGAGGAGAAAATCGTGTCGTTATTTTTTGTAGATTTTTATATTAGTACCAGCTTTTCCCCGCGACTTTGGCCGGGGCAAAAAGTAGCCTATGTCCTTTCTCGGGTATCAAAATATCTCCGTACCAAGTTTCATGCAAATGTTCAGTAGTTTAGGCGTGATTGAGTAACAGACAGACAGACACAAACAGACTTACTTTCGCATTTATATTTATATATACTTACACAATATTTAATGATATATATTATGTAAGTATGTATAACAAAGTATGGATTCCGCTAAAAAGTAAAAATTTAAAAATTATCGTGTGGTTCCATTTTGCATAAATACGGACAGTTATCTGTTAGCTGTTCCGGGAAACGATCGGAATATTCGAACTTAAGGTTGGATGAGATCTGTCGGTCACGGTCGCGTTACCTATTAGATATTTATGTAGTACAGGTTATTTTAGTGACACTTTTGTTGTGTGAAGGAAGAAAGACATGGGTAGAGGTTGTATATTTTATGTGATTTGTATATATTTTTGTCATGAATAGGTAGTACTGGATAATTTTGTTTCGTGCAAAGTTTCAGCACTTATTTCAGTCGATTTTGGAGTTACCACTGCTTCTTACGCCGAGATTTTTTTATTGGTTAAGTGTCTAAAGTGTTTCATTATTAGCGCGTAAGTGCTATTAAATTATATGCTAATTGTTTTTCTTTACTGTAGATCCCAACACGAATTTATTTCCCAAGTCGGAAATAGAAGTAAATAAATAGTAAAAAGGGCTATATTATACATGAGACAACATTAAATATAGGTCGCGGATTCGATTCCCGTAAGGGGAAAACATATAGCAAACCTAGCAGCCTGCATTTATACAACCATCAGATGAATGACAGTACCTATTATATTTTTACAGATGGGCTAACGCATTCTGAAAGGTACTAAGTATGTGATTTATGACTCAGACAAAAGGTAGACCTTTCTGTAAGTAGGGCTGAAATAATATCAAACGTAACCTGACGCAAAGTGCCAATATTACAATAATAGTCGACCTTAAGGTCCACTTATTTTGACGACTAATGTAAAACCGATTGTGACCTTTTCCCACCTAAGAAAAAGACGAACATTTTGTGAGACCTATTTTATTAAAGGTAGAATTTTATTATACTGGTATTCATTTCATTTCATTTGTCGTATGGTCAGTGGTCAACCTAGTGTCAAAGTTGTTCAAGCGGCCCAAGAGGCCTTTGACGTGGCTTAACGACTGTTATTTTAGTAGATAACAACCAGGACCGACTTTTAACGTGCCCTCCGAAGCACGGAGACGCCCAGTTCAAATACCACTATGCGGTCACCCATCTATGGAATGACCGCGCCAATGGTTGCTTAACCCACAGATCGTTTACCGACCAGTGAGCGCAATTGGCTATGGGCGCCTCTAGCTAGCTATTATGTACCTAAATAAAGAATTCAAATTCTATAGGTACAGTAAATTCTAGTTTTTATGAATAAAGTATCTTTTTCTATGGCATAATATATTTTTTACTTTTTTATTAGCAGTGATAGCCGAGTGGTATAAGTTGACACCTCCCACGCAAGTGGTCGCAGGTTCGAACCCAAGGCAACACACCAATGACTTTTCGAAGTTATTTGTGTATTAGGAATAATTGTCACATGCTTTAACGGTGAAGGAAAACATCGTGAGGAAACCTTGCATGCCTAAAATTTGTTTAGTACATTTATTGAGGGCATGCAAAGTCCCCAACCCGCACTTGGCCAGCGTGGTGGACTCAAGGCCTAACCCCTCCCTCATTACGGGAGGAGACCCTAGCCCAGCAGTGGGACAGTAATGGGTTAAATTTTTTTTTTTTATTAGACAGCGAGTTAGATCTGAAATTGTAATTGATTCAAACATGCGCTTTTATAAGATTACCATGTATTGCAACTTCGATGTATTTATTTATGGTGAATATTTATAATGACATTTTATACTCGTGGCTTAGTTAACAACAGCCGCGCGGATCGATCTCTAAGGTTAAGCATCGCTTGCCGAGGTTAATTTGTGGATGGGTGACCATCTTATACATATCGAGTTCCTCCGTGTTTCGGAAGGCACGTTAAATTGTGGGTCCCGGCTGTCATTTTCGAAGATCTTTGACAGTCGTTAACAGTAGTCAGAAGCTTGAAAGTCTGACAACCAGTCTTACCGAAGGGTACCGTGTTATCCCAGGTAACTGGGTTGCGGAGGTCAGATAGGCAGTCGCTCCATGTAAAACACTGGTATTTCAGCTGCATCCGGTGAGACTGGAAGCCGACTCCAACATAGCTTGGAAAGGCTTAGCTGATATATATATTTATAATGACATTTTATATTATTTACAGCAACAATAAACGAACTATATTCACAAATAGATAAAATATTCGATGTTATCTCCACATAACAAATGTTAGTCAATATTTTCCTAGGTAAGTGGTTAGCCATGTAGATCTGATTTTATTTTCCGTTCAACTTAATCCTTGGACGGGGTCCAGAATTGAACCTGTCCGCAGTGATTTATGATCTCTTGTTACAAAACAAGAAAACAAGGTAAACATGATCAATTGCCAATTTTCATCGACATTGCGGAGACTTTACAGTCAATAGAATTTATTTATTGAGTTAGGTAATGATCTACATTTCTATAATTCTATTGCACTGGTCAATATGACAACGCCTGCCTCGTGAGTGTAGTGGCAATGACAGCTGATACATCCTTATAACATCGCAAGGGTGTTGTGGGTTGAAAACCCACTTGGATCAAACATCCTAAAAATATTCCCAAGAGTTATTACTACGGGTCTGGCTATTATTGCATTAGTCCCTTGTTTGTTCGACTCTGCGATACTAGTTTAATTCTTAAAGCAGTCATTATAATTATTAAAGATAATAAAAAAAGACATAAATGTCTCTAAGCTATGGAAAGCATGTCAAAAGTCAGTCCCCGTTATTGTCAACTAGCTGACCCGCGCAACTTCGCTTGCGTCACATAAGAGAATCATAATTTTCCCCGTTTTTGTAACATTTTTCGCTGGTACTCTGCTCATATTGGTTGAAGCGTGATGATATATAGCCTATAGCCTTCCTCGATAAATGGGCCATCTAACACTGAAGGAATTTTTCAAATCGTAATATTATAAAGCGGAAGAGTTTGTTTGTTTGTCTGTTTGAACGCGCTAATCTCAGGAACTACTGGTCCGATTTAAAAAAATATTTCAGTGTTAGATAGTCCATTTATCAAGGAAGGCTATAGACTATATCTGATCATGCTACGATCAATAGGAGCAGAGCAGCAATAGGAAATGTTACAAAAACGGGGAATAATATGACCCATTCTCTCTTATGTGACGCAAGCGAAGTTGCGCGGGTCAGCTAGTAACACATACACACCTAAAGCAATACAGACCAAACAAAAGCGATGCATTTTCATAAACGCTATATAACAGGATTTTATCAAAAATCACAACTGAAATAATCTAGTTATTAATACTCGCATTTGTCGATAACACAGTACAAATAGCATAATGAACTGAAAGCGATTACAGCAATAGCCGATATTATCAGCACCGGCTATTATTTGGCCACAATCAACATAAATTGGCCGGCTATAAGCCGATACGGTAAACGCATTATGTATTTGCTCATTACATTTTATTAGCGGATTTGTACCGACTGTTATTTTATTTGTAGTATATAATTTTAGAAATACAAACGTAGGTGTAACTCTTTTACTTTATTTCCAGTGTTTTTATTAAATAACAGATTCGGATACTAACTTTATCTCTCAAGAGTTTTACAGACATACCATCATACACACACATACATACATATAATCACCCCTTCTTCCCATAGGGGTTGGCAAAGACCACAAATGACTTAACTTAGAAAAAAAATATGATCACACAATCAAATTTACAACCATTACGCGCACTGGCGATCCATCAGATCACATGAACGAATATTATTAAAATAACTACAACCACCTTTTTACGTTAACATGGGAATGACAAGAGAAAACCCTTATTTGTTTTTCTTGTCAATAATCAAAATAGAAAAACGTGCCTCAAAATATGCGTACATAATATGGTAGTAGATACTATACAACAACGCAAGAACAAGTGACTTCTTCTTCTTATCATAAGAGAAGAGAAGAGAAGAGAAGAGAAGAGAAGAGAAGAGACGAGAAGAGAAGAGAAGAGAGTTAGTGGTCAACCTAGTGTCAAAGTTGTACAAGCCGCCCGCCTTTGACGTGGCTTACCGACTGTTAACTTATTTGACCACAACCGGGACCGACTTTTACGTGCCCTCCGAAGCTCGAACACGCTCAGTTCAAATACCACTATGCGGTCACCCATCTATAGAATGACCGCGCCGCGTTACTTAACCCACAGATCATTTACCGACCGGTGAGCACAACTGGCCATGAGCGCCTCAAACAGGTGACATCTTTCAAGCTAACTTTCGCAAGAAACTCAAAGTCTAAGCACTGCCAGTGTGTTAGCAAGTGCAGTTGTCAACAGCACTTAGTGCTGCATTGTTGCACTAAGTGCTCATTACTGAACTCTATCTCTAAACTGAGGTGACGATGTGTTGAAGTTGCACTTTGTTCAGTTCGCAGGTGAAACAATGTGATGGAGTTAGTTTGGAAACTAAGGTTAATAGAAATTGTGTTCTAACTCGTATTACTAAGGAAAATTATGTAGAATTTTATCAATTAATCCAACAGAGATTGAAAGTGGCATTTTACTACACTATCAGTTATCGATAACCGAGTATCTAACGGAACATTTGTATAAAAAACTGATCAGCGCCCCTAGTGTGCTCAACGAGAACTATTTTCTAAAGCAATTTTTAATATCTATCGCACGTGTCGATGATACTCAGAGTAAGTAAGTTGACTTGACTAGGAAAGTGGTCTTGTGCATTGCACAGTACATACAGTGAAAAATAAATTTATAAATTTAACCCATTAATGTCCCACTGCTGGGCAAGGCTCTCCTCCCGTAATGAGGGAGGGGTTAGGCCTTGAGTCCACCACGCTGGCCAAGTGCGGGTTGGGGACTTTGCATGCCCTCAATAAATGTATTAAACAAATTTTAGACATGCAAGGTTTCCTCACGATGTTTTCCTTCACCGTTGGAGCATGTGGTAATTATTTCTTATACACACATAACTTGGAAAAGTCATTGGTGTGTTGCCTCGGGTTCGAACCTGCGACCACTTGCGTGTGAGGTACCAACTTATACCACTCGGCTATCACTGCACAGTTATATAATAATGCAATAAAATTATAAAATGCACTTTATTTTTGTCCTGCATGCAAAGCTGTAGCTTATCTATTTAAATAAAAATATAACTAAAACAATTATAACTTAATTCCTACTTCCGCCTCTTTATGTTTTTCCTATTAATATTTACTTCACAACTAAATCAGGAAAACATTTTTAATATTCTATTCACGGAACTAAAACCTATCTCATAAGCCAATAACAAGATCTCCTAAGAAAAGCTTTATAAAGCAGACTAATATTTGCAGGAATTTAAATCAAAGGCTCTTCTACAAAACAAGGCAATTATTATTTGCTATCTTTGTTTCTTGTTGCAGTTCTTCAAATATCATTCATAACAATACTAGGTATTATAATGTAAAGTCTCCTCGCCGTATTTGTGTGTCTGTTCGCCATAAACTCTTAATTTAATGAACTTATTTTTATGAGGTTTACGGTAAAGTTATGCATGTATCAACCTATGGATTTCTCAAATCATAGAATGGAGACATTCGGACATGCTATCCAAATCTACCCGAGCCACATCCAAGATCGTTTGTAATGGGCAAAGCCAGGATGTTCGTTAGTTATAAACATAGAAATCCGTCTTTAAGGCTATATCACTCCGTCTTTGAGGTTATTTAGCACGAAAAAATAACACCCTGGGACATTCACTAAGGCATGAAACACACACAAGCGAAACTGCGAGTGTCAACTAGTCCTTATCGAAAGCTTCCCTGTATTCTCGTACAATAATAGAACTAAAATACTGGCCTATTGTAGTAATAATTGGTAGCGGTAATTGCCTTCTGTTATGGTTATTTTAAGAATAGCAACTCGCAAGTCTTGCCTCCCTGCTTGCATTCCTGAAACTATAAATTGCTAGCTTACAAGTATTCATTAATACTTGTTAGAAAGACTATTAAACAGAGTGTTTGTATTGTGTTTGATGTTTGAGAGATAGATATTCAGCGCAACTACGAGTATCTACCACGATCGACTATCGAAAACGGTTAGCCATCGTCTTATTGGCCGGAAAACGGTTAGTTGGCCACATATACCTGTAGCGCGATTCTCGCCAATTCGAGCCATCATGTCGAGAGTTTGACATTTAAAATGTACTGTCAAAATATTTTCTAAGACGTCCGCTAGAGGCGCTGATAAGATTTTCATACAAAATATTTCTATAGCTAGCCGGTTGTCGATACTCGATAGTAGTAGAGAATCGAGCTACGTAAGTTCAGTCATGTCACATTGCATGTTTGCAGTTATTATTTACTGTCTCTAGATTTTTCGTAGACTAACATCTCTCTGTTCAACAAGTTTTGGGTTCGATTTCCGAGTTGGACAAAGTGCTAGTAGTCTTTTCTGGTTTATATTACCTAACGCTTAATAGTAGCGGCAAAACTCGGGTTTTACGTACACCTTTACCTGCAATTTCTATGTAACTAATGAAATATATTTCTTACCGCTATGAGTTGTAAAAACATATTATTCTATCTTCATTTAATTTCAAACAGCAACAAAATTTAATGTAATAGCTTATACGACGGTTACACAACATACATACAAATAAAAATAAGATATTTCATCAAATTTCTTCGTAAATAATAACAAGGTGCTCACATTTTATACTATTTACACACATTACGTTTATTGGAATTCTCTTCACGCGATCTTCGATATAACTCAACATATATACATATTATTACATATATTTATTTTATTTGAACACTCAACGTAGAAATACGCGTCATATTATTTTCATAACTGCTGTTTATTGAGATTTCTGTGTTAAATAGCAATCGCAGGATATATATTTTTAGTGCCCGTATTAGAAGGGTAAAAACGGGACCTTATTATATAAACTTCTCTGCCCGTCTGTTTGTCACCAAGCTCTATCTCATGAACTGTTGAAATTTTTACAGGTATGTCTGTTGCCACTATAACGACAAGTACTCTCATACAACAAATGTGATTTTATTGCCGTTTTGTATAACGGTACGAAACCGAGTTTGCCCGAGTCTATCTTGCAATTGGCCAACAATGACAATTGACAATTGGTTTTTTTGCATGCCGGTGTATGCAGAGTTATATAAAAGAAAGTTGTACTAAAATCAATCTTGAATCACTAAAACTAGAGCCGTCTAAAGAACTATCTTATTTACATTTTCTTTATAACAGGTTTATTGATCTCTAAATTTGTGAGACTAGTTCTTAAGTAATCATAAATTATTTATTCAAAGATTTCGAAAAAGGGACAGTCTCCTCAAAAGCTACGATTTTTCTGCGCACAGTTATACCTTTAGTTAAATAACTTTATATCTGTGAATACTTTTCCTACAATAATATAATCCTGAAAAATGTCGAGTATTTTTTAAAAGCTCGATATCACGAAGCCATTTCAATTTGTCGGTGCTGTAAAAAGTTTTAAAAGCATTTTTATTGTACGTAAAATTGAATTTAAATCCTTTTTAGGCTTGAAAAGTGAAAAATGCTGCATAATGCGCTGACAAGTGATATTTATATTGTTTAAATTGTAGTAGCGAAATGGTTAAAGTGATCATCTCGCCACTATCATTACACTATACTCTTTAAAATATAGCTTGATTAAAATGACAGTTCTAAGCAAAACAGAGAACACAACTTTGTAGTGACGTCTAACGAGTATTACAAATTGAAACACGAAAAATCTGTCTTGTCTAGCATTATAACTATTTTTTAAATACAGATCCTCAATAAGAAATCAGAATAATTCAATACAATCAGCCTTTAAACTAAAAATCAGTACTATTTTCTTTAGTCTTAAAAATAAACCTAATAATTTTCAACCTCTCTACAAGGCTACGTCATGTTGCAAAAATTTTAGTGAGGAGACACAATAGATAAGAGTAAATCATCTGATTAATCGTTAATCGCGAAGTACACTTTGATACTATTCGTGACCAAGAATTAATAATTAATCTCCAAGATTGTTCCAGCGATTCTGATGACAGCGATGAGGATGATACTGATTTAGGATGCGCACTATTAACTGCGCATCCTATATTACTATCATCCTCATCCCTATCATCAGAATTGCACCATTAACTGAATAAATTAATTTTATTTAACTGTTTTCATTGTTTTATTTAATTGATCCTAATTAATACTTAACTAGGAGAGGTCTCCGTGCGGTGTTAAAAGTAGGGCTGGTCGTCCTATACGAATTTGATTAAACAATAAGATTCACAACAACAATTCGTAAAAAGCTAATTCAAAAATAATTGAATCGAATATAATTATTTTAGATTCGATTCTTTCGCCATCGATTTTGATCAATACTTCTACAACCCTAGTCAAAACAGTTTGACATCTGTCATTCTAATCAAGCTATATTTTAAAGACTATAGGTGTCAAAGATTCAACTGTCACCCGTAACTCAATACTTTTGAGAAATATACTATAGCAAAAGTTTAGTTCAGATTTGTCTGATTCCTGATTTTGTAATGTCTCATGCGAGTCAAGGATTTTTTTATTTAGGTGTTTTTTTTTCTAATGGAATAATCCAGAATCTGTGTTTTACTTTTCAAGACGATGGGAATAAATTTCTTTAATTATTACTAGTTTTGCTTGTTTATCATAATTTACCTTGTGTTCAAATTATTATTATTAGAGTAAATGGATTCATTTTTATGTCACTGCTATCAACAAGAAACAATATACGACGAATTCAATTGTTTTCAGACAAATCTACAAATTTTCTTCGACTTAAGGAAAACTAAATTTTCCTCAACCAGATCTAAAAAAAAAAAGATCTCTAAAAAGTTCACCTTCATAACAAACACTTACGATACTCCAATATTAATGCGTGGCAATTAGTCTTCGTACTTTATAAATTATTGACTCCACATGGTGAAGTAATGACGTCATATGTTAATAGCCTGATACCGACACGTCAGCGGGTCATTAGTTTTTATATTTTAAAGGAGACTGAGCGGTGAAAGAATTGTGGTTTTTGAACGCACGGTACTGAAAGAATGATCATTGTTTTTGAACGGTCTTTGACCAGGTGGTAAAGAAAAGAGTAGTAATTTATATAGGTGAGAGGTTTTCGGAGGGTTTAAATTAAACCGTTTATCATCATAAAAAAAATTCTTTTTCTTTTAGAAAACTCCCGTTATTTTTTTTTGCACTTTCTTCTGTCCTTTTCTTACTCGTACCTTCTCGCTCATACCTTTTGTTTGGGCACACTTACACAATGACACATTCAATCATCTTACCTTACCTTCGGATACACCATCCTACATTTATGCTATGGAATTGAATTTTTAAAGTTCCGCCGAATGCGCGTGCGTCTGTATGTCATAGCCACTTTATACCGAAAAAACATAGAAATCGCATAGTCGGTACCTTGACCCGCTTTAGTTTTATAGATTTACTAGCTGACCCGCGCAACTTGATTTGCGTCATATTAAAGAATAGGCGAAATTGTTCTTCGTTTTTGTAACATTTTTCACTGGTACTCTGCTCCTATTGGTCGTAGCGTGATGATATACAGTCTATAGCCTTCGTCGATAAATGGGCTGTTTAACACTGAAATATTTTTTTAAATCAGGCCAGTAGTTCCTAAGATTAGCGCGTTCAAACCAACAAACAAACTCTTCAGCTTTATAATTTTAGTATAATATTAGTATAGATTAGTATCAGTGCGCTGATCTCGGTAATATCGTATGTCTAAATTTATAAAAATAATAGTTCTTTTATAAATAGTGAACGTACAGTCAAGCACAAAGTTATGACGTCACGAGTTGATAGTGATTTTATATCGTCTTTCGGAATTCGAAATTACTATATCAAAACAAATTTGACGTCAGAGGTCATATAAAAGAAAAGTTATTTTTATCAGCCCATTTGAAAAAATATTACAAACCCACGTGACAATATAAATTATATTTAAGTGAAAATATTACAAAAATGTATTTTTAAAATAAGCTGAAAGTACCTAATAGATTCTATTAATACCTCTAATATAAAGGTTGTCGCACATTTGATTTTGATATTGACTGTTACCGAATCAAATATTATATCTTTATCGTCACGTCACTCGTTAGTGAGCACTTGATTCATGTAAATTGTAAGTGTAAAGTCGGCGTTGCGACTCTGCGCCTACAGGTCGGCAACAGGCCGGCAAACCATTGAGACCCGTTTAGGTATTTAATACTATGAGTACAAATAGCAATAGTTTACAAAATATAAAACCATTATTGGACACCAAAATTCTGTAATAAAGCGCACACAGTATAACAAGTAACGATGTATAGGCGGCTACAGATACCGCTAGGCTTTGACTAACGATTCACGAGACCGAAGCGGTATATACCCAGATTTGTTAATACTTTTAATTAGAGCAGTGATAGCCGAGTGGTATAAGTTGACACCTCCCACTCAAGTGGTCGCAGGTTCGAACCCGAGGCAACACACCAATGACTTTTCGAAGTTATGTGTGTATTAGAAAAAATTATCACTACGGCTCCAACGGTGAAGGAAAACATCGTAAACACCTTGCATGCTTAAAATTTGTTTAATACATTTATTGAGGGCATGCAAAGTCCCCAACCCGCACTTGGCCAGCGTGGTGGACTCAAGGCCTAACCCCTCCCTCACTACGGGAAGAGACCCTTGCCCAGTAGTGGGACATTAATGGGTTAAATTTATTATTATTAATTTATTATTTAATTAGTGTCTATTTTTACAGCAACGGGCTAAGGTGATACAATGCCATTTCGTTTAGGATTCAGTACTAATAATAATGTCCTTGCCGATCCGGCTACGGTGGTCAGCTTCATTGAAACTAGCCAACGATGCAGGACTTTGTTTGTAGTGTACAAATGTGTGCACAATACACAGGTACACTCTCTATTCCTTTGCTCTCATAACCCGGTAGGACGGATAACCGACACGACCAGCGAGAGGTCAGGCGTAGGACCGACGGCTTTATGTGCTAATATGTGTGCTTCTAGCCAGATCTTCAATAATGACGTTCAAAGCTCACGCGCGTATTTACCGCCAGTCGGAATGATTCACGGTAATGTTGGTATCGTGATGGATGGTAACTATTGTATGAGAGGCTATTGTGATAGCGAGATGCTTCACATCGTTGTACGAGTGGGTGTAAGGGTTTTGCTAAGTGGTTAGATCATGGTAATTGGAAACTTTCATACGTACGCACGGATTTTAGTTGCTTCAAATACAAAAAATAAAATTACGCCTTGTTCGCAGAGATTAAATACGCCACTTGGTACATTCCTTCCCAACTTCCCTTGCTTCATTCATGTCCACACATCTTGTCATACGGGACCGCCGGTTACGAGTAAAGTTTGAAAAGTTTAAAGTGGTTAATTATGTAGAAGTTTGCAAGTAACGTCGTATATCTTTTGATCAAGCACGTAAATAAAAAATACAACGCGTACCATATAGCTTTTATAATTTTTATAATTGCTACCACTCTGGTAGTATCAACAATTAAAGAACAATTAAGATATTGTTACCTTCTGAGTCCTGTTTGTAAAACTTTTAGACGTGCTAGATTTATTTTATTTTATTTTTATTTATTCAGGATAACAAACAATTGTAGAACAATACATTATTAATAATGTAACAAAAATAAATAACTAGTTCTACAACCAGCACCGTTACCCACAATAAACTAATACAAGGTACCGCAAAATAAAATAACAATTATATTATTAAGTAAACAAAGCTTTTACGCCCTGTAAGACACCAAGCGACCAATGAGAATTTGATATATATATACAGCATGACTGGTGAGATACCTTCAATATTTGAGGACGTGATAGTATGCGAACATATATCATGAAATAATTAAAAATAGATTTGTTCATAACGCTTCCCTACACAGTTCGAACAACATTTTTTTTATCTATTTGTAAAAGCTGCTAGTCTAGCTAGATTATCAGCGTCGAAAAATATAAGCAATATAAGCATCGCAAATATTTGTCTGTATAATGAAAAGCGTATATTTCAGTGAGAGTGCGCTTTTTAATCAAATGTTAATTAATGGCGGAAGGGGAGAGCTATGGCTAATTTGCCACATCGCTGCTCTTTGGTGTGTTTTATGAAATGGAGCCATGAAATGACATTTTTAGGGTCCTTTATTTTTAAAATTATGGACTGAAAATGTGGTCACCAAATTTTTTGGTATTTTTTTTGTAAATAAGCTTATGCCGAGGCTGGCTTGACTAGTAATTTTCACAAAAAATAAAATAAAAGAAGTAAAACACTACTAAGAGTATTTGAACACGTTCTACCTCTCTCTAGATCAACGTGTCTGAAGTGCTCAAAATGTTTTATCATAGTGATTAAGAACTGACGAGACCGGCTTTTAAAGTGCAAGTGCATGCACTATAAACCATCAACTTAGTAGAGATTTGTATGTAAGGTTTGCGGCTAGCAGAGGTATACAAAATTCAGAACATGGAACATCCATGACCCGCTTGTCAGTGGCTTATGCAGCTAGCGGAACGGTGGTCCGTTTGCCACGGCTACTTTATTTTGGGAATACATAATATTTACATTTTTAATTATGTTCTAGCCATATCGTATATGCCAATGCTTTGTTGAATTAGACATAGTATTGTTAAATTTACTTTATTTATAAAAAAACTAATTCTATCTTTTTTCAGAGGAGTCCTTAACAACGATCACAATTCTAAACATCTCTGGGATTGTACTTTACTCCAACCAAACTGAACAAAAAAAGTGGAAAAATATGGTTGACTCTCACCAATGGAAAAAAATTTCAAGGTTAGCAACAACAAATATACGTAACAGAGTGTATCAACCCTATTACATCGACGTGGAGTCAAGGACGATTGCAAAATATCGAGTATCGAAGTGATCGCTATAAATAAAGCGATAATCGCTAATAGTGCTTTATACTGTCTATATCGTTTCGATCGAAGTTATCGACTAGTTATTGGACGAGACATTGGTGTGTTACGTTGCATGACTATGGATATTAATAAGACATGGTAAATTTGATAATTTCTGGAGGAGATCTTGGCTAGCTACAACAGCCGCACTTGTAATTTTCGAAGAGCTTAGATGATCGTAACCAGTAGTCAGAAGCTTGAAAGTCTGACAACCAGTCTTACCAAAGGATATCGTGTTATAGCCCAAGTAACTGGCTTGTGGAGGTCAGATAGACAGTCGCTCCATGTAAAATACTGATATTCAGTTGCATCCGATGAGACTGGAAGCCGACTCCAACATAGTTTGGAAGATAGGCTGGGCTAATGAAAATGAAAATCAATTTTAAATTCTATTGACAAATGCCTCAGTTTCCATCACTACACTACCGTCACACTAGTACTTGAACTACAAGACAAGTGGTTATGTGACGTCACTGTATACCGAGAAGCTACGGTTATGTCTCCATGAGACGACGGCTGACAGCCTCAGGGTGTTTAACGTGGCGTTTCTAAGAATTATTTACGATAGAGTGTCGATTTTACAGATATATTGCTTGTCGCAATCTGTCGTTATACACTCACCGACCGATCACAAGCAACCGCTCTTTTGTGTTCGAGCCGAGCAACCCGGCGCTTTGATAAGCAAGTAGGTCTTTGGCCCAGCGCAGACAGACCGGAATAATCCTCGCGCGGTCTCGAGCATTTTCTTTACGGCTCGCGGATGCTCGAGCATGCTCGCGACTGCTCGAGCCTGCGCGAGGAAAACTTTCTAGGTTACCATTCTTCATTAAACAGGCCAGTTTTCGTGAAAATTCATCAACGATGGTAGACTGGGCCATGATTATAATTGCTCTTTTGACTGAAGAAGAATAAAAATGACGTTCTCTCTCTTTAAACTCAGTAACAACATTGAAATTTTTCGTACGATGCTCGCGCGTCCTCGAGTATATCCTCGAGGACACGCGAGCATTTTTTGTCAGGTTCAAGCAATTATGCACTTTATTTTAATTAATTTAAAGTTGATTTTCAAGTGCGTTAAAAAAATCCTCTCCGCTGCGCTCCTCTTGG
Source organism: Anticarsia gemmatalis (assembly GCF_050436995.1). Classification (NCBI taxonomy): domain Eukaryota; kingdom Metazoa; phylum Arthropoda; class Insecta; order Lepidoptera; family Erebidae; genus Anticarsia; species Anticarsia gemmatalis. The sequence continues at coordinate 14,179,868 of NC_134748.1, read as the reverse complement.
TCTGCGCTGACCCTTTAGGTCGCAATAATTGTAAACTATGATAGTTATATAACCATTAAAAAAAACTTAATGGTGGTTTGAATAACTTTGATACTAGTTTGACCCATTAGTCGAAAAATAATGTTGCTGACGATCTTGCCAAGGTATATTAATTTGAGTTCAAATAAACTAGAAGTGCGAGCGAAAAACTCAAGTTTCTTAACACTACCGTCGAAATGAGACTAAAAACAGTTAAACTCAAAATCTTTATTAGTGAAAGTAACTCCTACAAAATCATAATGAATGACACTGTGTCATTCATTAAGATAAGATTAATTCAAATCAAATCAATCAAAAAAACCACTCAAAACAACGGAAATTCTACACGACGCTAACCAACTTAAAAAAAAACAAATGACATCTCTTTCCCCATTCATTAATTAATATCAATCAGAGATACCCTGTGACGTCATCACTCAACAGCTCATCCCCGTCTGTATCTGTCGTGAACATAGCACGTAATGTAATTAATTCTCAAAGCATTGATCCCAGGGTTTTGTGAACGCTTGAACGTGAAAGATAAATGGTTTTGTTTGTTAAGTGGGCTATTGTTTGAAGAATTGTATTTTTGTATAGATGTTACTGTTGGTAGTTATCCTGGGTCCTCGGTGTTTATAAGGCGTGGATATATATTTTTACCTACTAAACTTTAAAGGCTCAAGATCTTATACTCCTACCACAATTCGAGAGGAGACCCTTGCCTAGCGTTGGGATAGTAATAGGTGACAAAAAAATGAGTCAATAATAATATATTGTAACTTAAATCTTAGCAGTTAGTAGAAATCTAAAAGTCTGTACTCATTTTTTTTTATTAAATAAATTTAATAATTTCCAAGATATTGCTAATGAAATTACATAATTTGCAATATCTGGAAAAAATAATATCGAAAGAAAAATAATAAATACGAATGCCTCAGTTTTTCGTCCATATCTATTATATTTTATAGGCAATCATAATATAATAACCTCATTTTTTATCTTTCTTGAAGGACACAAGTTTTGCTTTAATGTACCATAGCTATGTAATGGTATTTTTTCAAATCGTTCCATTACGATATTATTTGGCAACCATATTTATGCAAAAACAGAAACTAATACAGTGGAAATATCAAACTTTATAGATTAAAACGTTATGTGAATAATATGACTAAAACCAAGCCTTACGCATGTTATAAACTGCCACTATTGGGTTCCGTAATTTCAAGTAACATTTTAGTTAAAGGCGTATACAGGATCACGATTAAATAGCCGGTTAATTCGTTTCGTTATCACTTTTAATTTTCCGATAATTTGATAAATACAATCTTCTTTATAATACTTGTTTAGTAGCGTGCAAAATTGTACCTTGTAAATAATGTGTAAAATAATGCGTAATGTGATAAAATATATTTAAGTAACTTATCTATCCGATCGTAGTACTGCACTAAGAATTGTGTCGCCGGGACTTTTACAAAAATACAAACAGACACAAAGTACAACGATTCTCGATATAATATAACAAACCCACGACCTCTCGACGCAATGTTAGCGGCGGCGTGGCCACCTTAACCACTGCGCTGTTTAGATTTCAAAATATAAGCTGTATATAATCCACGGCCTCGGACATAGTCTCGGCATCGCTATTTGATCGCCATTCCGAACTTCACTACAGACCCCCAAAAAGCGTAAAAAAACTGCCGGCCAGGGACAGGCAATTTTTCACATTCAAATTCTATTTGATTTATGATGACCTATTATTTACGAGTTTAGAACTGGCATCGTGCCACAGATGAAATGAAACGTTCCTTCTCCATCCTAGAGTAAATACTTGAGAGTGAACTTCAAAAGACCGCTGAAATGTTCATTGTAAACACATTTTAAAATCAGACGATTGTCGTTTTGATTCTGGAAATAAAATATCAGTTTTTTTTAATAATCTCTGTTCGTGTATATTTAAAGATGTTGCATAGAGATAAGCTATATTTGATCAGTAAAATATCTAATTTAAAACTGTTGAAAACGTTGACTAAAAAAGGACACAATATTTATGACGATTTTGCTTCACCTGATTGGTAAAAATTTACAGCCAGCGTTTTGACAACTTTAAAAGTTGTCAAAACGTTGGCTTTTGAATTTTTACACACATATCTTGAACAAAATTAAAATAAACAGTTTTTTGGCTAACTTAAGATAATATCCAAACTGTATCCCTTACACGTAGTCTACCATGATGTGTCATGAGAATACTTTGGTTATAAAATAACTTTTTATTTGCTACTCGTAGGAATACAAACTACAATAATTATGACGATTAGTACAATTCAAAGACTAGTCACTCCATATCATTATTCATCCCTCGCTTTCAACAACAACCTTTCTCTAACAAATATTTTGATACAAGCATTTATTCTACAGTAACTGCAGCATGTTTAATTGATGGATTTGTACAGCATGATTGATGGCACACGATGATACCATATGATGATATTTTTCTTCCAATACCATTCGATATGCATTCGTCATAATCGTTATAGCTTTTATAAATGCACTAGGCTTTAAAGTCAGAAAAACTACTCCCTGACACTCATAAATTATGAAAATGCTATTGTAAAGTGTGAAAACGTAAAGACATTCGACAATGAAAATAGGGTAAGTAAATAATTATTTCGTAGTCGCAAAAAGTTTATCCAGAATAGACATGCTATGTCAATTTGTTTCATTAATAATGTTGAAACTAAAATTACCTTTTATGGACTGAAAAATTATATTAGGCACTTATTTACTCCTAACGGAAATACAACGTAGTGACGTCACTATGTCGTTTTTCTAAGCTAGCTGTATGTATAGCTGATTTTGAGTATTGGATATAAAAAGAATATAAAGAAATAATTTCAAATGTTGCCGTAAGTTCAGAAGGCAAAGCTATCAAAATTTGCTGTCCAGAAAAAGAAAAGCTATCAACATAAGACTCCATACCATCATCTTTTGACTAGACATAATAATATCTCCTTACAAATCATTTACGTCGCTAAGAGTTTACGACAGAATACGAAAAGATTTTTATGAATTTTACAAAGAATTTTCTGCTGCACCATCCTTATTTACAGTGTAAACTGAAAACAAAGGCGTAACAATAAAGTAAACAAATTCAAACAATGTTGGAACAAAGTTTGTTTGATTTCCCTGTGGCTAGCGAACAAATTGTTTTACAAGCGGTGATTTAGCCGACATGTCTGAACATGGATCACAACACCGAACTTGGGTATTAGCGGTCGTCTGCTAGTTGTTTTGTGGGTGTAACTACGAAACATCACGGTTAATATCTTGTTTAAGGCTCTCATTGAAATCATTTTCTGCCTGTATTGAAATGTTTAAAACGCAAAATTATGACATTTTTACTAATTTCGTCCTATTTTATCATATTATAGACTAAACTGCTAAAGTGTCAAAAAAAATGGTCTACTTATCATATAATTTGTATGAAAAAAAAAACAGACTTTTGTAATGAGTTAAAATGTTGTCATCCTTAATGACGATATAGATTAATAAGTAAGAGTTTTCGAGTTTTGGCTTAGAATCATATTTTGCGATTCATCTTCAATCAAATATATTTCTGATGTTAAGAATCTCTTTTAGTAGCGTTACGTTTTTAAGAACCTTCCTATCCTGATCTCATCAGCTAAAGCAGTACCATAAAAAATCACTGAAACAAATTCCGCAACCAAACCTTAATAATCAAACTCTATCTAAAGCCTAGAAAACACAGATTAAATTCTAAAATTACCCCCAATAGCAGGCTCTATATAAATCGTGAAGGACGTTGGAATCCATCTGTATGCAGATCAAAGGTCATAGTCACGGACAATGTCGGGCGTCTATTCATAGTGCACAAACACCGCATACCATCTGGTAGTGAAATTACTGTTTGAGGCGACTATTCTGAATTGTCGATACTCGATTGACGTGGTTATTGCCTGTAAATCCTGTGACTGGTCTGATTGACCTTTGATGCGACCTTTGACTTTGTGACTGTAGTTATCAAAAGTAGTTTTAGGGAATAGGCTTAATTAATTCACCTGATAGCAGAAACGCACCACGATGAGTAACAATGAATTATTCCAACAACTATAAATAATTTCGTTCAGTCTATTTTGTTTTGATTGTTATACCAAAAGTTGTAGGCAAATGCGTAAGATACACCCACTTCCCCCATTAACTAATATGGGGCGAGACTATTGACTTTAACTGGGCACGTCACCAAACTCTGGGCTGCTATAGAGAAATATTCTGACGGAAAAAACATTTCCTATTTGTTATGTGTCTAAATTAAACACCTGACACGTAGAAAAAACTGAAGTGATTTGGATTCATAAAATATAATACAATATATTTGCAAAATTTATTCAATAATCACAAAGAACTCCCTATACGTAGGAGCTAAAAAACAATATAATATATCAATGGATTATTCTAATCTCATTACGAAATGCCTGAAAAAACAAAGGACGAGCGAATAACGCCTTTCTACCACTAAAGCAGACTATCCGCTATTATGAAAGATAATATTTCCGAATAGTGCTATAGCCCTATTTACTGCTACAGTCAACATGAGTTCTCAATTATCCGATCTAACGCGCCGTCTGTCTGTCTGTCCGTATGTGGAGACGCAAATGGAGTCGAAACATTTAAATCCAGTTCAATGGTTGTAGGTTTAGTTGAGTGGATGTTTTGGTAGAACTTAGATGTGAGTTAATGTTTCTAAAGCCATTAAAATGTGTTTAATGATTTCATTGTAATAGATTGTTGAACTTGCAATTTTAAAGATATTAATTTAAGGTTGCGATTATTACGATTGTTATTTAAAAGTCTAGATCCCGGTTTATACGCAAAGGCGTTACAGACAGATATACATTTTTTTCAGTGATATTCAGCATTCCTGTTTACTATACTTTACTCTTCATTTCCTTAAATTTCATAATACACACACACTTTGCTACAAAATTTACATTACCTCTTATTAACCTAGCACACATGCACTAACACAACTAAAATATGATATGCCTCTACCTCCCCCTCAGGGAAATCTACTCATGAACTTGCTTTTATTTAAATTTTCAGCAAAAATATGAGAGCAATTACCTAGATACATAATATACGCAGCATTTCTAGCCAGTTTCATGGAAATAAACATTTTACGGAATCCGTTGGTACTAGGCACTCACGGTTAATTAAATTGAGAGAGTAGTATGTACTCATGTTATGTATGTGAAAATTTGTATGTGTTGTATGAACATCTGTTAGTCGGTCACGCCAAAACTACTGAACGAATTTTGATGAAACTTTTTTGTGTTGTAGCTTATATATTTTTGAATATAGCAAAAGGCACATAACTTTAGTGAGAACTAGCTGACCCGTGCAACTTCGCTTGCGTCACGACGATAAGAGAGACTGCGTTAAAATTTGCCCCGTTTTTGTAACATTTTTTACTCGTACTCTGCTCCTATTAGTTGTAGTGTGATGATGTATAGCCTATACTCTTTCTCGATAAATGGGCTATCTAACACTGAAAGAATTTTTCAAATCGGATCAGTAGTTCCTAAGATTAGCGCGTTCAAACAAACAAACTCTTCAGCTTTATAATATTAGTATAGATTTGGTGGTTCCAATAAAACTGGCCGCTGTAGCAGAATATAGGCTAGAAGAGGACATTGCTAAAGTTCATGCGGACGAAGTCGCAAGAAAGAGCATACAAAATATATTTGTTCTACTGTATGTCTGTGAATTTGTTATTAGGTACAGTTTTTATGATTTGGGTCAATGAATAATGAATAGAAGTGATATAATGTAAGTATTTGGTCTAGATTACAAGTCCTAGCTATGAAAGATAATTTAGTGACTGAATAAGTTTGACGTTTCTACGGACAATACAAACCTCCTTTATGTCAAAAGGCTTTAAGATCATTTTTTTGCACGTCACGTAATTACAAGCTGACAATCACAGCTAAAAATACATTTTAGAAATTTATTAATTACAAATTTTAAAAACTGACTGAACGCATTACATTTTTTTTAATTTTCTAAAGTATTTTTTACACTACTTGTATAACTTGGCCTAAAGCGATCCTACAACTTCTGTACCAGACTAACTATTGCTTCAAATATCAGTGTAGTAAAAAGTAATTGTACTTATTAACTATAATTTTAAAACTACTTATCAAAATGTAGGTAACTTCTAGATAAGACATGCCTTTACTAAATAAGAAGGTTTATATAATGTAGTTACAAATCTTGTTATTTTTTTAAGTAAGACCGCGTTTCAAAGCTTCCCACAAAGAACAGAGTATTTAAAACAATACAACAAACAATTACTGTAATGAGCTACCAGCAACCTATTAGCGAAGTAATAACATTTGCGAAGGTAATTACATCTTGTTCTCCTTCCTTCTTTATATAATTGTATTAGTATTTAACTATTAGTATTTAGAGAGCGGTGATAGCCGAGTGGTATAAGTTGGCACCTCCCACGCAAGTGGTCGCAGGTTCGAACCCGAGGCAACACACCAATGACTTTTCAAAGTTATGTGTGTATTAGAAATTATTATCACATGCTCCAACGGTGAAGGAAAACATCGTGAGGAAACCTTGCATGTCTAATATTTGTTTAATACATTTATTGAGGGCATGCAAAGTCCCCAACCCGCACTTGGCCAGCGTGGTGGACTCAAGGCCTAACCACTCCCTAATTACGGGAGGAGACCCTTGCCCAGCAGTGGGACATTAATGGGTTAAATTTATTTTATTTTATTAGTATTTAACTGGATACAGCCCGCGACTGCTCCCGTATGAAAAGATTTCTCTAGTCCGTATATTAAGTAAAAATCCTATTTATTAAGATTCTAAACTACTAATGCGCTGAGTTTCATCCAAATTTATCATGCATTTTTAGCATGAAATAGATACATATTTATCACAACGCCTGCGAGAAAAAATTCTTAGGTTAAAAATTATCTTGGCTATCTACCGATAGTTTTGAGCACATATTTAGAAGAGTAAGCATACATCTATACTCACAAACTTTTGTATATAAAATTAGGAGTTAGCACAATAGAATGCAAGTGAAGGAGTATAGATAACGTGTAGGAAAATAATACCAATCTATACTAATATTATAAAGCTGAAGAGTTTATTTGTTCGCTTGTTTGTTTGTTTGTTTGTTTGTTTGTTTGTGTGTTTGAAGGCGCTAATCTCAGGAACTACTGATCCGATTTGAAAAATTCTTTCAGTGTCAGATAGTCTATTTATCGAGGAAGGCTATAGGCTATATATCATCACGCTACGAGCAATAGGAGCAGAGTACCAGTAAAAAAAGTTATGCGAAGTTGCGCGGGTCAGCTAGTATTTAATAATACGAGAAGGTTAGGAGTAAATAATTGTCACAAGAAAATCTGATGTTTCGAAGATCATTAATATTTAATACTAATTATTACAACTACTTTTGTTAAATTCGTGGTGGATGTGATAAATTAAGGACTCATTTTTAAATATTGATGACAATTAAGAACACAATGTTGGTGTTATAATTGTTTTGTTTTGCCGCAGGATTTTTCATCACAAAGACAATAGCAGTTATATTTTATTTTCAATCGAAATGAAAAGAAAAAGACCCATTGCTAAATCATATTTACACACAATATATCACCTGTCTAAAGTTTCACACATAAACAAAGAACGACTATCCAAAAAAGGAGAAAACTTCTGCTCTAAAAAAGCACTCCTCTTAATAAACTAGCTACACTTTCAATCTTAGGACAAAGAAGTCTAGTGTCTAACTTTTACTATAAAACCTGAAAATATGAGTAAAACATACGATTGAATTTCATCTCATAACGTTTGAACATAAACTTATGTACGTGAGAAGAAGTAATTTAATCATAATAAATAAATTGCCGTCACGCTCGCTACTCTGAAGGGGTAAGCAAATATGTTTTGTTGTACGCTTCAGGTTTTATAATGAATTGAATGCATGCTTAGAATAATGAGTGATATTGTAGTTTTTTAAAGAAAGTGATTATGTTGGCTACTCAACCGTGAGTTTTTGCAGAAACTGGCATTGATCTTGATATTTTTTAGCAAGTTAAACTATGTAAAGTGTTTCAAAGAAATTGTACCCAAATTAAACTATTTTATTAAACATACTATTATATAAAAAATATTATATATATACTCGAAGCTAGATTCCGCTCTTAATGAGGAAAGAGATCCTTGTCCAGCTGTGAAACAGTGATGAACTACAATATAATAATACTTAGAATTCATTTATATATATTCATTCATAATAAGGCATTATTCTAAAAACCTATATAGAATCAAATTTTAAAGTGCTGTATAGTTTCAGAAAGATGTTTCTTCCGTGTAATGTTCTAAGTCGTAGCATATTGTCCTAGAGAGGCTGCTCGTAAACTATGAAATAATATGACATGTGCGGACCACCCAGGACTATTTCACGTACATTAAAGGCTTGCTTGCTGTTACCACTACTGTAGAAACTCGATACGTAATACGTAGAGGAAATAAAATTCACTAAGAACTCGACTTCTCCATTAATTTCGCAAGCATTCTTTACTAAATCTGTGGTGTGTAAAAAGGACAAAACTTTATTCTTTGGCAGTGGTTAATAACTAAATATGTTAAGTTGATGGGTCAAAATTTAAAATAGGACGACACCGAGGCTAATTGTCGAGATAGTCTTCAAAGACGTGCTATCAGCGTTGAAAAAAACGTGCTAACTTCACGTAGGTCTCTTAAGTTAGCTGTTTTTTTTACAAAAACTCACCTATTGGTTAGAATGAAAAATAATGCCGCATGCATATTTAATAACTGATCAAATTCACTACCCCTAAAGTCGAAACATATCCGCGTTTATCTTCGAGAACTTTCTAATATACAATGGTAAGGGACAATATGGGTGCTGCACTCTCATGCAACAATATTAAATGCATCGTGCACGCAGAGATACGCGCAGCACCGAGCACGCCACAGACCGCAATGAAACCACTACAATAGTGAGAAATAGTTTTAATTATAGCGGAGAGAACATTCCATTAGTTTTTAAACTTTTATTGCTGTCGTGTAAGAATTGAACGAGTACGAGACGCTTTTTAATTATTTTGTTTTGCTTCCACAAGTATTAGCTTCCTTTCTACTTTTTTTGAAGCAGATGTAAAACAAAAAATAACTAACGAATCTTTCATTCCATACTTTAAGGTATACGCTTACTTGACCCGTAGTTCGAAGCGGGGTAGAGGAGTCTTGCGACAAGCTTACATTGACTCCTCAAATCATCAAAACTATACTATACTTTACTTAATAGGTACCATCAATCTCCCTTTTATCTAGTTATAAATTTAAACCAGAACGAAGACATTTAAAAAATACGTTTAGACTTACATGCAACTAGTAAAAAGCTGAACAAACTTCCTAATACGCCGGTAGTAAATTATCCAGCCAGCAATGACCAAATACTGATAAAAACTCTTACAATCAAGCCAACGAACCGAAAAAACAAATAAAACAATACAAGTCCCATAATAAAACAGCAACTCACATCAAACATACCCACCCACTCTATATAAAGCCGAGTTCCACTTTGTTTGACAGACCAGAAGCTCCACAAAGTTATGACGATGCAATTTCTGGACCCAGTTCTTGTTTCCAAACATTTAAAACAAAAGTTATTAAATTATAAATATAAAGGGCAATGTGGGCGGAAGAGAATGGAAGCCTTTGGATTATTTGCACGACCCTTCGTTTTGAAACCATATTTTTTTTTTGAAAACTTTTAAATTGTTTACATAAAGTATGGTGCAATCGATGTTATATTTTAAGAACCAGTGACTAGACTAAGCAATTTAAAAAAGCAAAGAAAAAGTTGTATAAAATATTCCAATGGCCAAAAATCTAATTGTCAATTTTTACCTACGTTTTTTTGCCATAATTTTAGTTGACTTCTGAAAATTACATGCCTTGCTCATATGGAAATCATAATATAAATTGTATACTTTTGTTATATTAATATAATTAATGCGTAAATTTGAATGTTTGTTATTTAATCACGACAAAACTACTGACCGGGTTTTGTTAAAACTTGCTACACATATGGCACAATCTGGATTAGCACTTAGGTTTTTGTATCCCGGGAATTTTCACAACACAAGCAAAGTTACTAGGAAATAATCACTTAACTAAACATGTCATCCAAAGGTCAAGGTCACAAGGTTCATTTAGAATACTCATGCAAGCGTTAATCCAATGAGGAATGTAAGCGCAGAGAGTATTTACATCCGCCTACACCCACGTAGCTGTGGCCAACGTGTTCACGTGTGACGTGCTTAACCTCCTGGATGCCAGAAAAAAATCGGTAGTTTCATGATTTTAATTTTACGGTATACTAGCTGACCCGCGCAACTTCGCTTGCGTCACATAAGAGGTCTATGGGTGAAATTTTTCCCCGTATTCGTAACATTTTTACTGGTACTCTACTCCTATTGGTCGTAGCGTGATGTTATATATGGGCTATCTGACACTGAAATAATTTTTCAAATCGGACCAGTAGTTTCTGAGATTAGCGCGTTCAAACAAACAAACAAACTCTTCAGCTTTATAATATTAGTATAGATTCTCTAAAAACTGAAACAAAAAATGCTTCTTATATTTTTAATTCTTTATGTAATATAGGTATGAACTTGGCATCCAGGAGGTTAAACAACACGCTGTTTTATAACGGGTACTTCGTGTGCGGTTGCGGGGACGTGCTCGCTTTGCTTAGAATATTTTGAGGTAGCTTTGTTTATGTGGGGGCGGTGGATATGAAAATATGGAAAGATATTAATTTTGTGTTTAATCATAAATATTACATATGAAGCAAATATAAAAAGACGCATGTGATACTGTAAAAGCTTCATAAACGAATAATTTGGTCTAGTTAGAATCTGACCTATCTGACCATCTATTTAGAATAATCATTAGTATTTCCTTTAATTTAGCGTATCTAAATGAGTTAAATTTAATTTATAAAATCTAATGCTTTTGCTATGAACTGAAAAACGATCTTAAAACCAAGTTACATGTAAGCGGAACCAGAGGCGCGGTGAGGGCGTAGCGGTGCGGAGGCGGAGAGCGCTACGCCTCTGCACCGCTACGTTGCGGAGGAAAGAAAAAAGTTAACCACGATAAACCAAATTCTAAATTTCATCGTACTGAAACGCCCTCACCACTCTTTCAGTTAGAAACGCTTTGTTAAATAGTTTTTGAAGTTAAATCAAACTAATAATAATTTATTTAGAGTTTATAGCAATTTCACTATTTTCAATCCACATATTTATAAACTAATATAGAACTATTCGCATTTTGATTGTTCTAATATTAGCTATCGTGTAATAAATATCAATAGAAATCTCTCGATCTGTTCAAATTTTTACAGTTAAACTACGAAACTTAGCCTAAAATTAAAGCGATAGACTACTTCTAAAAGAAAAAAATTGTCCACTGTGATAAAGGGTTATTGCCGGACAGACAAAGTGCTACTGGGTTTTTCTTATTCATATTTGATTATTCTCAGTGGTAGTCCGAAATTTGGTTATAAATCATCAAAATTATACGCGACTGAAGACGTGCGGGCCATAGATTTTTTTAGATTTATGCAACGGAAGTTACTATCACAAGCTTTACAATTTTTGATGTAAAAACGTTTTAATCTCTAATTTAAAATACGCCAAATCAGCTTGCACACCGTTGCAAGCAAGCAAGCGTCAAGCAGACCAGCATAAACTTTATATAACCACGTAAATCCTTTCATAACATTAGATAATAAATTGCTCCACAAATTCAACTAAAAACTGTTAGCAGAATTTCCACCGATTCCGGGAAATATCGGCTACCGAGAGAGATATAGCTATTAGGTTATGTAGAGATCGGCTCAAATTTAATAAAACTTTCTCTTTTGCCGACGACGGCGAATAAATCTGGTCGCGGTCTTAGTATTCATCTCACAAACTTAAGCCTCTACAGAGACGTGATGTTGTATCGTGTTAGGACTTTTTCATACCAATTACATAACTATTGGATGGTTTCTGCGTAGTAAGTTGTAGCTTTTAACCATCTTCAAAAAAAAGAAGGGTTCTCAATTAGACTTTTTTTACAGGTAATAGTTTTTTTAATAGTATTTCCCACACACCAAGCCTGTTGTGACTTCAAGATAGAAATGATGATGATTCCAATAACAAATGGATAACCAACTGCCATATCGTCATATAGTATAGTAATTCTATCGGCGTTTACCTATTATGCTCCTGTAATTAACAGTTCTTATAGACTTACGAAAGAAAAGTCATCAGTTTTTGCCCTACTCACGCATAGACCCTAGGATCCGTAGTCGTCAACATTTTGACAGAATGCGTAATCTTTGTGACTTGTGTGAAATGTTCGTCACATCGTTTGCAGATGTCAAACGTTGCAAGTTACATTTGAGATTCCCCCTGTCAATAAAATATGATGTTTGAATTGTGAAGAGGATCTTTCCAGTGCAGTTGGTATCTCATAAATAATGTCCTCCTAGCCGATATACGGCTACGGCGGTCAGTTTCATTGAAACTGGCCATCTGTGCAGGACTTTGTTTATAGTGTCCAAGTGTGTGCACAATACACAGGTACACTCTCTATTCCATCACTCTCATAGTTTGGTGGGACGGATAACCGACACGACCAGTGAAAGGTCAGGCGCAGGACCGACGGCTTTACGTGCTCTCCGAGGCACGGAAGGTCTTCAACCTCAACTTCCCAACTCCGGGCAATCTCTAAGAATTGTTAACAGAAAATCTCAGAAAAGACTTTTTGGCCCGACCCAGGATTCGAACCCGAGACCTCTCGCACGGCAGCCGCATATACTACCGACCGCGCCATCTCATAAATATACCTATTCTGAATGTCACATTTATAAATATTTTCTAATCTATTAATGAGTTTAAATAAACCTACAAATTCCGCCAATAGTAGATTACAATATAGCAATTACATGAATGAATTGTTCATAAACAAAGAAATAGTTCAATTTAGCAGATTTCAATAATATCTTTTTACATTTATTGAAAATTTCATCAATTATTTTGACGAGAAAGAAATCTTACGAAAACATATCTATCAGTACTTCTTTATTTATCATTGAACTGTATCTACAAACTACAGTTTTCCAGTTATTCTAAATTCACCCTTATCTTATGTATTTCCTTATCCTCCATACTGCGGATTCTGTCAGTTTTAGGGTCAACGTTTGTTCAAGATTTTTCCATTTGAAAGTTTTCACATTAGGCACCCGATCATTTGTCCATACACTTTCATACAATGCCATACACTCCATACACACAATAATTGGGTCTTACAAACACAAACGATAACATTTCCATATTGTAGCCAGTGGTACTGAGTAAATGGGTAATGAAGGGATGTGTTGCGAAATCAGCTTTTTGTACAGAGTTTCGAAAGGTTTTGAATGTAGATTATTGTGGTAACAGGCATGTTTCTTTGTATTGTAGAAAGGCTACTATTTCTTGAACAGAAAATTTTCTTCAATGATATTTTATTAAGACAAGAATCCTAGGATTACCCAAATATAATTAGATTAATAAATATTTTTACACCGAATAGCTTCAGAACCATTTAATGTAAGCCACAGTTTAGTATAATCATTGTTTTTTCTTTTTTCTGTAGCGTATGTGATAATTTCTTATTTATCAGTATTGTGTAATATCACGCATATATTTAAAATAAATGGTTGTGTTGCTAGAGTTTACTCTATAAGTCTAAATTCTAGTATGAAATTCTTTATGCAATCAAAAACAATACTATTTACAATAAGAAACAAAATAAACCATCATACAACAGAACTGTGACAAACTACACGAGCTATAAATAACAATACATCGTACGTACTAAATGTCTTGTATTTACTCGTAGACGGTCTAGTACATAGTGAACGAAGGGAACGTTCTGGAAGGTAACGGTGACCTTTTTTATAGCTTGTCGTATGTTTATGGACTAGGCTTGTCCGGTATAAAGTACCGTACACAAAGAAACAGGCCTGAATGTTTGGAGGAATTTGTGGCACTATGATTTAAAAGGATCAACTCTTGTTAAATTCTGGATCCCGGGTGTCAATTTCGAAGATCTTTGACAGTCATTAGTAGCATTTAGTAGTCAGAAGCTTGAAAGTCTGTCAACCAGTCTTATCGGGTATCGTGTTATAACCCAAGTAACTAAGTTGTGGCAGTCAGATAGGCAGTTGCTCTATGTAAAACACTGGTATTCAGCTGCATACGGTGAGACCGGAACCCGACTCTTACAAAGTTTGGAAGAAAAGTTAAGCCATGATGAACTCATTCTTGTTGCGGATTTTTGTGTTATAATCAATTTAAAAAAAGCGAGTTCTCATTTCGATCTTTTATGAATAACTTGCTATTACCTAAAAATTAAGCTAGCGAGGTATTTTACAAGCCGATTCTTACATTGTACTTGAATTTATAAGCGCACTAAATGTAAAGTTTTGTATAGCGACGACTTTAACAAACCTATGGATTTGGCTCAAAAAACAACTTTTCCCATTTTCCGACATTTATTTGCGAATCAATGCAGTAAATTGTTCTCTACGGGAAACAAACTTACAACCCTTAACTTAGTCAAGTGCATAGTAACCATCTTAAGCATGGTGCTACAACCGCCGTCTGATCAAAATATCTCAAGAGATTTATAACAGAAAATAAGAGAACAATTTGTTACATTTCTAAACATATATACTCTTACATAACTAAAAATAAAATTCCCAGACAACTACCTAAGAATCCCAACAAAAGGTATTCTAATCCTACCGTAAATCATCACACAAATAGCTTGTACAAAACGGACACTAGAGCCTTCAACAAAGCCCTCGGATACAAGCCATTAACGCCTTTATGTACACAACAATACGGCACTTGACCTTCAGAGGTCAAGTGTAGGGATATGACCTTATCACCTTATGGAATTCACACTGATAAATTACTAGGGTATAGTGTTTATCAAATGTTAAAGATGTTGTTTCTCAGTTGGTTATTTTGTTATGACAATATTTTAAGTGAAATAAGATAAAGGTGAAGTAGGTTTGACTTAATGAAGGAGAAATTTGGAAAGTGCTTGCATTAAAATATCTATGTGAATACATTGCTGGCGCGATCAGTAATATATGAGACTACCGCGCAGAGATTTTGATTTGGATCATGGATTTGGCAAAAAAATGTTTTTTGACAATTTCTATTATGTATTTTTCAATGACTGCCTCTGTGGTACGGTTGGCAGTGTATGCGACTGCCGCGCAAGGAGTCTCGGGTAAGATTACCAGTTCGGACCATAAAACAATTTCTAAGTGTTTCTATAATATATAAAAAATTCTTAGCGATTGCCCGGAGTTAGGAAGCGGATGTCGTAGAAATCCGTGCCTTGGAGAGCACGTAAAACCGTCGTTCCTGCACCTGGTCTTGTTAATAATTATTTAAGTATTTACTGTTTATTATTCTATAAGGCACTCATCTTAAGACACCAATAAAATCACGCAATAAAAAGAGCAGAAAACCAAAGAAAAAATAATAAAGATGGACTTGAACAAAATCAAATTAATTTAAAAGCTACTCAAGCGCAATAAATATTCTAAATCAAAACCGACAGCGGTACATAAAATAAGTCAACGTTACGTAAATCCCGGGTCTTCTTTACCACCCATCTTTCTAAAGTCTCTATTATGAAACGCAAATTCAACTTCGCAGGGAGTCCCTTCGAAACAAATTTGGTAAAAAGTAAATAGCATTTAGTAAAGTCGCCCCCTAGCCAATTACATGAGAAAAATTGCTATTTACCGAGAACTGCGGGAACACAATACATAGATGTAATGTATGTCTGTGTTTGAAATTGTGATTAAAAGTTTGGTACTTAGCTTTTCTTTCAAAAATGACGCCTGTGTTATACGAGTTTTATAGATACAAGAGTTTTTGTCTGAGAAATGCAAAGGTGAAAAATACGTCTTGGATAAAATATAACTGACTCTCATACTGACACTACAATCGAACCCATGACAGTCGTTAATTGTAAAGTTAATTGTAGAGATTAAATAAAATATGAATAAAGAAAATTAATTAATTATCTTCATAAAGTAAATTAATTAATTATCACTGCAGTTTAAATGAACAAATAGCTAAAGCAGCAATCATCAAACTAAATAATAATTCATAAATCACTTAGAACCTTATCATCAATACTGGATTATAACAGCACAATGTTTCTCAAAGTGAAAACACAATAGTGCATAATTATATTTTCGAAAAGGACCCAATATATTACAGAACGATGACATGTGACCTTTTCGAAATAGCAAATATATCAATTAACTAGCTGACCCGCGCAACTTTTTTATTGCTACTCTGCTCCTATTGGTCGTAGCGTGATGATATATAGCCTATAACCTTCCTCGATAAATGGACTATCTAACACTGAAATAATTTTTCAAATCGGAATAGTAGTTCCTGAGATTAGCGCGTTCAAACAAACAAACAAACAAACAAACAAACTCTTCTCTTCTCTTAGATACACTTCAAAATATGATACGTTAGATGAAGCGTTAAATGATACATGTCAGTCAGTTAAAAGTATTCATGAATTCATGTGAACACAATGCTCTATTCAGTTGAGTAACGATGTGTGGCCTCTATCATTCGGTTCTAGTGCTTGAAGCGATGGAGTTGCAAATAAATAAAATGTAATTGTATGAAATAACCACTAACCCCTGGTTTCTGAAGTACATTTAACGGTAGTTTATTTATTAAATAGCGTTTAAACTCGTATAAAAAAAACGATTTTGAATAAATAAACTACCGCTAAATGTTCCCAGAAACCAGGGGTTAAACATGTTTTTAAAAAAAATCTAATAATGTATTAATTAAGGTCACATTTTTGTACTTTGATAATCGATAATATTACTAAATCTCCCCACAAGCACACACAGCTACTTTAAATTAACAAAAAATATTGTAAACAGTGTCCAAGGACTGTGATTAAATTAAATCTGTGTTTAATGTCGTCCATCCCTGTCTGAAGATTAATGTACAGATTACTTTATTCTCGAGGGTGCCGCAAGGGATCCAATGAGTGTATCAGGTGGGAAACCACTGTAGCCGGTGGAAGTAACGATATTGATTCAGACTGGATAAAATAAGACTGTCATTTGTGTGCCTGAAAAAAAACATTACTTTTGATCTGCGGGCTTATCACGTATCTCAGTTGACAGCTAGTGTACGTCAAATTGATGGTTACTAGTCAGTACATTACTGCTTCGACATAACATGTTAATCACTATATTCTAAGACAGAAAACAATGTACAGCATAGTGATTTTCAAATAAATGTCAACTGAGATACGTGATAGCCCCCCTGGACTATTCGCAAATTGAAATCTAAACTACAAAATTAAACTATCTGCCTCCGCAGTGGTTTAGGTCGCCACGCCGCTACCATTGCGTCGGGAGGTCGTAGGTTTGATTCCCACACGGAACAATTATTTGTGCGATCTACTGATCATTGTTTATATCGTCGTGATAAGTGCGTCGAAATATGAGCACACTAGACTTTGAACTTTATCATTGTTCTATCTACCTTAATACATAAGTCTGTCTTGCAAAAGCCTTTCTTAAGCAGAACCTAACCACTGTCCCACTGACACAACTGACTTGCCAGAATAAGAAAATTTAAACCACTTCACATATTATGGCAAATATCATTCAACAACACTACTTCGTGGCAACTTGATTTAACTTGACCATTGGACCAAAACAGCTCTACATTTCACGTCTAGAAATTGGCATACAATATAACATTCTTAATTCTAAAAATAGTAAGCTATTCTCATATCACAATTTCATATTCACAAACATGAAATAATTTCATGAAGAACAGTGATCGATGGTAGGTACAGGGTGTGTTTTATTCAAGCTTAGTTTGGCGACAGATCAAAACATTGTCATTTCTTGTTGATAGATGGCGTTGGTGCGTAAGCGGGTTCTTGCCATCCATCACTCGGGCCGTTTTTATTTCGCACTTTTTTTGTATAGTCTGAGATCCTGCTGGATGAAAGATGTCTAGAGCTATTCAAAATTGACTACGAAGTAATTTATTGTATTCTCTATACTTAATGATAATAAAAATAATAGCAACGGAAAGTTGCCTATAGAACTGTGCAAGTATTTTTAGTTTATTTATATTTTATTCTTACTAATTATATAGTGTATTATAATATCATAATAATATATTATCATACAATATGTATGTCTACTTAATTTGTTTATTTTAATTTTTATTCTTTGTACTCGCTAGTCGCTACTGTGGGACGTCGCGTTGACTCTGGCGATCGCTGAAAATCAGCGCCGTCAGGCGCTTGCCGCAATGCAAGTGCCACACCATTATGCTGAGCGATCACCATTGTTTTTGAAAAATTTAAAAATAAAAATGATTTTTCTTTCTTTCTTTTCTAGTTAATTTTGTTTTTGTGAGATTTTTTTATAATTTTTATGATGACAATTTTGTAAGATGTTTATAGGTTTTAGGAAAATAAATCTATTTTTTATGTACATAATATCTAGAGCCTTATAGTACGTAGGTGTAAACAGGGACCATAGTTTCGTTCAATTGCCTATCACAATGGTCAGTAATCAGATAACTTTATTCGCGAAACAGTTTTCACATTTTCTCCAATTCAATAAATGATACAATGTCTGACAAAATATCACATACAAATTAATTTTCCGTAAAAAAGACATAATATAGTAAACTTGCAGTAGGATCTTAGACTATTAGGCTTAGGTAAGACGTATTTCTTGTAGCGTCTTAATAATAGTGGGTGATAATGGGCTACTTTAACACTTAGCTGAGAAGGATTTATGCCTCGGGTTTTGTTGCGTTAACACAATACATTACGCGTTTATTTCACGCTGACGATGTGTTTTTAAAAAGGCGTGAAGAGATGTATCGCGATATTTTGTTTTCTACGCAGGTTTATTTGAAAGGGTTATTTTTAGAATGAAGATAGACTATGAATAAATTATTATACACATAATTTATATATTATTAACCATTTAAAACCGGTTCAGTGAATAACGAAAGCGAACCATTACACATGTTTTAATTAGGCTTTCTATAAATAATAAAATATCTAAGAATAAGTCCCTAATTCCTTGTTTGGTATTATTCTATAAATATGCTCTTGTTCTATAAATTAACTCATAATCTATAAGCTGAAGAGTTTGTTTCTTTGATTGTTTCTTTGTTTGTTTGTTTGAACGCGCTAATCTCAGGAACTACTGGTCCCATTTGAAAAAATATTTTAGTGTTAGATAGCCCATTTATCGAGGAAGGCTATAGGCTATATATCATCACGCTACGACCAATAAGAGCAGAGCAGCAGTAAAAAATGTTACAAAAACGAAGAAAATTTTGACGCAAGCGAAGTTGCGCGGGTCAGCTAGTAATACTATATTTGCTCTCTACTTTACCACAAAAGTAAGCTCCCTGTAATTCAAAAATAAATTAATTACGCAATACATTGACGGCTACATTTGATACATAATCTACTCTTCAATACAGAAACCGCAATGAACATTACACAGGGGAACACTTGAGTTGAACAAACAAACGTATACTTAAACACATTTGAGTAACTAAACGTCGTAGTTTAACTAAATTCTTCGGAGGCTCGAGAAGTCAATGACCGGAGTGAGGAGGGAAGTGTCCTCGCGTTTAGAAGTACATACAGAGGGTTACAATGTCACACCATAGTAAAAATTCTAAAAATATTATATTAGTACGCTGTATTATTGAACATTGAACAAACAATAACTGCAACAACTTTTTTACAAAGATAAGAACATAATCTGCTACGAATTTCGTAGCACTGTAGCACTTGTCAATGTCGGCCTCAATGCTTAGTAGCTCTATGGTATGAAGTTTTTGCTTCAATGAAAAAAAAAACAACATGTTAGTAAAAAAATTTAACTATATCTGAGGGATACTTAGTAGGGATAAAAGCGAACCATCATTTATTAAAATTCTTCAGATTAATACCTCTCTCTTATCTTATCGTATGGTTAGTGGTCAACCTAGTGTCAAAGTTGTTCAAGCCGCCCGAAGGCCTTTGACGTGGCTTAACGACTGTTATTTTAATCGACAACAACCGGGACTGACTTTTTACGTGCCCTCCGAAGCACGGAGACGCCCAGTTCAAATACCACTATGCGGTCACCCATCTATGGAATGATCGCGCCAACGGTTGCTTCACCCACAGATCGTTTACCGACCGGTGAGCGCAACTGGCTATGGGCGTCCTTAATACCTATCCTACCCACTTACCACCTACCCGAATATCTATGTATTTAAATCGAAACAATTCAACAATACCGAGAGCATCTCAAAACAAAACATGATCATTTCACCGCTCAAAAAAGACCTAAACAATCGACTCTCAGCAAAAAACCTTGTTGGCAATGTTCCCCACCCGTGTGTGTGAAGTAGGCGTAACTTCATAAGTCATTCGCCGGCTGTATTGTGGACAGAACGGGGTCAGCCGGTGATAACATCTCCTCTATCGACAGGATATTGAGATATTCATTGTTACGTCGTTACTGCACTGTGCATACTGCATGTACAGCGATTGGAAGGAGTATGAACTTGGATTTGAGAAAATGGTGGGAGAATACAACCGACATATGTATATTATGTGTTAAATAAATTGAGAGTTGGTTATTCTAATTTACAAGGCAAGTGTATTATGTAGTGATTGATAAGATAACGTGTTAAGGGACTGGGAACCCCGATCAAAAGTATAAAGCAGTACAAATAACTTGGAAAAGGTTTTATGACTTTTTTAACTCCTCTTTATTTCAGTAAGTGATTTTGCCACTAAAAACATTCTGTAAATATATGCCAAGTCTCGATGTATCTGCTTGTTTATATCCAAAAGTAATAAATCTTTAGACAAGTTTGAGCCAAGTCTGAGGTTATTTTAATGTTATAAGACTAGCCGTTAAACATTTTTTACAAGTTAGTGGGTATAGGTCAACGTCCAAGGCTGTTATAAGCTGTATGTTGCTGGTTTTTAGCTAAAACGCATTATAGCTTGCGCCGCAAAGCTTATCAATACAACTTCTCTTACAAAGACAGATTTTACAATCAACTTAATAGCAACATTGATGAAATTAGATGACAATACGACAATTTCCCTACATGTTATAAAAAAACCGACAACACCACAAACATTTCTTGTCATCTATAGTCAAGCAAAATGTTCACGTCGTCATTTAATCTTCTTTGCGGTCCACCGCGAGCCGTCTGCAGACGCTGTCATCTGACTAGCAGACAATTTATTATCCCTCAGATGGGGTGCAGGCCTATAACAATGGGGATTGGCTAATAGAATGCGTATTATTTGACTTTGAATTTATCTGTTCAGTGGATTGTAACGAAAAATGTTTTTGTACAAAATGACACTCCTTATTATTTAAGCATGCAAGTTTAGAATAAATATAATAGCCAGGAAAGACGCTTACTTACTTACTTACTCCGTTAGCTCAACGACCCAAAATGTGTCTTGGCCTCCGACACGAGAGAACGCCACTTTGCCCGATCTTTGGCCACTTCTTGCCAATCACTGGCTTGAAAAGACGCTTGCTAACCTTTATTTGCTTCACACCTACCCAATACTAAAAGGTGAATGTAACCTAGTCAGCCCGTCTGTCTATTTTTCGTCTATCAGGACTGACTAAAGATAATTTCTAGTCTTACCCCTTGGAAACTACCCTTGTTATTTTTGAAAAAAAAAGCCAAGCTGGTTCAAAGCAGACCCCTCTAGGCATATGACATGTCTAAACAAGAAATTCTTCTTATTCTTATCGTATGGTTAGTAGTCAACCTAGTGTCAAAGTTGTTCAAGTCGCCTGAAGGTCTTTGACGTGGCTTAAACAAAAAATGAAAACTGATAAATATAACGCTAAAAACCGACAAAATATAAATACCCCATACATATATTATATACTTGTACTATACTTCAACTAAAATATAGTATCTCCAGATGGCAGTGTTCCAATTTACGAAGAAATAGCATTTGGTGTGTTATTTTATTCATCACGTAACACTATGAGAGAGGTTGTGCATAATTTCTCATTTAGTTCTGTGACAGTCGAGATTAAATAATGTGGACGGATTTTTGGATGAGGCAATGTGTTTTTGTTTCACCTTTTAGAAGGTATGTAGCTTAGTAGCTAGTGCTTTACTGTCTCACTTTTGACCTAGGGACTAGGGTCTCTGTCTTAATATCTTTCTCAGGGTTAGGACTGAAATAAGTTGGACAAGAACGCGATCCTTGCAAACTTACCTTTCCTCATTTACCATACAGCTTGTCTTTAGGACCGCCTGTTACGAGTACTACGCTCCTGACTTCTTATCAAGTCATCGCCAATATGATCAGTGCATCAAATGCTTTCACACAATAAATAAAAATATTCCTTGGAAAAAATAAAACAACAGCGAATTACCCTTACAGAAAACAAAACAATAATAAACCTTCATAAACGATAACAAAATCAAAACCATAACAAAACGCAGCTATTTTTAACACACAGTCCATTGCGCGATTTCATCGTAATCATCAACGAGTTTTATCGAAAGTCGTTTAAAAATACGCAACGTATCGTGAACCGTTTTGTATTTATGAATACTTTAATGTTATGTGCATTTATCAATAATTTATGAGAGTTACAGTCATAGGTCCGTGAGTAAAGTAAGTGTAAGCAACTTTGATGCGGCCAGGCAAAAAAGGATGACCATTATCTATAATTAGCAGCGAACGACTACGTGCTGTTAAACCTTGGGCTTCTATTGAAAAAAAGCAACAGAAATTTAAAAAGACTCAAGTGCACTTCCTATCTTAAAATGGGATTCAAACCTGAGACCTCACGCTAAGCTGGCACAATCACTACCACGCAGTCCACGAACGTTTACAGACTTCTAAATAGATACCTATATTGAAAAAATAAAAAATATTTTAATACCTACATCATAAATCAGATTTATATCGAAATAGTCAAAGAGTCTAGCTTTGATATAAACGTTCATAAAGGCACGCACACGCCTTCACATATTAAAATTCTAATAATATTAAAATTGATATCAAAGTGATATCATCTCACGAACTCTTGAATTAGATCTCACGTCGAGATAAAAATCGTTTAAAGTATCATCCATACTTCCATACTAATATTATAAATGCGAAAGTAACTCTGTCTGTCTGTCTGTCTGTCTGTCTGTCTGTCTGTCTGTCTGTCTGCTACTCAATCACGTCTAAACTACTAAACCAATTTGCATGAAATTTGGTATGGAGATATTTTGATGCCCGAGAAAGGACATAGGCTACTTTTTACCCCGGAAAAATGACGCATTTCCCGGGAAAATTCAGGTGGCGAACGAAGTCGCGAATAATCAAAATTATAATGACATTGAATTAACAAAATTCCGTTGTCATGGCAACTGTTTTAATGCCTTAGCGCGACTTCGTTATATTATGAGATATAAATAATTTTGAGAATATTTTTCGTGAAAAAAAAGCATTTTATATCATCACGCTACGACCAATAGGAGCAGAGTAACAGTAAAAAGTGTTACAAAAACGTGGAAAATTCTGACCCATTCTCTCTTATGTCACGCAAGCGAAGTTGCGCGGGTCAGCTAGTATTTAATAAATATTTTGTAGTTTCGTCGCGTACTTTCGGTGCTCTCGTGCATGCATTGAAACAGTGTAGCTAAAATAAAACTAGATTCTAAGCGCCCTTAGCCAGTTGCGCTCACCGGTCGGTAAACGATCTGTGGGTTAAGCAAACCTTGGCGCGGTCACTCCATAGATGGGTGACCGCATAGTGGTATTTGAACAGGGCGTCTCCGTGCTTCGGAGGGCACGTAAAAAGTCGGTCCCGGTTGTTGTCAATTAAGATAACAGTCGTTAAGCCAGGTCAAAGGCCTTCGGGCGGCTTGAACAACTTTGACGCTAGGTTTGACCACTAACCATACAACAACAAGCACGGCTACGTTCATAAACTTTTGTTTTAAATCTTAAGCATATCTTTTACTGCCACTTTTTTATTAGTTATAGCGTCAGTGAATGGACTAATCAAAACAAAAATATTTTTTTTTAAATCAAACCAGTATTTCCTGTGATTTACGCGTTCAAACAAATTCTTCAGCTTTATATTAATAGATAGCATAGACTAGTTTTTGCTTGTGGCCCCGACTGCATATAATTGCCTTTTACTAAGCATAATAAATTATTTATAATTTATCTTTTGATACTTATTTACCGACTCGATTGTTTCAAACCGATCTCGTGTATACCGGAGATAATGTGAAACGGAGAGTACCGTTTACATTGCGTCTACTCGTATGCTCTCGGAAACGTTCGACAACATTCGGTTAGTAGAAACAGAAGAAACTTTCCAAAGTGCGTGCCCAAAGCGTCCATCATCGGATAAGTGCAAAGCTTCAGGAAACACTGTAACTTTCACAAAGTTAAAGCATTTCGCAAAAGCTTAGTTTCAAATAACGCGGAAGATAAGTTAGGGCGCAGTTTTTCACATTTTTCCTTCAGAGATTTTCCACGGCTATCAGTTTCCTAACTAGAAAAATGATGATAGCGACAAATGAACGGCTTTTTGTAAAAACATTTTCGTAATTTCCTCTGTTATTCTTCAAAAGTTACGCTGACCTAGTTTTAGAGAATAATGCAGGAACATACTTTGTTTATACCCCGGCTTGGTTGCGGTTAAAAAGGATTATAATTTTGCGAAGGCTTTAAACCTCTAAGGGAAGTTATGTTGTCGTAAAATTTTGAAACAATGCGATTCGTAGCGAGCCAATGAGATAAAGCTAGAATATGTTCCGCAAGTCTGAGTTTCTATCGCTGTTTCATCACCATTTTTATGTTTTAAAAATGTCACGTAAGCTTTAATTCGCGGAAATCAACGAAGGTAAAAAAGTAATCAAAGATTTTTTATAATTTAACCAACAAACTAGACATGTAATAATAGCACGTCTTACGGCCCGAAAGTATCTATGTCGAAAAAAATATCAGCTCCTAATCGAGTTATAAGCTATAATCTACATTCCATTAGAAAGCTTAACACTTGAAAAGCTAACAATTAATTTAGATTCAAAAATATTTAAAAAAAATTTTTTAAAGAAATTTGCAAATTATGAAATGCTTTCCTGCTTATCTTTTATTTTTATTTATTGGTTATTGTTACCAAATAAGTAAAAAACAAAAACACTTGATTGCTTGTTAAATTTTCTAGAAAATTCCATTACAAATTGCAGACGTTTATAAATCATCGGAGCTATCTATCAAAGAATATTATTACGTATTTAAGCTCAGCCAAATCCTTCGGTATCCTAATACAAAGAAATCATTTTAATTTATCGTTAACGTTACCAACCATTTTCATTATTCATTAATATTAAATTGTAGATTTATTATTTAATTCTCAAACAGTTCTAGGCTGACTTTATAATAAAAAGTATTTTTTAAATCTTTAAATCTTGGGATACATCTTTTAATATTGTCAAAAAATTTATGCTAATATAAAAATAAAATAAATAAATTTAACCCATTAATGTCCCACTGCTGGGCAAGGGTCTCCTCCCGTAATGAGGGAGGGGTTAGGCCTTGAGTCCACCACGCTGGCCAAGTGCGGGTTGGGGACTTTGCATGCCCTCAATAAATGTATTAAACAAATTTTAGGCATGCAAGGTTTCCTCACGATGTTTTCCTTCACCGTTGGAGCATGTGATAATTATTTCTAATACACACATAACTTCGAAAAGTCATTGGTGTGTTGCCTCGGGTTCGAACCTGCGACCACTTGCGTGGGAGGTGCCAACTTATACCACTCGGCTATCACCGCTATACTAATATAATAATTTTAAAAGGTTCTGAAACATTAATTATAGGTACTTAGTGTTAAGCAATACATCTTTGTTTCATTTATAAGGAGGTAGTCCATTGAAATGTTACATGAGATTTACATTTCTTAGAGGACGCAATTTTATTTTTGGAACATGTAGGGGAGGTCAATAGAAGCTTAACTTGAAGTTTGTGGGGTCGCCACCCTTGTCCCCCGGCCGCCATCTTGGAAAAGGGGGTGGAAACACTTTTATCGCTATATCTCGGAAACTATGCATCTTACAATAAAATTGTCAAAGCATAATTTGCAGCAAATTATTTTATCTACATATACGTTTCATAACTGTTTGCCCTAAATTAATTATTAAAGAAGTTAGAAGCAAAAAAGTGCAACTTTCTTTATAATTATTTTCTTTATTGCTCTATAACTTATTTTAGCGACAGCCGCGCGGATGGATCTCTGAGGTTAAGCCACGCTTGCCGAGGTTGTTTTGTGGATGGGTGACCATCTTACACATATCGAATTCCTCCCTGTTTCGGAAGGCACGTTAAATTGTGGATCACGGCTGTCATTTTCGAAGATATTTGACCGTCGTTATCAGTACTCAGAAGCTTGAAAGTCTGACAACCAGTCTTAACGAGGGGTATCGTTTTATATCCCAGGTAAATGGGTTGTGGAGGTCAGATAGGCAGTCGCTCCATGTAGAACACTGGTATTCAGCTGCATCTGGTGAGACTGGAAGCCGACTCCAACATAGTTTGGAAAAATGGCTAAGCTGATATGAATATATTGAAAAAAATTACCTCAGACCAATCTTGTAGAGTATTTTTTGAGGAAAATTTTGCCCTATATTTTTTTTTTAATTTAATTAATTAGAAACTAAGTAACTGCGCTCTGAAATAGACCGGATTCAAAAAGAATTTTTTTTTTTTTAATTTCACTTTTTTGCTTATAACTTCTTTAATTGTTAATTTAGGACAAAAAGTTATCAGACATATTTGTAGGCAAAATAATTTGCTACAAATTATGCTTTAACAATTTTATTGTAAGACGCATAGTTTCCGAGATATAGCGTAAAAAGTGTTTCCACCCCCTTTTCCAAGATGGCGGCCGGGGGACAAGGGTGGCGACCCCACAAACTTCAAGTTAAGCTTCTATTGACCTCCCCTACATGTTCCAAAAATAAAATTGCGTCCTCTAAGAAATGCAATACTCGGCCCTCAAATTGTAACATTTCAATGGACTAAGGCGTGAATTTCAAAATGTAATGTCACAATGCACTTTATGACGAAATAAAAAATAAATTATGCTATAAAATAATCGACAAATTGATCGATCAAAGTTTTATTTGGAAAAAGAACTGCCCAATAAGATTTTTTTCATGTAAGGTGAAATGAGTTTAAAACACAAAACTGGTAGGATATGTATGATATTTCGCCGAGGTCAAGGACATCAGACCTTAACATCTATTGTGAAGTAAGTCACGCATTGTACAAAGTTAGTGAAATTGTTTAAGTTCGACAACGGAGGTGGCAACAGTAACTATCGGGAAACAATCATAGTTACAGAGTTCAAGGTCACGAACGTAAATATTAACTTACTAGCTGACCCGCGCAACTTCGTACACAGGAGAGAATGGGTCAAAATTTTCCCCATTTTTGTAACATTTCTTATTGCTACTCTGCTCCTATTGGTCGTGGCGTAATGATATATAGCATATAGCCTTCCTCAATAAATAGACTATCCAACAGTAAAATAATTTTTCAATTCGAACAAGTAGTTCCTGAGATTAGCTCGTTCAAACAAACATACTCTTCAGCTTTATAATATTAGTATAGATTTATTTACTGACAGTTGACAAGTAGTTTAATCTTTGATTAAAGTGATAATGTTAGGTACACAGGAAAGAAAACTGTCGGAGAACGTTTGCATTAAAATTAATTTATGTTATGTACATATTAAATTACACCGTTTATTTAGTGGAGACAAAACAAAAGAACGTTATTTGTTTAAATATTTTTAAACTTCTCTGCTTTACTTAAATCCCAACAATTGCCGCATAACGTGTTTGATAAAATTAGAGTTAATTAACTAACCTTCATTTCATTATGAGAAAAAATATTAAGATAATAGAGTGACTAGTTTCATTCAAAAAAGATCAATTTCTATAAATAGTTAATATCAAAGTTTCTACAATTTAATTTAGAATTCAAAACATAAACAATATACAATACTATTTACAATCTGCAGTTTCAATTTCTATAATTCTACTAGCTGATCCGGCGAACTTAGTACCGCCTAAAATATGCAAAATTAAATGTCTATTTTTCAATATTTCTGAGAGATTTTCTTAATATTTTTTTCCGTAAGAACCTTCTCTTAATAATAACAAATACAACACAAAAAGAATTAGTAAAATCGGTCCAGCCATTCACGCGTGATGCCGTGACCAAAGAAAACTGGTTTCATTTTTATATATATAGATAAATAAACACAAATTCGACAGTTTAATTGAATATCGTAAATAAACAACGTGGGCACTTCAGAATTCTATTATCTTTTGTTAAGAAAACACTAATAATATTGGTAAGAACATTTGGGAATATTTGGACAAATACACGATGATAATAATAGATGTTTCTTAGAATTGCGGTCTTTATTTCGGTTTTTCAGCTTCTTGTTTTATTGTTACGTTTTATTTATGTTAAACGATCAATGCCATATGATAAAATATATATTTATGTTGGTTTTGGTATATTTGTGAAAAAACCCAAAAAATATGTCTGTAATTGCAGAGCTTTTTTGGAATGGTTGTAAAACTGAATATACGTATAATATGAATGCAAGTGTCTGTTCGTAATGTTAAGTTTATATGCAAAGTTATTTTTTCGTTTATTATATTCTTAAATTGCTGGACTGTTTGTGACAAAACTTTCGAAGAACTATAGTTAATGTTATACTTTTTTATAAAACTGGAAACTTATATACTTTTTTAAGTTTACGTGAATTACCAAAATCAGTAGTATTTTATTTTAGTAGTAGTAACTTTTTAGCAAACTACCACATAAAAACATCCAGAATCATTTCTTATGATACTTAGTGTAATACTCAATTTCCTCATATACTTACAAGCAAATATAATAGTTAAACAAACAGCTAGCTATTTCCCTTACGCATTAATTTCCATCATGGGAACAAGGAACTGGCTGAGTGCGGGTAATTTATGCTTAATTATTCTAATGTTCGGCCGATGATATAGTTCTCACTGCGATTTACATTAGTAGAGTTGTGGAGGCCTTAAGGGTTAATGGGAACTTTATATTATGTAACGATTGTGTTTGAATTAGTTATGTAATTTTCAGTGTAATAGTACGTATAAGTTTTTTAGGTTACACAGCTGTAACGATTGTCATGAAAATTGGATGAGTGAGATAAAATATATTTTTAAAGAAATTTGAAAGATAGTGAAAAATTTACATTGTTTTTGGCTAACATGATTTTTGATATGAGAGCTCGTGGTGGTCATGAATTTGACTCCCAAACGATAATATTTTGTGTATGATTAAAATCGTTCTAATTTATTAATTTAATTTAACAATCTATTATACCTGTTTTTACTATTAAAATGACAGCGCAACACAAAATATATTTGAAACTAGCTGACCCGCGCAACTTCGCTTGCGTCACATTACGGAGAATGGGTATTTTTTTCCCCCGTTTTTTACTGGTACTCTGCTCCTATTGGTCGTAGCGTGATAATATATAGCCTATAGCCTTCCTCGATAAATGCACATGCATGCAAACACTAAAAGTATTTTTCAAATCGGACCCGAAGTTCCTGAGATTAGCTCGTTCAAACAAACAAACAATCAAACTCTTCAGCTTTATAATATTAGTATAGATATCGAAATTAAATTGTTCCGTTTCTTAATCAAATTGATAAATATTGCTGAAAATCAAAACACATTTACAGTAAACAGATAACCCACAACGTTTGATATTAAGGAGCTACCCTCAATTTCCACGAATTCCTTCAAAGCCTTTGTTACTGAAAGAATTAATTGTTCTCACAAAGCCTTCGAACATTGTATGGAATTCATATTTTACCTATTATGTACCTACAAATTGCTACTATTTTTTTTTTTTTTATTATGTTTGATTCTTTTGTTATTAGTGTTATGTTTGAAGAGCGTAGTGATTTATTTGTAATTTGACAAAGAAGGATAATTATAATTTATATAAAAGATAGGCTACATTTATTTCATTATTCTTACGTGAAAATGACCATGCTAACTTTGTAAACCTGAATCTTGTGTTCTTTTACGTCGAAACGGCTGAAACAAACTAGATCAAATTTTGCGGAGTGATAAATTATCTCAGCCATTAAGATAAGACCACTATTTTAATAAAAAATATATTCACATAGACATTTATTGAGGGCATGCAAAGTCCCCAACCCGCACTTGGCCAGCGTGGTGGACTCAAGGCCTAACCTCTCCCTCATTACGGGAGGAGACCCTTGCCCAGCAGTGGGACATTGTTAACTGTTGTTAACTGTTGGGACATGGTTAAATTTATTTTATTTTTATATTCACATAGGCAAAGACGCGGTCATTAGTAAATAATTGATGAAACTGAACATGTTTACTTACTTAGTAACAAAAGACACATAGTTCCTAACTCAACATTTTATTGCAGGAATATATCCTGAAATCTTCAACCTGAAAGGCAAAAAGTTGTCTGTGTATTGTATCATCCAAAAACCCAACTCGAGAATCCCATGAATAAATCTCAGTATTTCGGGGAACGTCGTGTTGTAAAGGGAAACTGTGTGGAAAAAATCAAAATTCAGTACAGGTGTACCATGGGATGAACACGATAGACAATGTACACGGAGGCTGTATCAACGTGACAAAAGAATTTATAATCATATCAGACGACATATTGGGACACGCTATGGAATGTGAGTAGTGTGTAGGATTTTCTGCTGATTTGGAAACTACTCTGTTATTTTTTACATCATATATATTATCTAGCGGCTGCCGCGACTTCGTCCGTGTGAACCTCAAGTTTCGTGCTTCTATACTATTTTTATCGCTGCTCAACTCCTATTAGTCATAGAGAGTTATATGGCCTGTACTACCCTCAACACTATGTATCAATTCGAACTGGCAGCTACTGAGATGAGCTTGATAAAAAATGTAAAGGGCTGTTATAGTAAACAGAATTTTATTTTTAAATAAACAAAAATGTTTACAAAATGAATTTGATTATAATATCAGCTTAAGCTTTTTTCCGAACTATGTTGGAGTCCGCTTCCAGTCTCACCGGATGCAGCTGAATACCAGTATTTACATGGAGCACACAACCCTGTTACCTGGGATTTAACACGATACCCTTCGGTAAGAATGGTTGTCAAATCCAATAAACGCAGGTAATTTACCTACGAATGAAAAATTTACAGCAAATATAAAAATTCTGCCAGGCTTTTCAATCATAAAGTTCAAAATCGAAACCCTTTGATATTTTCAAATCGCGTTAAATCTAATAGACAGCACTATAAATCCGTGCAAACTAATAAGATATAAAGGCACGGCATGCACCTGTCGCGCAAACATGACGGCAAATTAATCCGTCAATGAATAGCCTAGCTTTAGCGCGGTTTTATTGCGAACTGTCGTGGACTAAGGCATCAACTGTAGCGAGCATTATAGCGAATTAAAAACTTTAAGGATACCTTTATTTGCGACTGTCACTATGGCATGAAGAAGCTTAGGATTCTAGTCTTCCGTGCATCGGAAACTCCTTTTAAGGCCTTTACGATATTTTCCTACATCTGCCAATGGCCTCAGACAAACGAAGAAATATTTTTTTTTTTTTTAATGAAAATCTAATTAGCACTACAGGCACATTCAGCATGAATATTTCTTAAAATGTTTGCTACTTGGTAGTACCGTACGTAGGACACGGAGTCTTTCAAATCGTGTCAGCCATAAGTTGCGTTATAATAATTGTTGAGTATGTATCTTCCTTTTAAATTGGTTTGTAACTATTGTAAAGTATTTGGGACATAAGCGTCCTAAACAATTTTAAAATATTCCTGAGCTCGCTTCTGCTTGCGTTTTGAACCAAGCCTCTATTTAGAACGAAGCCAGACATCTGCCCACAAAAGAAAACGAAATGCAAATAACTGTTGCTCTATACATTTTACTGTACAATCTACAGGGTGATGTTTACTTAACAAAGGTGGAAAAAATCGCACTACTATTATTGATAGGGCGTGTATTTAGAATTGAATGTTACCAGTTAAGAAAGGTTGGTTAAAAAATAATTTTAGTACAATATTGAGAGAAAGTAGGTAACGTAGTGTATTTAGATTAAATGCAAAATGTTCATAAGTGATTGACTGTAGAAACAAAAAAAATAGTTAGTTTAGTTTAAAAAAGTTTATTTTTGTGCTTTTCCGTTTCTTTATAAGTATGGAATAGGAAAAGTATCGAATATGAAGTCACTCTTGAAAACGACTGTATCTACTCGACGACCGCTAATTCAATACTTTTCCTATCCCATATTTATCAAAAAATCTATATAAAATACATAGACATGAACAAATAAAATGACATATTAGGTAATTTTATTAAAATTTTGCGCTGCTGAAGAGTTTGTTTGTTTGTTTGTTTCTTTGTTTGAACGCGCTAATCTCATCTATACTAATATTATAAAGCTGAAGAGTTTGTTTGTTTGTTTGTTTGAACGCGCTAATCTCAGGAACTACCGGTCCGATTTGAAAAATTCTTTCAGTGTTAGATAGTCCATTTATCGAGGAAGGTTATAGGATATATCATCACGCTACTACCAATAGGAACAGAGTACCAGTGAAAAATGTTACAAAAACGGGGAAAATTTTGACCCATTCTCTCTTATGTGACGCAAGCGAAGTTGCGCGGGTCAGCTAGTCAATAATATAACTAATAAGACCAATACATTCATATTTTTTCTTACAGAAAATGATCTTTAACTTTTGTCAAAATTAAAAATGTAGCATTAGGCATGGATTCTATTTCTCGTATATGTCATAAAAATAGTCGAGGAAAATGATATAACCATTTATACAACGACGTACAGTCTTTAACTTCTTAATTCTCTTTGTCCTATTTTTATTGGAACCTGACCCTAATATACTTGAACCATTAGTCCCGGGCCAATGTTATTATCATAATTACTACATTTGGAGACGAGATTTTAATCTCATTGCTTTCACGGAATTCTTTTCAGCTGAGTTTTAGTTTTGTGGTGTTCGTTTAATGGTCCAGTATAGTAAGGAGGGGTTTAAGTTGGTTTATTCAGTCTGTTGAAGTACGGCCTTTGTGTCTTGTGATATGTGTTCTGTAAATACGTTGTTTTTATTGTTATTATTTATAAATTATATATATTTTGAACAATTTTAAAAAACAGCAGACTGCTGTTTTTTTTAAATATTATGTCACATTTAAGTATAATACGCACATACTTTCATCAAAATATTAGTACATATTGACTTGAACCTAAAACTTCAAATCACCGTATCGGTTGATTTACGTAGGAAACAACCTCTAAATCGAAACATAGTGGTAGCTTGCCGACCATCCATAGGAAAATTAAAATCACTGTATTTAATTATTATTAAACAGTGAAACGTAACACCATTTAACATTCACAGAAATTCACTTACAAAAAATATACGACAATATCTCATAAACCCGTAAAGTTGTGCACAGAAAGTAACTAAATGCCCATTAATTCTGAATTCAAAAAGTCCAACACAAAAGCCTTACTTTCAAACGATATTAATTTTATGATATTCTTTTGTTGGCAACACTGTAACATAAAGGGAGAATTTAAAGTCAATACGGTGGTATTAAACTGAGCGTAAATAACACGCCATTGTTGGCGATGTGCACTCGTAAATACGTAAAAACTGGGGATTTTCGAGGTAAAAATTGGATAAAATACGAAAGAATAAATAAATAAATTGCCATGTAGAAAATCAGTTTTAAGCGTTGTTCTATGATACAATGTCTATGGACTATACTTTATGTATTAGAAAAACCTCATTGTCCCTTATTTCAACGGTAAAGGAAAGTGTGAGATGAAACATTGCATGCCTGAAAGTTATTTTCATTTCTTGCGGATACGCAAAGTCCTCAAACCTCAGGCTCAATTCGGGAGACCACTTTTGCCCAGCAGTGGGACAGTTATGAGTTAAAAAATAAACTATACGTAGTTGTTATTTGAGGAGTTTAGTCGTAACAATAATAACTTATTGCATAATTTGGAATCAAACTCGAGATCTAATGAGAGCGTATAATATTGCACGTATTGACCGACACATACACACTTTTCGATGGGAATATTGGACGTGACAATAAATAAATATAAATATACTATCAAAT
Organism: Anticarsia gemmatalis; assembly: GCF_050436995.1. NCBI lineage: Eukaryota > Metazoa > Arthropoda > Insecta > Lepidoptera > Erebidae > Anticarsia > Anticarsia gemmatalis. Next base: position 14,145,356 of record NC_134748.1, on the reverse strand, counting down.
ATAAATAGAACTTTAACCCTTAAGTTCCTAACAACAAACAATCAATAACATTCGTAAATCCACTTGCTAGTACTAAAGTGAATCAGAGTAATACCTCAACTACGTATAAAGTAGTTCACCCTTAAATCACTCGTTCCAGATTATATCTGAACCTTGAAAGGTTTCTCTGAAACTTCTTTTACATTTCTAGGAAATTTCCTTTGTTTTGCTCTAGTTCTACCAATATTTGGGTAAAGTTTGGTATAAACACATCTTAGGATATTGTTATAATCAATATTCCTGATTGTATTTTCAAGCAGTTTACACTTGTCGATGCTGATACTCGAGATTTAGTAGTATGACTCATTGAGGTATTGTATTAATTTTCCTGAAATATGATAAATATTGCGACTTGTCGAGGAACAATATAGCCCTATGATTGTACAGTAAGTCATATATTCGCTGCGTCACCTCCGTTAATCTATACTAATAATGTAAAGCCGTAGAGCTTAGTTTCTACGCTGTCACCCCGGGGAACGCCTAACGTTTCGGCACAGGTTGCACTCGCCGTGGTCGCAGGCTGACTGGAGCAGCGATGACAACCATGACAAGCATTTTAAGGTAAAATGCGTGTTCGCGTTAATTCCCGTATTCTATTATACATTAAACATGCAACGCGAGAGTTTTAAAATTATGAAACTGAAATATGTTTAAAATACACAAAAAAACATACAAAAGAAAATCTATCTCAAGACAGGCAACGATAAATAATGTCCAACATCGCACACTACTTATAAACCACCCTTCTAGTCACCCCTTTAACATTTATATTCTAGCAACGTAGGGACCATTAAAATGTCTATAAGCTCCGACGGAGGCTTAAGAAAAGTGAATCAAGTTTAAAGCTATTCTCAATTTGATAATGGATATAAACTTTAAAGAATTTATTATTATGTAATACGAGTATTTATTTCTTTGTTAGTTTTGTCTTCTAGTGTCGAGTGACGACTACGTGGACTAAGCTTCAAATCCTTTTCAAGCGGTATCCTCAAGTAAGTCAAGTATTGAGAATTTGACATTTAAAATGTACTAAAATAGTTCCTATGGCATCCACCAGAGGCGCTGATCAGATTTTCATACATTGTTATTGATACCTAGCTTTTAGTGGGTAGTTGATAGGAGTAGGAAATCGCCCCTCTGAGAATTTATCCTCTGAAAACTGGAAATTTCTGTCATGCTTTTATAGCTAAACTACAGACCTGTTTTTGTTAATTATTACTAGAGTATGAGCCCCGGGGTCAAATATCCATACTAATATTATAAATGCGAAAGTAACTCTGTCGGTCTGTCTGACTGTCTGTTACTCAATCACGCCTTATCTACTGAACCAATTTGCATGAATTTTGGTATTTTGATACCCGAGAAAGGACGTAGGCTACTTTTTACCCCGGAAAAAATGACGCATTCCCATGGGAAAATGGCGGACGAAGTCGCGGGTAAAAGCAAGTAGATTATATATTTGGAAGTTACCCGTGACTAGAACCGCATATTATTATGTTAGCTAGTAGAACTATATACCTCTTACAAATAAACATACTATAACAACAGATGGGTCAGGTGTCTGTAGCATTCTCCGTCCGTCTGACTGCGAGCGACGTCGTTACTGAACCGATATAATATTGTGATGCAAACTACCTTATAATGCGTGTGGTGTCAGTTACAGCGATGACAGTACCTTAATATCTGATGAGCTATTTTCAGTTCACGTGATCTCCAATGCGCTAGAAACTATCAAAATGATATTTGGACATCAATCCAGTATTAGACATTCCATTCGAGAACCGGAAAACTTCTTTTTATTAGTTAGAAGTCTTTTGAACATAATATTGTCCGCCCGCTTACTCCCTAAAATGTGACGAGCCTAATTAATTCTCATTCTACGGTCTTCGAAAAATGCTAGCAAACCAACTGCAGTTAAACTGTTTAGAATTAAGTTACTGATGAAGAACTTCGATTTTGATAATAAATTATATGATTCTAGTAAGATTTTGTAATAGAGGATATAAGAATAAACTACTTCATAATCCTAATCCCGAAAAGGCTATATTTTATTCAACGAAAAGATATTAATTTTATTTGTCATGACACACAAAACACTTTATGGTAGTTCTTCAATAGCCAATATAATTAGACGTTGAGTAACCTAAACAAAGCACAACAAAATTATTCCTCTACCCGCTTGAAATAAGGACTCAACTCTTCAGCGATTCAAGACGCAATTGCAAGTGTCTGTCCCAGTGACAGCCGCTGTCTTCACACAATATGTGATTAACAACCCATCAGCCACGACTATAACCCTATAGGTTATAGCGCGATGTATAAAAAGAAAGAAGAGAGACTTAACTTAACTTAGTTCAGTGAAATATTTTTATCGGTTTTAACTGGAAACATATTCAACGAAATTCAGCAGTAGTTAATTTATATGAAAAGTAATTTTCGAGAAGATATCAAATAGGAATTGAAAGAAATGACAATTTTGACTAAAATTCTGGCTTACACTCAGCAGTGGGAAGAAAAAAGTGAGCTTTGAAATTAATGATGGTGTTAAAATTTACCTTAGCTATTTCAACTCATTTTTTTACAAAGTTATAAAATATGAAAATGTAGATCATAACAATGAAACATATCGACATTTTTTAAATTAAAAAAGTTAATGCTTAATTGATATACTTTCTTCTGCAAATTCATTCCTCAAAAACTAACAAACCAAACAACAAAACATTTGAAACATAATAAACTACACAGCATGTTCTAATACATCCACGTTATATACAGGGTGGTGGCGACGTGACGTCGTATGTGACGCGGGGATTACGGCGCAATGTGACGGGCACGTCCTGGGAGAACAAATAAATATGCACCCTGCTTGAGCTGTATATAACGTCGGTATAACCAAAATAATTGAATTTTGTTCTATTATTACTTTACGTAGGTTTTCCTTGAAGAATGGGTGGAGATACACCTACACATCTAAACTGAAAAGCAGCCAGGCAGTTTATTTGCTGAATTAATGCAAACATATGCCACAGTGCCACACCTTAGCCTGCCAAACTGACATTTAAGCGCAGAATACTCTAGCCAGAGCTACAGGCTGTCAGTCTGTTTTTAAAATAAAGTAGTTTATAAATAATAAATAAATTTAACCCATTAATGTCCCACTGCTGGGCAAGGGTCTCCTCCTGTAATGAGGGAGGGGTTTGGCCTTGAGTTCCCCACGCTAGTCAAGTGCGGGTTGGGGACTTTGCATGCCCTCAATAAATGTATTAAACAAATATTAGGCATGCAAGGTTTCCTCGCGATGTTTTCCTTCACCGTTGGAGCATGTGATAATTATTTCTAATACACACATAACTTCGAAAAGTCATTGGTGTGTTGCCTCGGGTTCGAACCTGCGACCACTTGCGTGGGAGGTGTCAACTTATACCACTTTAAGTAACACATTAAGTACATTAAGTAGTTATTTTTTTTTAAATTAAACACCGAGAGACATGTCTTTCTAAATCATATACAAAGTTGTGTTCATTGTTCCATTGAATTTAGACTTCGGAAACTGCCTTTTCATTAGTTTAATTTAAGTATCGAAGCCTTAGAGTGAAAGTGTCCTACAGAAAGACAAAAAAAAATAGGTATTATAAGAATTCCTATAAAAGAAATAGTGCACGAAATACAATAATTATATTTTGCCAAAAGAAACGGCCTAGTACAAGTTGTTTCACCCTAAAATTAATAAGACAATAGTTAGTTAAGTAGGTACTTTGTTATAACAACTGCTTAACAAAACCACAACACAATTTTCTTAAACATTTAATAATCTCTAAAAATCGTATCTTTTTTAAATCTACCACAATATCTTCTAAGAAAACGTAACAAAAAGAAACGATCTTGTCGCGTCTGACTTCACAATTTATAAGAATTAAACAGCGCTTGTAAAAACATGTTTTTTAAAATAACTTCTTAGAAAAATAAAGACTACGTGTTTATCAAAAGATCTATCGGGAGAAAGACTTCAGGATATTTTATAATATTTTTTAAAACACGAACTTTCTGTCAGTCAAATTATTGATAACCAGTTTTGGTTACGGCTCCGCTTTTTGTGGATATGATTAGGAAGACTGTCTCTTCAGCGCTGTAAATTATTGTGTTATAATATTTTACAGGAATTTGCTTACCAGTGAAAATGTGAACACAAAGCCTTAATAGTGTGGACATTTAAATAAATTAAAAAGTAAAACCTATATTCTAAATATTGCAGAAAGTTGAACGTGATGTTGCTTAAATTGAACAAGTCTACGTTTAAAGAATAAAAGGAAAAGAATGCCAGTCTAAAGATATTAAAATATATATTCAGGCAGGCAAAATCGAGGTAGGAACCAGTATGTATAAAATTAATTATGTAGATACAAAGTAATTATTATTAAAAATGAGATATTTTCATTTGTAAACTTACAAAGGGCCTACGATTTAATTTAAGGATAAAAATCTCGGGTCCATCCAACCGGTTTTAATAATTCTTTTCCTGTTTTTTGACACGATTCGTAATTAAATTTATTATCTAATTTGTTACGTCTAAAAAAAGCCTTGAATTTTGTCCGACGGCGAAATTTACGGGTAGTTTGATAAACATCAAACAAGATAATGGGGGCACTTAGTAATCTTGGGACGAAAAACCCCATCTCATATTCGGCTTTTATCAAATTTAAATTTCCTTTCTTACTTTTTATTTAGAAAAGGCAATTATTCTCACGAGTCACGAGGACTTATACAAACATCGAAATACGATCAGACACGAAATAACCACATGCAGGTATTAACAAAAATGGGTTATTCCACTTAACTCCAAAAAAACGTTCCACTTTAACTCCAAAACAGTTTTAATAAATATTTTATTTAAATATAATTCATTCCACTTTAACTCCAAGAAATCAGCAGAAGTAGAGTCAGCAGCTTAAAATATTTAGCCATACGGATGACATGGATGCAGAGGGAGCAGTTCGAGTCGCTGCACTACGCGCAGGTGGGGCGCGCGAGGGCATTCCTCGCCACCGTGCGTTCTTCCTTGCCGGCGCTCGCGTCTCCTGTCTCCCACGACGATGGACGATCTGACTGCAAACACGACTTCATTCGTCTGCCTAAAATGAATTTTCCACGCGGACGAAGTCGTGGCGGCCTCTAGTGCATAAATAAAATAGTATTTACAATTTATTATATTATACAGAACTTAATACCTTATACTTGTTATGTTTTGTTCAGGCTAAATTTATATTACAACAGTAATGAGATACAAGAAACTACAGTCCACCAATCAATAAATAGAGACTTGAAATTAGAAATTGAAATTAAAAAATACGAAACGGGTAATTCGAATTTGATTGAGATCATTAATAACTTAAAAAACATATGAAATATAAAAACCCGTGATTTATATTACTTTAGCTAAGTAAAAAATTCTGATTAGAAGTTGTGATAATACATTTAATATAAGAATATAGGTATATTATGTTAAAAAACTTATATCTTATACATTAAAACCTGCACTATTTATTTTATGTTAACTTAGCTAAGTAAGAAATTTAATTTTTATTTAGAACTTTATTCTAATATAACAGCTTAATCCCGTCCTTGACTTTCAATCTTTTCACCAGGATAGCACTTTTGATCGTACGGTGTTCGTTTTTGAGGACGATGAACTGACTAACCTAATTATAATAACTTAAATCAAAATTACTTGTTTGTGAAAAATTACTAGGACGTTTGGTATATGGGCTTAGACCAAAATATCGTCAAGATATAATTTTTGCTGCTGACTCTACAAAAACTCTTTTGGAGTTAAGTGGAATTGATGTAGGGAAATATTTCTATCTGTAAATTATTTTTTTTTTATTGCTTTGGAGTCAAAGTGGAAATAATGTATGGGATGTTAAAGTTTAGAGAACAATGGATTTGGAGTTAAGTGGCATAACCCACAAAAATAAGTGTTTTAGGAAAACAAAAACAGGCTTGATATTAAAATGTTTGACAGTAACAAAAATGTAAATGCTACTCTTACTATGGCTACCAAAGGAATGAGTAAAGGCTATAAAAGTGACTTAGTCTCACTTTTATAGCCTTTACTCCTTCATTTAAATAACATCTAGCCTTTCTTCCGAGTATGTTGGAGTCGGCTGCCAGTCTCACCGGATGCAGCTGGATACCAGTATTTTACATGGAACGACTGCATATCGGACCTCCACAACCCAGTTACCTGGGTTATGACACAATACCCTTCTGTTTTAGTTGACAGACTTTCTAGACTCTGACTACCGACAAAGACAGTCAAAGATCTTAGAGCAAGAACAGCCACCATTTAACGTGCCTTCCGAAACACGGAAGTACTCGATATGTATAAGATGGTCATCCATCCACGAAACAACCTCGGCAAGCGTAGCTTAATTTCAGAGATCGATCTGAGCGGCTATTGTTAACTAAGTTGCTAACGAAATATAGTGCACATAAAAGAATATAATAAAGCAGGAAATAAGCTAGTCTTCCAGTCTTCAATATCAATGAATACTAAACAGAATATCTGATTCGTATCGTACTCTATAATCTACTGGTCGTAACCCCTCGGATGCAACTATACGACTATTTTACGATGCACTATTCGAACTGGTCGAATGTCATAATTAAAAATATACGACTATACCAAAAGCTCGAACACACCGGCCGATCAGCAACTGATTGTTGAGGTAAACAGCCATTGATACAGGCATATTCACGGATGGGTTAATTAATAGAAGTGTACCTATTATTTTATAAGTAAACAGTTAAAATTTTACAATTACTCCAGAAAATTAAGGGAAAATGCAGAATTTCCTTATACTTGCTTGAAAGTTGATATCGGTTACTCAAGTGACGTTCCTTATTTATCATTATCACTATCATATTAATCGCTGTACCTTGTTGGTTTGTTAATATCACTTTGCATAAAACACTCTCAATAAGTTTAAAGAATTTTTAAATAAATCGACCACAATAAACCAACCACAAAACAAGAACAAGAAATAAAAAGAAAATATTTCTTTAAAAATTCTCCACGCATTTCTGTTCTATACATTTAAATTGCAAAATTTGTCTGTTTAAGAATAGGAAAACTGGAAGAGCTCGTTCAAAGATTGATTCGTGGCGATACGATGTTCTCAAACGTATTTTCTTTGAAACAGGGAATTTTCTAACATTTTCTCTTGCCAACAAAGACTTGTGTGCAAACAACTTTACATAATGTGAATTGGGTAAACGTATGAAAAATATTATACAACGATACATCATATTTAAACGATTTTTATAATATTTAATAATATATATTGAATTATTTGTAATCCTATTATAAGGTTTTGAAATGGGGAAAAGACGTTTAATGTAATATCAAGACAAGCCCATAATATATAAAATCATAAACAAAGCAAAGATACTTTGTCTGTCTTATTATTCATGTAACGGTAAATAAAACCTGAATTTCATACTTAAAAATTGGGCTATGAAAAATGCTACACTAAAATGACTTGCTAGCCGTAGATTTCAAAATTCTCGACTACACCTCCACTGTCGTGTTTCGCATCAGTTTGACGTGCTTTTAGTGGGACTTGAATACAAAATGTTCTACAACAGCAAAAATGCACTAACAAGCCTTGAAACGACACTCTCGTAACTTTTCTCCGTAGTTTTAACTCTGCTTCATATATTCAGCACTTTTCTGATATACAGCGCCAAGGCAGCGAATGCATGCATTTTCCAAAATTGCTTGGTGCCAAAAATTGCAAAACTAGCGTAAAAGAGAATTTCACAATCATGAATACTCTGTCTTAATAAGTTATTTATTGTTAGATTATAGTTTACACTCCTTACAGGTTGAACCTGTAGCGTCAATTACTATAATCGTTTGAAATGAATGGTTCTTGGGGGATACGTTAGGGGCACTGATAGATATTTTTACAAAACAAATTATAGATTTTTTTGATATCTACACTTTGTAGGTAATATAAGCATAAGTCCCGAGATTTTTGACTTGCTAAAGGTATAGCATAGGACAAAGTAGTAGCTTAATTCAAATTCAGTTCGCTCACAGTCACGCTAAAGTTTGTCTGCTATTGCGACAACTTCATATGCTACATAAAGATCATTTGTATTGACCACTCTCGCTACAAAGTAGTATAATCTCCGTTACTTTGCTACACTGAAACGTATGGTAGTAACTTTGTAAGCAAATGTATCAACTTTTATTGGTCGAGTCGTAAAGACGGCTTCTGTCACACTGTTGCATTGTCACTGGTGTTATTTAAAGCTGGTTATACAATGTTACCGATAAGAGATCTTTTCAGTAACATAGTGTAACAATTGTAATAGGGATGCATATGTTTTTAATTAATTTTGTACCAAATGGATTTCCAACACTGTTCTAATTTTACTTACTGAAATTAAGCTCGTATGTTGACAAAAAGTTGTCAGGCGCTTTCCTACCTTTATCAGTACATACAACAGGCTAGCTATCGATTAATTTTGTATAAAACCTAATAAACACCTCTAGCGGGCGTCGTAGGAACTATTTTTGCAGAATTTATGAAATTGCTAATTCTCCATCGATTGGACCGACTGTACAAAATCTCGCTACAAAGGGGCAATTTCCTACTACCGTCTACTACCTAATACCAGCTAGCTATGGTCAAATTTTGTATAAAAACCTGATCAGTACCGCTAGCGGGAGTCGTAGGAACTAATGTTTCAGTACGTTTTAAGTGTCAAACTATGTAATGATTGTGGAAAATCGCAATTGTTTGTTCTTCTTCTAATAGGATTTATTTCTTTAAAAACAGATATGTCTAGATTTATTCTTTAAAAAACAGTTACCATTACAAAACAGTCCCGATATCGAAAAACATCTTTAAAATCAATACTTTATCTCACATTCTATCGGCTGCATAGTAAAGAAGGAGCTATCTAGTTTCAGAAGAGATTCTATTAGAGATATACTCGTGTTTATTTGTCCGTATCGACAAACGTTCTCTTTGCGATGCATCCTCCGAGCTTTGCACCTCTTTGAGTTTCGTTTTTTGTTATTTTGCTAAGAATTGGTCTAGATTTTAGGCGAAATGGACGTGTAAGAATATACATTTTAATTTGAGAAAAATGTGTAGAACCAAAACCAGAAACCAAAATGTAAAACGTTATGCTGAAAAGGATATGCACAAGAGTTTTAAAAAAACATTAATTTCAAGGTAGACTGGCAGAAAATGCCTTTGGTATTAAGTCCGCCTTTATACAACTTTGTATAAGAAGTTTAAATAAAAAAATAATTTCCGCCGTTTTTATTGTATGTCGCAAGTTATAATTAGTACTATTAAATGATGGATGTACGAAACACAAATACCTTACTATAAGAATAATCAAAACGCACTTCATAGCTCGAATCGCAGAAACTATTAAGCATAAAACAGTACTTTAATATTTACTTATCATCATATTATCCACTATAAATATCGTATGAACTCCTACATACAATTATACCTACACAAGTTCAATATTTTATTGTACTCATGTTTCAAACTTGCCAGACAAGTTTTATTGTTTTATTTTATTATATGGACAAGTTCATAAACTGCAAACAAAACTACTAATATTATACTGTTCAACTCTATCATAAATAAATAAACAAACTCATTTCTTATTTGTATTCTTAAAATTAAATAAATAAGCCATGTACAGTCACAAGCAAAAATATGTATATTTTAAACAATCGTCAAGTACTCTGAATGTGTCTCAAACTGAATTCATATTTCAAGGTTAAAGTTCTCATGGCAAGGTTCGCTCACCGGCCAGTAAATGATCTGTGGGTTAAGCAAGTCTTAGCGCGAACTGAATTGTGGTATTTCAGCTGAGCGTCTCCGTGCTTCGGAGGGCATGTCAAAAGTCGGTCATGGCTGTTGTTTTTATCAATAAAAATAAAAATAATACTACTAATTTTTAACTCCTAAGTAGTCTTACAATAGTTGTACATTTATTGTGAATTAATAGTAATTGTATTTATATTTTTATACAAAAAAGTATGGCTGGAAATGTGCTCGCGTATACATATTTTTGCTTATGACTGTACTATTGTACATGTTTGTTGGAACAAAGGACATCGTCAAGTACAATTCACAAAGTGCAATATATCCATCAAGTTCTTGCTGAACATTATTAGTTGGACAGTGGCTCTCAACATTTTCAGAGTACTTGAACAATACTTTAATATTTTTTTTACGTTTCTTATCCGTACATTAATTGAGTTTCCATACAAACCTACAGATATAAAGGCTGACTGCTTAAATAAATTAATGCTACGAATGATCACAATTTACGAAGCGCGATGGGCGTAATGGCGTTGCTAGTCTAAATCAGTCTCATGGCACAAGACAATATCACAAAAATGATGAGAAAAAATTTTAAGTCAATAATAAATTGAGTGTTTTTAAAGACGTACAAGTTATATCGTTTGAAACGATCTGAGGATGTTAGAATTATCATGTTTTTTGTCACATCTTCAAAGATCTATTCATATTTTTAAAATACTTATGCCCGGCGTTTCTGAGGTACATTGAGCGGTAGTTTATCTATTCAAACTGACATGATTAATATGATCTTAAACGCAATTGAATAGATAAACTACCGCTGAATGTATCTCAGAAATAATAAGAAGATCACTAGCTAGCTACAGTTTGAGAGCCAATGTGTTAGACAATAGACATTCACGTAGTAGATTCGTCTGTGCGATAGTTTACGAGCTTCATATGTCCCCACTCATCGCTTTTCTTTACGACCCATAACTCGTACATTCCGCTGCTAAGTCCACTTTTTAACTTGGAAATTGAATATTATTCTTATCTTGAGATAGAAAGCTGTTTGTTTTTTTTATATTGAAAGAAAAATGAGTTTATTATTGGAGAGTAAGGCAGATAAAATACGTATTTTTTAAAAGACGGCTTTAAATCAATCGATAACTTTATTATAGTAATTAAGAAGAAAAACTAACGCGCATATAAACAACCATTAGATCGCACAAATATTGGTTTCTCATATTCGCACAGTGGAAGCAGCATGGTAGCTACTTTAACCTAAATACGAGTACATTTATCACGCGAAAAGTATGAAAATATACATAAAGTTTGGTCAAAAAATCATATGGTTGGATTTGGGATTAACTAACAATTGCAAGAACGTAAATGACTAAAGGTATATTTTATTTCATATATTTATTGTAACTATATCAATGATAGATCTCAGTCATTTCGATTCTCTTACATTCGATTAATTCGCCTGTAAGACGAGCTCGAAGATGGACAACTTCCCGATAATTGTAAACTACGGGGCAGCAATCTATCAACGTCTTTACAATACAATACGTACATGTTTATCACGACACCAGTCAACTGTTAAACATACAAGTACTGTAACCCGACTTACGGTATCCTGACTTACGCGAATTTGAAGCTACGTGAATTCCAAATTATGTGATTTTTCCACACGTAGTAGAAATTGCTTAAAATCAAAAATACGCTACGGGCAAGTCTGATTGTTCAGTCTAAATTGTTTTGATAGCTACTAGTTACTATTATTCTAGTATTATAAAATCACCCTTCTGTTTATTTCCTGTCTAGAGAATGTAAACTTATCTCTATTGCATGATTAATCAATAAGTATACATTAACAAAATAATGTGTTAATATTTTAATCCCATTCGTTTTATGTTTGTCTTTGCGATATTATGCAAAAATATGCGTACCTCGACATACGCGATTTCGACTCATCACTCAGTCACTTTTTGTGTAAGTCCGGGGTCCTACTGTGAGTAAGAAATGATGCTGAAACAAGATTTATCTCGAGACTACGAATGACAATAAGTAATCAGTCTTCGCAACATCAATAGAAGGCATAATAAAAAAGTTTTGTGATTTATTCACGAAATATTACACTTTCCGGTACTTTAGTGTCTTTGTGTTGAAGCAAAACAGGCGAACGACTTGTGTAATAAATGGAGAAGGTTTTGCGTGCCTTTTGAAGCATAGGGCTACGGAATTACAGCAAATCAATTCGTTTGAATAAAAATATATGAGCACAGCTAATGTCGTGTCGAGAAAGACAGGTAATTTACGATTTTGTAGCCGTTAGATTGTCAGAGATCTAACCGAGTTAAATTGTTAAAATCTCCTTACATTACAAAGCACGTAATAAGTCTATCGTACTTGGTACCGAGCTATCAGAAGTATAGAAAAGAGTGACGTAAAAAGTGTGTCTTTAAGCACATAATAATTTAGACACTATAAATAAGGTCGTGCACATTTGATGTTAGAATGAAACTTGTAGCCAAATATTAGCTAAACAAATACTACTATTAGGCGAAATGTAATAAGAGGTAGGTTTTTGACTAAAGGTGTAACTCATACTAGCTTTTGATATTATATCCTAGGCTTTATTTTGAAGATCCCGTTAAACCGAATCACACTCTCTCCATTATCAACAATACACATACTACCCCAATTTAACATCCTATACCATTTACTACCTATATACATATATTTCCAAATATATAACAGCCGCAATTTACATCCACAACAGTATATAATAAACCCATCAAGTTACACAAACAGTATCAGTAGACCGATACAATGAGCCACACACCGTACTATGACATGTATTGTTATCGCTATACGGTCAGCTACTATTGCTGTGTGATTAATTAATACGCCAAGATTAACCAAGGATACTACGCATTGTACGAGGTACATTGGCGATAAATTGGTACGGGGGCAAATTGGTGTATGGTATATTGTGATAGTGAGGGAATAAGATGGTACTCAAGGCCTATTTATCGTAGGGTTAGAGACCAAGGAGCTCGTGGCTTAGTTAACAACAACCACGCGAATCGATATCTAGAGGTAAGCTACTTTAGTCGACGTTGTTCTCTGGATGGGTGATCAACTTAAACATATCGAGTTTTTCAGTGTTTCGGAAGACACGTTAAATTGTATATCGGTGTGTCATTTTCAAAGATCTTTGACGCTGCTTTAATGCTGCAAGGCCTTTCATAGTACTTAACGATAGTCACCCACTAAGACCACATTTAATAAACCCTACTGAGTCAACGTTAACACAAACACTACCAAGCGGACACCCATCTACGGAGTGTTACACCGAAGGTTGCTTAACCTACTGGACGTCTACTGTTTTTTATTATTGTGTGTTGAATAATATTGTGTGCTGATTTTTAAACAAAGAACTTTAAAAGACTTGATTAATGCAGTTTTTGATCAGTTTACGAATAATTATAGTCAATATTAAGTGCTTCAAAGGTATCTAGTTTCATCAAAATTTTATATTTGTTTAATAAACTTTAAAATAATGTTGAAAATAATATCCTCCCACACTACAGACTAAGCTGGCACTTCAAACGGCTTAAGAGGTCAACAAACTAAGAGATTATATTGCACTTTCTAACGCTAAGTCTTTAATACAGTTACGAAATATCAAGTAAATTCCATCACGTTTTTCTAAGGTAATGTAAAAATATTCGTTGCCTGTTAAAATCAGAAGTGAATTTCCTTTACTTGGTTCATATTTTCGGACCTGCAGGCCGGCACTTCATTATAATCCAGTGTTTCAGATCACAAAATATGACAACTTGAAAGACATAATATAACACTTTACTCGTAAATCGAACCTTAGTCCCATTGATCGACATCCACTTAACTTTTTTTAAATCTATTTAAATTACATTTAGGGACTTTGAAGCCACTTTACTTACTAGTCTTACTACGCAGTAAAATTAAGGGTAACTTAAATTCTCCAAAATACTACTCATATGCTCAAATAACAACATCTTTAAATAAGAAGGTAAACTTGTCCCGATATACAGATCTAGCTGCCTAACGAGGATAGTTTAATCTTTCTTTACTCCATCAAAACATAATAAAACCAAGCTATTGCCATACCAGACAGTTTGCGATTTCTAGACACGGGCTAAAGTCATCTAACCTTACGTTTATACCCAAAACCGCAAAATTACATTCACAAATAGAGTTTATTAAACCAGGTACAATTCGCGGCGAGATTAACTGAATCTGTGTGAATTCACTCAAACGTTATTTAACTGGTATACTACATACTGTACGGTACAGCTGAAATTAGCAATTTACAATAGTAGCCCGGAGTTTCGTAACGTGCCTGATATATGACAATAGGTTCGCTTCCTATTACATGGGACTTACATTGTAAACGACGAAACGGTGGTGTATTTCATAAAACTTTACCTTCGGATATAATAGGCGTATCAAATGATTTTGATTTTGATATGTTGCAAAAGCCAGCCAGTGCAGGTTAAGACTTTTGACTGCAACATATCAAAATCATTTGATTATAATAATATAACTATATATAACTCTTGTTACTGAGTGACTAAAGGACAGCGCACAGCCGAATCTACTGAACGTAGAAAGTTGAAATTTAGTATGAAGATTCCTTATAAAGTATAGAGGTGCACTATGAGAAGATTTCTTTGAAAGTTTACGCAGGCAAAGCAACTGGCTAGTTTTAAATATGTATAATAATATAATATGATCTTCCTTTATAACCAAAATAGCTTAAGGCGCAGCGCAGACGGCACACTTTTTGTGCGATCGAGTCTGTGTACTAATGTGGTAAAGTCTATTAAAAACTTAAACTTACCGTATTTTGTTTTTTCTTTAGACTCATACATGTCCAAACAGGAGCGGAATAAACAATACAGCACACTTCATCCCACATTTTTCTTTTTAAATGTCTATCATGATATTCTGCAGACTCGATCGCACACAAAAAGTGTGCCGTCTGCGCTGCACCTAATACCAACAAATAGATCCACAAACACGCTTAATAAGCAAACTTCAATACGCGGTAAGATTAACAGAATCTGTGTGAATTCACTCACGCGCGGTTTTAACGCCCGTATACATATAGTGTAGCACAAACTAGCAATAACTAGCTAAATGTAAGCGAGCTTGTATGCTTGCAAATGTTGCAATATGCACGTGGAAACATACAATAGTATATTAGATGAGTTACCGCCTTTGTTGTGTGGCAGTATTTTATGTCAGTAGGTTTTACGCAAAGTTAAACTGGTCGTTTGAGTCAAATTGTAAGTTTACGCATGATAAAATAGGTTTTTTGTGAAACAATTCGCGTTCCTAGTTTTATTTGCAGACAGTACACATTCAGATACGATTTTTTCGTAGTTAGTATTTGACGATTATGATAAACTCCACTACGACATAGGAGCAAAATTGAATAAAATTATGATGCTCTTAAGAACTCTTTAAAATATACGATCGGCAGTTACACAATTTTTTTTTAAATTACCAATCAAAATGCAGAAAATATCGGAGTCCTCTTCATTTTCAATATTTTATCTGCGAAAATCAGTGATAATTTTTATGCTGACATAATGTGGTTTGGTTTCATAAAAGTTTGAAAATTGAATCCCTATTTATACCCGGAAAGCTGTGCAAAACGAATATAAATTTTGACCACATAATTACATATTAATTATACAAAATGAAGGAAAAACAAACGAATTGAACCCATGTTCGTAGTAACTTGAATTAGTATAAATCTGACAATGATTACAGCAGCTAATGAGGTATTGATCGAGACTAATGATCACAAATTGGCACTGCGTCCAATTATTAGGAATTAGTTAATCATTAGCGCTTTGTTTTGTGTTTCATGATTAGGTCGTAATTAGGACGTTGATTGTCAATTATACAGTAGGACAATGTTTTTTTATTATCGGCGATATATTTTCAACCTAGTTAAGTTAACCTGACCTAGTTTAGAGACAACTGTGAAGTGATCTTGCGACGCATTTTATATAGAAAAAGAAATCATATTCGTTTAATATGAATATCAAAGAGGTAATCGATTGATAAAATAGAAACGAGTTGAGGATTCACACCATAGCTCTCTTCAGCATGCTTAAAGGCAATTTCTTACCACTATCTACTATCCACAATTAAGTAGTTATCGGCCAATTGGCAAAAAAAACTTATATATGCGTCTAGCGTATTTTGGAGAAACTATTTTTTGAATTAGTAAAAAGTTTAAGTG
Organism: Anticarsia gemmatalis; assembly: GCF_050436995.1. Classification (NCBI taxonomy): domain Eukaryota; kingdom Metazoa; phylum Arthropoda; class Insecta; order Lepidoptera; family Erebidae; genus Anticarsia; species Anticarsia gemmatalis. The sequence goes on along the minus strand of NC_134748.1, from coordinate 14,129,171 downwards.
ATTTTGAGTTTAGAGATCACCAAGGCATGTCAAGCGCACGTTTCGTGGTTCAGAGACCTATTCTTTTGAAGACACGTAAAAATTACGTTCAGAAGTGGGAAGTAAAAAAAAAGCACCACAAGTACTATAATCGCTGTATTTTATATGTAGATACTTTTCAAACTCAGATGTTTACAGTTCAAACGCTCGACAACGAATGAATATAATATTTCAAAATGGCACCGGACAGATTTAATCCCTTTGGTCAACTGATCTACTTATTATAGATTGTATTAAATAAAGTATCATATCCGATTATAATAAATAGACTTACATAATTGAAATCAAAATGAAGATACGCACAGGACCGTACCAAAGTCATACCCAGTATGTTTCCACACAGTTTTCTAAGACGCTGCACATATTGACGTAATATCAACTCGTAGGTGTATCATAGACAAGTTAAGCCACAGCTCTATATCGGTGTACCTGCAAACTTACCTGTACCTGTACCTGTGAGGTTAACACAACTATTGTGCAGGTAATAACGTTGCAGGTAAATAGAGCTAAAGTTTCAACTGAGTATAAAGTTAGCGGTGTATATGCCAATGTAGAGAGTCTTATACTCGTACTATGTCAAGGGAAACTTAGTATATGAAGGATTTAACTGATATTTTATATTGTTGATACTTTGCTCTTTAAATGTATTAATTAAAAAAATCTCGTATGCGAGCTCCAGCATATTCAATTTCTCTTGCTATTTATAAGTTTAATACGTCAGTAACAAAGTATGTCAAAACAATAAAGAGACCGCATATGAAACATAATAATATGTATATTAAACTAAACCATGACTAATTTTAAAAAAGAAAATATTTCTATAGAATAAACAAGTCTTCGTAGATCAAGCTTTTAGATTTGTCTTGCTTTAACTTTTTTTTGCTTTATTATAATTTACAACCTTGGTTTATGAAAAAAAAGCCGTCACAAAGAACATAAATCCGCTATCTAGGACTCTTAAAATGAATTCACTTTAAAAATAAATTAATTTTCCGTTTATTTCGGTGTACATACATCAATATCTAATGGCAGCCATTTTTTACTCATATGCACACCATTGCCATTAATATTGTACAGAATTTTATCAGAACCGTGTCGTTATTAAAGACATACTAATTAATAAACACGAACAAAGCGACACAAACTTTTTCTATTTACATTGCCTCGTTAGCCAATACACGACAGAAAAACGGACAATCTAACCAACCGATGAAACTCGAAAATTCGAACCCATCGAGTGTTCGTTGTTACAAAACATTGTCGCCGAATATTTGCAGTTTCGAAACATTCCATTGAAATTGTTGCATGTCAATTCAGTGATTCACAAAAAGAGGAAACACGGTTCCATTTTTCGAGTTTTTCACTTTTACGTGATTCCAAAGTGGGTTGAAATGCAGCTGCATAAATATGGAACAGAATAATAAAACAAATAGCATAAATTAGGATGGTCTTTGTACTGTTTATTCACTTCGCATTCATTATACAAACATGCCACAAAACTTTGTATTAAATCACTTTTCGTAATGTACTTTCAGAGACGGCGAGATAGGAATATTTATCTTTTTAATTTTAAAAATTCCTGTGATATTCCTGTAATCTAATGTATCTGATGCCATTCCCTGAGTGGGAGATTTGATTAAGATAATATATCAGTCAAAAAATGACGTCACGTAAAAGTTAAGTACTAGTTTATACTTTTGACACAGGCACGCTATAATATTATGTACAATATTGTACGTAGGTAGCAGCTAAGCGCTATTTGAGCTGATATTTTTACTAGGGAATTTATATTAGGGAATAGGATGAGTTAAAAGCGATTATTGTCAACTATAAAAACAGTTTATAAACACTATCAAAGCTTCTTAATAAGAGTTCAACTTAAAACCACAACACACTAAAAAAGAAAGAAACTAGCGAACACAAAGCCTATAATCGTTATAACAAAGAAAAGACAGTTAAGTTGGTGACATCACAATTCAAAAAACTACTCGACTTTTACTTAAGAGATAAAAATCACAAAAACTTTCCTTCTTTTTACGAAAAAGTTCAACTCAGATATATCACATATGAGTTCTCTAACATAATACTAACCTAAGATTAAGAAACGCTTTATACAACAACCTTCATTAACAAAAATCAACTCTATTTTAAAGACAATAAGGTTTAAATTTCAATAGTGATGAAATGCATGAAATCTTTATTAGATTTTCCATTGCACAGTCGTTTTCGAGTGTTATTGCAAATCCTGTTTCAGTTGTATATTTCAATTTCAAAACGTCTATTTCAAACAAATATGAGGTAATGAAATGATTTGTTTTCAGTTGCATTGTTTTCGTTTCGTTTGTGAAATGAATTTGTGGTTGTTTTGACAAAATGTTGGTAATTATGTCTCGAGATTTATTGATGTGGATGCAAGGAGAGTTCCATGTTGTATTGAAGAGTAGGACGTTCGAAATAAAGGGAACGAAATTCGCATTTTGGACGTAGTTATAGCTCTAAAGTTTACGGTGTTAAATAAAGTATGAAAAGATGCAGTATTTACTTATAATTTAAAAAAATGGTTTTCCTGCTAGACATGATTATTTTCCCACAATGAGTGAGGGGTTAGGTTTTAAGTCCACCAACTTTGAGTTGCGGACTATTGTATGCCTTAAAGATCTTTTTGACTCATAAGCATGTAAGGTTTCGTTGCGAAGTTTTCTTTCACTGCATGTAATATTCATTCTCACTGCTAACGTGAGCAAAACTAAGCCGAAGTAAACTTACATGGTTTCCAATATGTAGCCACTGGTTAACAAATAGCTGGACTTCTACGAAATAGTAATCTAGAACCTCTGCAACTCAAAGGCAGCATCTGCATCCTATTTCTCAAAACCCAATCAATACCATTTCTATGTAACACGTATTTCTAAACGTCTCTACAAGTCGTCATTCAAAGACCTACAGCCAGCAGTGATTGAGGTCACTGGGCTGTAAAATACTAGAGGAAACATACAGACAGACGTAACATGTTTTACACTACAGTGGCGAAGGTAATGCGATCATATTCATTGGGTAACGACTTCTGTATGCGAATTTCATTGCAACTGTATTGAGGCCATTTTGAAAAATATAAAAAAGTGTTTGGCGCGTGCTTCTCAATTGGTGTTACAAATGATATAAATATTATTTTTACAAAATACAACTTAACTTTTAGAATAATAAATCGACTCTTAGATAGTACCGACTGTAGAAAACCGTGCTACTAAAATAAGTTCCCTAATAAAATCTGCACGAAATTTGAAATTCAAAAACATCAATCAATTTTATCAACAACTTAGTCACAATAAACCAAACCAACTCCAAAACTAGAACGACAAAAATAGACTCAAGTTACTGTAAGAATCTTAAATTGAATGCATTTCCAAAACAATTTAAATATAAACATGAAGCAAGGAAAATTCGAGCATCTATTGAGTTCCAGTGCTCTGCTCTCTGCTAGCCAATATTCAAAGTTGTATCGAGTTTACTGAACAAATATTGCTTAGCTTCCGCGTCCCAGGCTATAAGTAGATACAAACGTAGTATTGGCTTGAATAATATCTAGGCAATCACGTTTTTACATATAATCAGTTAGCAATCTGTGATTTTTCTAATAGTCTTCAATTAATCTCATAAATATTTTTACTGACTGCCTGGTAAGGGTTTTCTCTTATTTCAAAAGGACATTAGAAAACTGCAGAATTTTAAAAAATCGTGGGAAAGTGATGTCCCTAATTTAATAATGCGATTTTCGCTAAATGTATACCATCAAAAATCTTCAAAAATAAATTAAGCTTCAAATCCGATTCATAATATCATTTACAAAACTAACATTAGTAGTATTAGAGTAAGAACCTATCTACTCATTAGTCGCCACTTAAATTCTACTTAAAATCAGATCCCTTGAAATTTTACTTACACTTCTGCCGATACAATTGCCACTAAATTTAATGACTTTTTTATAAATATGACAAATAAACCAAATATGACTAATTCTAAATTACATTTTGACTACAAACACACCATAACTGACATATCGGATAGTATTTTTTTGACTCCAACTGACGAAGATACTGTATATAAAATTATTAATTCTTTAAACTCAACGAACGCAACAGGATATGATGACATCAGTACGAAAATTCTTAAACTTTGCTCTAAATTTATATCTCGCCCTCTTGCCCACATAATCAATTTATCATTATTTCACGGTGTATTTCCTGCCAGACTAAAATTTTCAATAGTTAAACCATTATATAAAAAAGGAGACAAGAATGACATGAATAATTATCGACCAATTACTCTAATACCTGTAATTTCTAAGATTTTCGAAAGAATTATGTATGATAAACTGCACTCTTTTGTAATTAAACATTCAATCTTAAGAGATGAACAGTTTGGTTTCAGAAGAAATAAGTCAACTACGATGGCTTGTTTTTCACTTGTTAAATTGATTACCTCTAGTTTAAATGAAAAAAAACCAATAGCATCGATATTTCTCGATATGTCAAAAGCATTTGACTTTGTAGATCATAAACTGCTTCTCTATAAACTAAATCGCTATGGTATCAGAGGAAATGCATTACAGTGGATAGAATCGTATTTGAAAAATCGCCAACAATGTGTCGAAATATCGAGCCATACACAGTCAGAAAAGAAAACTTATAGATCCGCCTATCGTCAAAACTCATGCGGTGTACCCCAAGGTAGCATATTAGGACCCTTTTTGTTCTTATTATATATTAATGATTTGCCCAACGTAACTCCATATTCTTGCATTCTGTACGCCGACGACACAACTCTTAGTATTGAACTCACGGATGACAATATCAACAAATACGAAAAAGAAATAAATGACACTTTAAACAAAATTATTGAATGGCTAAAAGACAACAATCTACATGTCAATATAAGTAAAACCAAACTTATACAATTCCAAGCCTACAACAGCAAACGCCAGCAATTAGAAATTAGATATGCAAATGATACTATAGAAGAGGTTGAAAGTGCTAGTTTTTTGGGAATAACAATAGATAAATATTGCAATTGGAAGTTACACATAGATAAAATATGCACAAAACTGCAAAGATTTGTATTTGTCTTGAAAAGAATTACTCGCGTAGCTGGTATCAATGCAGCACTCTCTGCCTACCATGGCTACGTATCATCAGTTCTTCGCTACGGTATTATCATATGGGGAAATTCTGTTGATATCATTAAAGCATTCCGAGCACAAAAAAAATGTATTAGATCAATGACTTATGCCCAACCTTTACAAAGTTGTGTCCCGATCTTCAAAAAGTTAAACATATTACCTCTACCGTCTCTATATATATTTGAACTCTGTATCTTTGTACATAAAAACATAAGTTTATTTCAGGTGCATAATGATTTGGTTGTAAGAAAAAGTCGGAATATTTATAAACTATGTGCACCACGACAAAGACTTAAACTGTACTCAAATAATGTTTACTGTATGGCAATTCAAATTTACAATAAATTACCTAATGTATTCAAAAGCCTTAACTTCATGACATTTAAAAAGAAATTATTTAAATTTTTAATCAATAAATGTTATCATTCAACAAATGAGTTCCTAAATGATAAATTTACAAATTTTAAATTGGATGATGACCTTTAACTGATTTATTGATTGTAAATTGAATGTATTTTACTATTTGTCTGACTTTGTATTTTTTTTTTTATTATTTCATAACACATTTTTGACCAATAATCATCTCTGACATTATTAATGTTTAATGACAATCAACTTCCATGACATTTTATTTTTATCATTTTCCCGGACTTGACATTATATTTTATTAATTTATCTGAAGCTTTGATTGTATGGATTTTTATTTATCTGACATTGTATTTTTTTTTTTAAATCTCCCTGAATTGTAATTTGTGTTTTATTAATTTATTTGTACCTTTGTTTGAATGGATTTTCATTTGTCTGACATTGTAGTTTATATAGTTCTATTACGGTTAATCAACATTTTTTGACAATTAATGATATTATCTTTGTATTTAAACATTCAATTTTGACATATTATTGTGATTTATTTTAATGACATTTGTTTTTATGAATTTCCTTAAATTGAATTTATATTTTATTATTTGTACGCCGGAAACGGCAGAATATTATGGACTTGTGATAAATTTAACAACTATGTTACAATATTCTGACAAATAAATGGATTATTATTATTATGTATGTCTTTTGTATATCTCGGGACTATGGAGTCCCGGACATTTGGAAGGCATGCGTGGGGCCGAAGCCAACACGTAGAGGCCCTTTTTAGACAGCTTTAATCTATCAATAATGTGTGGTGACACAATCCGGTGATTATCCCTGTTTACACTATAAAATGGACCCAAGGACAATCACCGGACTGTGCGGAACTATGGCAAAACTAATAGGAAAAAACTACTCGGGCTATTGGGATGGGGTGCTGATGGACTGGAAAACTATGTATCTACGGGGACTATGGCGCCTGCCTATAACAATGTAAAACACGTATAAATGGCAGGCGGAGACTCGCCAACTCACAAACTGGGCCCCCCAAACTAGTCGCTCAGAATGCAACAAGGGGGCAACAGGGACGTGAGCGGCTGAAGGACGGAGAGGCCTTACTGGACGTTAAACTCAGATCACTTGCTCCCTGAGGGTCCGGCATCACTGGCCCACTAGCCACTTACGCTCAGCATCCGTCCTCCGAACAGAGTGGGAGCTCTGCTCTCGCGACTCCACTCTGGACGGCCAATGAAGGCAAGCCAGAGGCGGGGGACCGCTTCCTCGTCAGTTTTCACTCCGACCAGCCAACTAAGGCAAGCCGGAGATGAGGAAGGGTGACTTCCCCCTGGAGCACTCAGGTACCGCGGGGTCGCTACTCCCCGTCACCTGGCCTCGAGGTGCCCTGCGGGCTTATTATAATTATTATTATTAATGACTCACTTATACCTAGATACTAAATTGATCTCATAAATCATTGAGAGCCAAGTTCCCTAGTCATGCCTCGTCATCACATTGTAATACGTCAGCAATCCAAACTCAATGACAAGCACATGTCGAATATGTCTCACTCATTTAATGCTAGGTTTGGCAAAAAAAACGCATCATTAGATTACGTCTCAATATCATAATATTTATCAATAGTACCCCGAAATTTGATAAAGTGTTTGTGGCAAGAGACTCGTACACTACTACGTGGAGCTAATACAATTGGAAATCGCAAAGTAAAACTACTAGTAATAAAATTGTTAGCCTCCTAGAAAATAGTCCAACAACTTAGTAGATAGCCTTGGTATGCACGATTATTCTGGATTATAGTCTGTAGTGTTGACTATTTTCACAAAACAGTAGCTGTATCACAAAGGCAACTCTGTCTGCTGCATAAACCTGGGAGACGCTGATATTCTAAATTCTAAATCTTCTGTATACCTTCTCCAGTCGCGATCCTTGCATTCAAGGGTCTCTACTAAGTTGTTGGTCTCTAATTATTTTCATAGTTTACCACTTTAATTACCGTTTAAACTATATACTCGCTGCCAGAATCTAACTTAAAAATCAAAATCAGTGTACCTAATGTTCTTTCGCAAAATCAGCCTCAATAAATCAGACGTAAAAAACTGTTCAAAATAGCTGAAAACGACTGGAATTTTCGATGACAAAGAGCTCCATAATGTTGCAAGCTCATTTATTTTCCATTTTACGGTATATGCGTGCGTTCGACGCGCCATGAAGCCGTGAACATTGCACTCGTGAGCTATCGTTTAAATGTTAATGCGTGTTTTGGGTACAGCCCTTTATGAGATCATACAGTGTTAAATTAACAATTATAGTTCGTCGTAATAAGTTTTGCGTATAATCGCTTTTAGTGTGAGTTAGTGGAAAAATGTTTCTGAGATTATTTTTACTATGGAATAAAGTTATGTGTAAATCTTTGATGTTTTGAACATTGAAGTTTTGAAAAAAAATAGTGACTTTATTTGCAGTGTATTAAAACTTTAGAAATAATTAACTCACAAAATATATGTTTAAATTCATTAAACTATAATAATATTCCCCGAGTCTTTTGTTCTTCACCTTGAGTTAGAAAATAGCACCAAAAACCTAATATTAATGAAACATTGTCAGATTCTGTGAGATGCAGTATTAAATAGATATTTTTTGAACTTAACTTTTTACGTTATATAAATATCTAAAATACGTTAAAATGCGTTTTCATTTTGATAATACGTTTTAAACATAATATTTACGATCCCATTAACTGTTAATCACGAACAAACCAACTATTTATAATTTAAAATGTTGTTTGCATTCAGTATTTAATATTAAACGTGTTTGCAATAATAACACATGAAGTTAATGTGTTTTCACTATTTTATAATTAACCACGTAGATGGTAATTTTAAATCTCTATTAAAAAGTCGTAATTTTTTAAATGAACTAACCCTGGTAGCTAGGTACTGTGCATTACCATTAAAAGTATATAAAACATGTTACAAACGACTGCGAGCAAAGGTAAGTATTTGCTTCGAACTCAGAGTTAAGAGATATATAAATAAATACTATACAATATAATAATAATATAGCTCGAACTAGGTAACAAAGAAATGACTTTTCAAAGATTATAATAAACGTGGAAATATAATTGCCACGAAAACCGTGCATTCCTAAACGTACTCAAAGGGATGCAAGGTACCCAAGAAGCATACTACCAACAAGTTGCACAGAAAATTTAATCGTGAGCAGATTAAGCATAAAAAATTCAACATAATATATGCAATTCGTTACCCATCTCTCGTGCGGTTGCAACCCGCAACTAACCACCTAATCTAAAATTCACATTCATATTCTTTAAACAATCAGTTTTCACAAAACAATGCACTTTAATATTAGATCAACTAAAAGCCAAATACACCACATACTAAAATATAAATCTAAAAACTTTTCAAACAAAACACGAATTACAAAGTGAATTGGAAACTTGGCACCGAGCTAATGAAATAATCTGACTCTACGGGACACTGCAGACTAGCTACTTTTAGCATCGGTCAACGATGATTTAATTCTGAAAATTAACTAAGTTACAGTCATCGACAAATTAATTATTGATTGTTATATTTGGGCCGGTCCGAACACAGCATCTGACCCATTCCAACAGCGAAACCGTTCCAAATAGTGATGCCGTAACGATGCAGATACAAAAACACTCGGTACTTTAGGTATATTCCCGTTGTCCACCCCCTGCTTGTCCACCCCGGGTGGACAGTGACACAAATCTTTTAAAAAGTTCTCGGTGTCCACCCCTGGGGGACAGTGAGAATTAATTTTAAATTATTCCCGCTGGCCACCGCCGGTGGACAAAGCCACTGCTTAAATAAACATTCTCAATGTCCACGCTTGCTGGAATTGGGTGTAAATAATTATAACAAAATTAATTAAGTAGGTACATAGTTTAATCATATTATCAACATCTCTAGGGTAAATAGAAGTAGGTACACTATCTATGGTGTGTTTTCCCATATAATGTTGATTGACCCTAAGTTGCGGCACTTATTAAACCAAGGTATAAGTTATAACAATAAACGTAAAAAAATATATTTTAAGTGATCATTTTATTCACGACATGCGAATTGGACTTGTCAATGGGGACTTCAATATTGATTTATTTCTAGAAAGGATGAGGATGTAAAGATTTTTCTGTGACTTTGATTAGGTAATACCTATTGTGATAATTATTTGTGTAGATTGCAAAAGTAAAAGATGTTGATAATATGATTAAACTATATACCTACTTAATTATTTTTTTACACCCAATTCCATCAAGCGTGGACATTGAGAATGTTTATTTAAGCAGTGGCTTTGTCCACCGGTGGTGAACATCGAGAGTAGTAATATGAAACTCGTGTCTTTCTCCACCCGGAGTGGCCAGCGGGAATAATTTAAAATTAATTCTCACTGTCCCCCAGGGGTGGACACCGAGAACTTTTTAAAAGATTTGTGTCTCTGTCCACCCGGGGTGGACAAGCAGGGGGTGGACACCGGGAATATACCGTACTTTACGGCCGCAACAAAACATCGCAAGCGCTAAAATGCTCAACTCTACGGTCAACATCGAATACAAGTAGTCGTCGTAATGCGATGCAACATCGTTGCAGACGCTAACACGAGCAACTCTACGGTCAAAACAGGTTGCAAGTAATCGCCGTTATATAGCATCTCTAAACGGAATGCCGTAATGCGATGTAGCACTGCCGCAGGCGCTAAAACGCGCGCCTCTACAACCGCGACCAAACTAAAGTAGTCGCTAAAATGCGATACAGCATGGATGCGGACGCTAAAATGCACGATTAAATCATCGCAAAATACATATAGACACCATGGCAAATGGTGCACCATGGCAGTCACTAAAATCCAATGTTGCATTGGATTTTAGTGACTATTTGCCATGGTGTATCGCTGCGGTTGCTCGACCGCCGATGCTAAACGTAGCTAGTCTGTGGTGCCTACCAACTTTTCTCATTAATCAAACAAAAAAAGTTAATACCAAGCAGAGACGTAAGCGGATGTGATGTGTATCCTGTACCGGAAGTGACGTAGTAAGCTTCGCTGAACATTTAATCAGTGGCCAAGTGCGAGAGGCTAGTAAAAAAGATACGATACTGCAAGAGGTCAGCGACGGTGACTTTTTAGAAGTTCAAGTGACACACTGATGTGTAATGTTTTATAACATTTATAGTTTAATGTTTTGTGTTAAATACAAACTATTGCAACTTCTTTTAAGTTTAATTAATAGAAAGTTCGGTAAATGTTATAAATTTTTTACTTATATGACTGCAAATTGCAGAAGTTTTTGAATACTCATTTATAATACTATTTTGATGTGTTCTTCGTAAATATGATGTATGTTAACCTAACAGTGGTTAACTAAATCTTACTAAATAACTACAAGCTTAGTAAAACAACTACACACAACTTATTAAAACCATTTCTTTTTGATAATAATAAATATTACCCTAATGCTACATTACAATGTACATTGTACATTGCACACAAAATCGTATCCAAGTAATTTAATAAATAAGAAACTCCAAAACAACGAAACAAGCTTTAAAATTTCCATCAATTTGAATGAAACTACTACAATTTAATTGTAGAAAATAATTAATTTAATTAGCCTTGTCCCCGACATAGTGAGAAGCAGTCATTCACCCCTACACAGACACTGACAATGTAATTTCAAACCTTATGAGAATTAAAATAAGGTCGCTATTCTCTTATATACAAGTTTAGCTTTAAGAAATGCGGTGTTCCGGCCATATTGTTGCAACTTTTCATATTGAACACTTTTTGTGCATTTTGTTAACGCGAGGTTTTTCACTTTAAAATGAAATAAGCTCTTAAACTTTCAAGATGTATTTTAAGTAGTTTCTGCTTTGGAATTAAGGCAATGTTGTTGTATAATTGGCAACTGTGGTTAATGGAAAAATGCGGGAAGTGCTGTTTTATTTTGAAATTGCTTTTATGTTAAATGAATTGTGTGAATGAAAGTCTGTAAGCCTGATAACGACCGCTGAATCTAAGGTTTAAAGCTTAACTTTCAGACTGTAAATCAATGGATTTTTGGCAATGAATATGTGAAAGGATAAGCGAGTATTTTGGGTTTGCTTATTTTTCAATCAAAAATATTATGTTTGAAAGTTATATCAAAAGTCTTCATAAAACAATTCGTTCTGGGCTCAATAGCTAGATATGCCTTTCGTAGAAACTCGGGTTCGACTCCCGAATACTATTAGTATTTTTTCGTTTGTGTCAAAATATAACTTCAAACAAAAATATCTAAAATATTGTAATTATAATATATTATCTTAAAATCTTTTGCTAAGTAACTTGCCAGGTATTTAAAAAAACAATACATCTAAGTTTTAGTGTACGAAATATATTTAGACTTATAAGTCTAAATGTTAATATATTTCATACAGTCCGGCTCCACGTGCATATAAAAGGTCTATCTAATACCCAAAGTCAAGTATTACTTACTTTTTCTACCAACATCATAAACCTAATACACTAACTCTACCAATCTCACTCAACGTCTGTACATACAAACAAACAAATAATTAGCCGCGATAAAACCTTGTTTGTTGTAAACAATACATGTTTGACGTCCACGAGTAAGTCTCGTATTAAGCAGAAAGATGTCAGTGAGAATATTGTGAGACTACTTCTTTAATTAATTTGTGTTGATGCATGGTGTGAAATTGTGACGTCTGTTAAAATAATAGTGTGGTATCAGAAGGACCTACATTCGACTCCCAAATCAGGTAAGAAGAGATTATTACAATAAAAAAAGAGTAAATATTTTTCAAGACTATGAACATCTCTCAAACTCTTGTCGTGTTTGTATCTTTTAATAGATAAATTGTAGTTGAAAATAAATGTATTTATAAAAACTTTATTCCTAGAAATTGCACTTTACCAAACGAGTTCATTGATATTTCCATATCATTGCAGTTATTCTAAACTACATTATAAAATAGTTTTAGCACTCAAATAATAATAAAAGCAGCCATTCGAATAAAGAGGTACGTAAATATAACTTAAAGAAATTCAAATGAGACTTATCAACTACACAATCATTGAAAATTTTCAACGAAAATTCTAAAAATCGGTGTTCTTAAACTTTAATCTAATTTGGTGTGAATTAAATGGGCAAGAAGTGTAGATCTGATATCAGTCGCAGACATCGATGGAGCGTTACACTGGCGGACAAATTAAATGACCTCCGTTTTTATTGCTAATGAAATTACATTTAATTAAATCTATCGTATTATCTTTATTGGGAGGAGGTGTCGTGGAAACTTCGTGGATTAACGTGAAAGCTTCAGCTGAAATTTTAGTTTTATGATTAGATTAAATTTAGTAACCTTTATTAATAGGTTTTTGTACGGCGATGTTTAATTTAGGCTTTAATTATGACTTTAATTCTGATCTTAGTTACATGCGCGACTTTGGTATCGTAACACAGAGTACGTTTATTAAAATACTAGTTTATATCCGTGGCTTTGGCGATGTGAAATGATAACCCAGGGTAAAAAGCATCCTTTTCTAATCCAGGCTATGAAATGCAGCAAATGTCATCTAAAACCGTATAATATAATAATAGAGCAGACTCTCACAAACTTTACGAGGATTATAATACGCTGTTTTTAATTCACAAGCTGTAGATAGGGACACGCATATCTCTTACTAGCTGACCCGCGCAACTTCGCTTGCGTCACCTAAGAGAATGGGTCAAAATTCTCCCCTTTTTTGTAACATATTTCGTTGCTACTCCGCTCTTAATGACCGTAGCGTGATGTTATATAGCCTATAGCTTTTCTCGATAAATGGGCTATCTAACACTGAAAGAATTTTTCAAATCGGACCAGTAGTTCCTGTGATTAGCGCGTTCAAACAAACAAACAAACAAACAAACAAACTCTTCAGCTTTATAATATTAGTATAGAAGTATAGATATAGTTTAATTGATCATAAATGCGAATAGTACTTGATGTAAAAGTGTAATACGCATATTAATATGGGAGTTATCGCTATCACTATGTCTCTCACACTATAAAATGAAACTTATGTCATATTTTACAGGCTTGTTTGATCCATAAAACACATCCTTATAGTGTAAGATATGTTACATAAAACTGAAAAGATAAAAGTTGTGTAAATATTTTTATGCAAATTTTTGTTATAGCTATTTTTGATTATGGTTCCGCTTGTGTGATAATTCTCAACATACTCGTATTTAATGTAACGTGATTTAACCTTCCAGCCACAGCCTTCTAGTAACATTTTAATAAACAGAGTGAAACATTTTCATTGTTTAATTTAGTGGTAGGTGTTGGTATTAGTTTACTCATCAGGTAGGCGCCCATAACCAGTTGCGCTCACCGGTCGGTAAACGATCTGTGGGTTAAACAACCGTTGGCGCGGTAATGTCATAGATGGGTGACCGCATATTGGTATTTGAACTGGGCGTCTCCGTGCTTCGGAGGGCACGTAAAAAGTCGGTCCTGGTGGTTGTCGATAAGATAACAGTCGTTAAGCCACGTCAAAGGCATTCGGGCGGCTTGAACAACTTTGACACTAGGTTGACCACTAACCATACGACAAGAAAAAGACTCATCAGGTAGAACTTTGAAACATGTTTCATTAAATTTGTGGTCATTTAAATGTATGAAATGTTTTAAGACTAGTTTGTTCACCTGCTAGTTTACAAAATACCTAATACCTTTATCAAAGCTACTCTAAAACAATAACAAGATTGACATGTGACAGAGTGCAATAAAACATGGACGTCAGCTATAAAACTTTGTGAATCATCTGTCTGGTCCAGTCTGGGTAATCAAGTACACTCGGACGTTGATACTCGCTGGCTCTTTACTAACCCCGAGATAGACGTGTGATCCTTGTTTAGGTGGTACATTGAAGTAGTATTACATTACATAGAAGAGCCTTAGTACGCACGGTTTGTTTACATTATATATCTATGTGAATAAAAATGAGTAACTGAAAAGTATGTACGCGCTTAACTTCAAAACAAATTTTGGATTATATATTTTTTTTATTCATGGGATTAAAATTTTGGTAAATAGAATCAACGGTATAAAATTGTTTTGTACCCAGACGAAGTCGGGCTAGTCCGCTAGTTATTAATAATTTTGCGTGTTTTGAAAAAGAAACAGCTGTATCAAACAAGTTCCGTCAACTGCATAGGTAAGTGACTGTCTAAATTAAGAATTTTGTACGCCGCCCGTTAACCTTGCATACAAGGCTTAAGCTGTTAGTTAAGACTATAGTTTTACTAGTTTCCGTGACTTGTTTGACCCATTTTGGATGTGAATGTTCTCATTATGGAGTCGAGTGTCAAATATTTTCAAATTGGACACTTCATGTCCATAAATCACAAAAAAGTAACTACACAATAAAAACAGTGGGACTGCAATTACGAGTAAAAAAAATTTCGTAATCTATGATTTTATTTCATCAGTGTTGTGTTTAGTTTTGGCCTACAGTGTATTCGCGCAAAATGCGACACTATTATTATTTGAAGTGCAGTTCAACGTAAAGGAACGCATTGTAGAGAAGGGAGGTTAAACTAAGTCCGTGAATACCTACATAGTACCTGCTTAGGTTTCGCAGTTGAATTCGTTTTTAATACAGTTTTCTAAAAGACTGGTTTTGGCTTTACTTTTGGCTCAGCTTTAAAATTAGTTTTCCTTTAAATTGATATTTGTTTCTTATACTTTAGCTTTGAACGACATTGTCACTTTGGAATAAGCCAGTAAACAAGAAAGAATTCAAAGTATTTTAAATAATAAACTAGTAAAGCTTTTCTTAAAAAAAATAACTAGAATTCTTGTTAATTATAATTTTTAAAAACAGTCAAGAATTGAAATTTCTAAATTGATAAAAGATAGACAGCTTATCATAAGTTTAATTAAAATTATTTCAAATCTGTTTTGCCTACTTTATTTTAGCTAACGTTAAACCTATTAATTACAGCTCTATTTTCAGGAAACATTTAACTCAGAAAACATTAACCAACTGCACATTTGAGAC
The DNA here is from genome assembly GCF_050436995.1 of Anticarsia gemmatalis. NCBI lineage: Eukaryota > Metazoa > Arthropoda > Insecta > Lepidoptera > Erebidae > Anticarsia > Anticarsia gemmatalis. The sequence goes on along the minus strand of NC_134748.1, from coordinate 14,113,486 downwards.
ATTTTATCAGAAACACATACAAAACTCGGTAGACACAGCCTGGGGCACAAACAGTCTGCAACAAAGAATTTGTATGGAAGACAGAAAGTCATGTAAATTGCTTGTATAGTTCGTAAGTGAAGCTTATTATTATTATGTAGCCGCGAGACCCGTCTGCGTTGTTGTTATAGTTCGTTCGCCTTAAGCACAGGACACATTTGAAGGAAGCGAAGTTTGATATAATATGTGGTTTTGTTTCTGTGGCTAGTATACCTATAAAAAATGTAATTCTAAAAGTAAAATAGTCGCAGGTAATATTCATAATGAATGCTGTCAATAATTCTTTGATGTAGCTTGAGATTTGAACCAGCGACTGGTTTAATGAAAAAAAGGCTAGATTAAAGACGTACAGCAGAACTCTAGACTATATTATTTTTGTGTCCAGAACTTTATAACGATTCCCTAAAAAATGAAAAACCAGGTGATTGATCTTAGTGGATTAGAGAGCACGTTCACCTATCATTCCTACGTCTGTTGCAGGTTCTGTCACATCGTACGATCAATGTATGAAAATATTGAATAGAGATCGCACTTATACTTTGCATAGACGTGTGGCTACAATAAAACGCAGTTTACTGTATCTGTAGTGACCAAAATATCAGTCGAGAGGCCACTACTTCGTTTTACACCGAAAAGTACGAGACGACGATTCGCTTCGCTTCGTTCCCAGTGTACTCTGCACTTTAGGGACAGTTTTTAACGTTCGTTTTTAATTTGTTGTGGCAACGACGTCTGTTTTGCAAGACTGCTAATTATATTTAGTGTGAAGAATAAAAGGGTACAATTTGTAGTGATACTTTAAAATGAGAAAAGTTTTTGTTGTTCAACTTATTTAACTTTTATGAATCAATCTTATAATAATCTTTATGAAACTTGGGACACTAAATTATATTGCTTTACTTAAAAATTAAGAACCAAATCATTCTGTTACGCTCTTAATCTATAATTTTCTAACCGTCCTTTTGACTTTGACGGCTGAATGACTGTGATTGTACCATATCAAATAAAATGTTGCTAACAATTTTTATATACTTTACCTAGGTAAAGCTGCCTACAAAGGTTGCTATTTCTAATAGAAAAAAAAACGAAAAACAAAAGAAAATGGGTTAAACATATTTTGACATTCCGTCATGTCTTACACAAACATCAATGTTTCATGGCGTACAGCCCACAAGGTCAGGAACATCAATAAAATAACTGACATGTGAAAAATGACAACGTATGGTTGATTTTATTGCCTCGCTTGTAACTACGCGTGCAGAACGCCTCGCTTACTAACATGTACTGTCTTAGGGGTTTTATACACCATTCTTTACGGAAAACATTTGTTTTAACCCGGCATTTATTATTTTTCTCTATTCTGTCGTATGGTTAGCTGCCCGATAGGCCTTTGACGTGTCTTCACGACTGTTATGTCAATTGACAACAACCGGGACCGACTTTTTACGTACGCTACTGAGCACGGAGACGCTCAGTTTTATTACCACTATGCGATCACCCTTCTATAGAATGTCCGCGCCAACGGTTGCTTAACTTACTGATCGTTTCTATGAGCGCTTCTACTTTTTATTTCTATTGACATAATAATATATCTATTTAGAAAAAGTGATTATGAGTTTAAAATTAATAATATCTACTTATGACAGAATTAAGCACTTAACTGTTAAATAAGGTGTCTGCACGCTTATAACGTGTATTCACACAAAAGTAAAAGCACTGCGTCTTCAAAATCTATGATTAAAATTTAAAAAAAAAATAGTATTATTTTAACATTATAAGTTTATTAAAGACATAGTTACAATCCCAAACGCAACGTATTATAAATAAACTACATTGCAACCGTAACCTGTGTAGTGTGAATGATAGCAAAGGATAATTTGTGCCAACACGAGTCACAAAAATACAACAGTCAACCTACAATATGACTAGACCCTAACCTAAGCGTATCCTCTATAATTTTGTGGTTACCTTCCATTAAACACGCATGGTTTTTCCATCAATATACATTAAAATAACTCGTATTTTCCTGATATAAAGGGCAGAACAGTCTATTAAGTATAGCCGTCGTGGGCACGGCGGTAGTGATCGGAAGTGACGTAATAATGAAGTAGAAGCCACAATTAAAAGGCTCTATCGGTCCGCTGCTCGTGGCGCTCAGTTAATTAGGTCTGCTTGTAGGAAAATAATGTAGTGATGACGAAAATTAATGTGCAAGGCTTATGTTATGTAAGTAAATAATGAGAGAAATAGGTCAAATTTTGTATTAAGTATTAACAGATCTATGTAAGTACACGTGTAGTAAAATTTATACCCTATTTTAGCTGCTCAGGGGTTGATATTCTTTAAAAGGCACGGTCTTCAGCTACAGCCATATTTCAACGCATTTGACGAAAAAGCGTAGCAAACAGAGGCCAATAGATAGATTTTAAATTAACAGACGATTTAAATTATCGCGGAAGTCACGATACTCATAATCATTGATATAAAAATAATAAAAATCATCTTAATATATATAAAAATAATCAAATTGATATAAAAATAATAAAAAAATCATAGAAGTCATAAAAAATGTGAGTAGTACCTACACATATCTACTTTTTACTAGAGACTTACTTGATCACTATATTTCATTAGTCCGTTATATAGTTTTGTTTATTATTTTATTCAGAGTAATTTCTATGATAAAAAAATACATAGTGAATCCTTAAACAATTTTTTGGCTATGCTGTATGCACCAATTTTACACAAGCCTACACTAGCCAACTATAAACCTTTCTAACGGTTAGACACCCGCATGAGTGCACTAAAAGTGCAAATTATCGGGTCCAGTGCAATTAATTGAGGGCACAAAGCGTTTCAATGAAAGCGGTCACGCCTCTGTCGACCCCTTTGTGTTAGCCGCCGTACAGCACTTGGTTTCAATTACGTTCACGATCTATAGGTAGTAGGTCATAGTTATATTTATAGTGTGTTGTATTTTATGTTTAGTTTATCTACCGTTATATTTTATTTTAAGCAGTAATAGCAGAGTGTTTTAAGTTGTTGTTTGGGAGGAGACCCTTGCCCTGCAGTGGGACAGTAATTTGTTAAATAAATATGCAACAAAAGTTATGGTTAATAGTTGTGAATTTTGTTATACATATAACTTTTATTTGTGTATCACTCAATATCAAAGCATGGGAAACAAACACTGATGTGTGAAAACATTTGGTCATAATAGCCACTACGTTACGAAGGTCATCAAGAGTTGAAAACATTTTTTTTTCAATATTTTAATGCGAGCCTAAGCGTAAAGTCTGTCTGTTATGATTTAGACCTAGACCGCTAAACCAATTTTTATGAAGCACTCCCAACTAAATTATATAATATTGAACTATAACTTTAGATACGCAAAGGTACACCGCATTAACACTGAGTACTACACAACAAAGCTATACAACTACTCACTATACATCTAAAGTTAGTATTCGCGTCTGTACCCAGTTAGGTGTTAGTTAAGTAAAGTAAGAGCTAATCGATGCAGAGTTAATCTGCACCTGCATTATGTTAATGAATAACGTTGGTGTAAGAGGTCTGTGTTATAGTCATAAGTGGAGCGATAAGCGGGATGTAAAATATGAAGAATAAGATGTAAAAGCGTTTTTTATAGCCGAGTTGAAAAAACATTGTATTTGTGAGAGTAGCTGCTCGAAACAGCTTTTAAAGTCTACGGTCAAACAAGCGTGGTGGTACGTGACAAGTACTATTTACAAACATTAAGAATAAGTTGTTGTATGTAACTACGTTGTATTAACACATCTAATTGAATGCAATTCTTAGACAGTTTTATTTATACAAACCACATAATATTATTAATCACCAGGTTAGAACATATCTGACATCACTATAACTCGAGCTGCTACTCGAAATGATTATTTGATGCAAGTCAATAACACCGTCAAGTCTTAGTTAACTTGACCCCACGCAAGATTCTGTGAATTACAAGTCTTTACACTGCTACACAAATCACAAAAGCAAATTAAATGATTCTAGAGTCTCAAAACCGCTTTTAACTTTAACATAAACTGTACCTAACACTTAACAGGTATTAACACAACGATATCTACAAAGCTATATTACTAAGATCTTAGCTAAAGGCTCCACATTAACTCAAATAGAAAACATTGAAAGCTATTCAGAGGTGCTCGACCGTAGACCCTCTACGCCGTAGATGTACCGCTACGATCTGCTACGAACTGCTACGAGCTTATCTTTGAAAAATATTTTTGAAGTTTATTATAGACTAGCTGACCTCCGCTGCTCTGCTTGTCGATAAACTTTCATCCCCTATTACAGTCACTTCAGATTATTTATTGAAAAATTATTGTAGTCTATGTATTTTAAACCTGATTTTCGAGTTTTCTACCAAGTTGATTGCTATCAAAATATGTTTATTGATTTAGACTAAAATACTTTACAGACAAACAAATAATCCCATTTTTAATATTAGTATGTATCTTATCTGGCCCTATGTCTTTTGTTTTTATTTTTTAAAGTAATAAAGATAAAGAATATTTTTAGACAACGCAACGGTCGGTTTTTGAGATTGCTTTTTGAAGTCTCAACTAAAAACCCTTTGTTTTAAGTTATTTTTAAGAATAACACAGATTTAAATCAAAATATACTTGGTGTAAGTTAAATTGTTATTTAGTTTTATAATTAATAGAGATTACTTACAGATTAAGAAATTACAAGGAAAAAAAAATCTTTTCTTTTTAATTAAAATCGATTATGACGTCAGAAACAATAATCTAAATGTAAATTAAGTTTTATTTTTGTAGCTAAATTTTCTACGTTTGCTACGTACTATCAAATTACAAGCTTTTACATAATAATGTGGAATTCAATTATTCTTCGTTTTTCCTTATATCTTTATTATTCTTACATCTTCGATTAATGAAAGTATAAATAACTTTCATTTAACTGCGGACTTCGGAGACACATTAGAAAAAATATTAATTTTCATACAACGATTTTGGATGGATTCTCGAATGTCGATCTTCAGCAAAACCTAACCTCTAACTTAATTTCTACTACCTCTGTTAGTCCTACCTGTCTGTGCCTCGATTCTCTACTACTATCGACTACCGACAACGGAACTGTCATCGAGAAATTTGGTATGAAAATCAGATCAGCGCCTCTGACGGGTGTCTTAGGAAACATTTTGGCAGTACATTCTAAATGTCAAAATGTCGATAGCTAGCCGGTTGTCGGTAGTCCATAGTGGTAGAGAATCGAGGTACTGATAAACTTACATAGTGATTTAAATGATTCCTTACTGTAGCGCGATTCTGTACAGTCGGTACTGTAGAGTATTTAAATTTTGACACTTAATTTGTACTGCCAAAATATTTCCTACAACACCCTTCAGAGACGTTGTTCAGATTTTCATACAAAATTACTCGATGACGGGTCGGTTGTCGGTAGTCGATAGTAGTAGGCAATCGAGCTAGTTGATAAATAGTTGGGATTAAACATAAGACTTTAAAATCATGTTTGAACTTCGTTGTACTTAAATTAATAAATAATTCAATACGATTTTGTACCGTATTCACAAAAGTAATACTCAGAAGCCTTAAGAGGCTAATCTTTAATAGTTAAACTCCAAGTTCAACAATAAATCTTTGCCAAGCATTTAACCCATAACTTAAATACTAAAGAAACAAAGTGTCTTATATCCGTACTAAGTAAGTTTGCATCTACACGATGCCAAGTAAGATGTTGCCAAATTACATCGCCTCACGAGGAATGTTAAACAGGGAACTATAAATTCATTTGACTTATATTTACTTGGCAATATATTGCTGTTTCATTTTGTTTAAATATTTTGGTTTACAATTTGTCTTCTTCGATCTAAAAAAAGGTCTTATGGTCACTTTTTAGGTGTTCAGTTTAAGCAAATTATGTCTGTCAAATTACTGAATTACTAGTACTACTACTTTTAATTGTAGAAATAAAATGTACCTCGACATATATCACAAGGACAACATTTAAACATTAAATACCGAAATCCACTCACATAATACCTACTTTATTTTGACAAGATAGGGTAATATATAAAATAAGCTGTATCAAATCAATTTTTGGATCCTAATCGTTGATTGTGGTATATAGTAACTGCCTCTGTGGCGCGGTCGGTAGTATATGCGGCTGCCGTGCGAGAGGTCTCGGGTTCGAATCCTGGGTCGGGCCAAAAAGTCTTTTCTGAGATTTTCTGTTACGAATTTCTTAGAGATTGCCCGGAGTTGGGAAGTTGAGGTCGACGACCTCCGTGCCTCGGAGAGCACGTAAAGCCGTCGGTCCTGCGCCTGATCTTTCACTGGTTGTGTCGGTTATCCGTCCCACCAAACTATGAGAGTGATGGAATAGAGAGTGTACCTGTGTATTGTGCACACACTTGGACACTATAAACAAAGTCCTGCATAGATGGCCAGTTTCAATGAAACTGACCGCCGTAGCCGTATCGGCTAGGAGGATATTATTATAGTAATTGCAGTCAGTTTCCTACCTATTATTTCCTTTACAGCTTAATTTCAAAGAGCTATATTAAAAACATGTAATGAAAATTATTAACTCATAACAAAATATTAGTTCCCAGCAGAAATTATTCAAGCTTTCATATTAATGCTTTGAAAGGAAACTAAATAAAATAACGATGTAAAAAAGTAAATAAATAAATTCTTTAGTGAATAACAGCTTTTTATAAAACTTTTTTTTTTTTTTTTTTTTTTCTTTTTTTAAAAGACAACTCCCGCACTAAGAATGCTCTTGTGTCGCGGGGACTTTTTACAAACATACAAACAACGGACACAAAGCACAACCAGACCCGAAACAATTATTTGTGGATCGCACAAATAATTGTCCCGTGTGGGAATCGAACCCACGACCTCCCGTTGCAGTGGAATCGGCGTGGCGACCTAAACCACTGCGCCATTTTTTCTTTATGGTTCTTGACAGAAGTTTCTTTGACTTTGCTATCCGATACTACGTTGAGAATAAATATTTGTGAAACTATATTACTGAGATAAAATTCTTTACGTTGATACTATGGAATCGTATTTACTTAAGAAACGCTGTGATAGTAGCATTATATAATATTAAACTTTATGCAGAGGTTATTTTGTAACTTTAAACGAGCCTTACATTTTACGTTATAAAATCAGTTCGTAAAGTTAATGGCCCATAGGCAACTAGAATAGAAATGACCGGTTAAATATTAATTTTCGATTTTTCACGCATATAAAATCCACTAGTTTCACACAATATTATTTTTGTTTGTTATGCAACTTCAAAAAAGTAGGATTTCAATTCTACGCTTTTTTCGATTATAAGGAAACATGTCGCAATGACTAATTATTTATTTTTGTAGTATCTGAAAGTTTTATTTCATTACATAATAAAAAATGGATTTTATTTAGTAGACAAAATTATACCTTTAAAATCATGGGTTCAAAGAGCAACCGCAAAGTCTACTTTATCTCAAAAACGAAAGTCACATCACTAAAAACGCTTCAAATTTATTACTTTCAAACAAACGTAGCCACAGTAGTGCTACCAATTAGACTATTAGACTAATAGCTCCCCGTGTACCTCTATCGTTACGAATATTATAATCTCAAAAGTGCGTCTGTCTGTTACACTTTTAGTGATTATGCCCAGTTTCTGAGTACATTTAGCGGTAGTTTGTGTATTCAGTAGCATTTTTTCGTATGAATTTAAACGCTATTAAATAGATAAACTACCTCTAAATGGACCTCAGAAACCAGCCGTAAGCCGCGTAACTGATTTATAAAAGTAGTTGAAGAGATTAAGGAATAGTCTTCTTGCGACCGCGATTAAAATCGCCTGCACTTAACAGTCAAGTAATCTAACATAAAATTAGCTTTCTTGTTAATTCTGGTATACTTGTAATTAGACTATAATAACTTTGCAAATATCGACCCCTGTTCTTTTGCATACATACATAAATTCACGCCTTTTCTATATATTTATTTTTCTTCTTCACGTCACCTTTTACAAAATCACTCACAAACGGACCCGTACAGACGAACTAGTATACAATATACGAGTGTATGAAAGAGCACAGGCCAATTAAACAAACCGCCACTGGCCAAAATGAATGGCCGAGAATACATGAAAATACGTGCTTTTAACAAATTGTGGAGTTTTCAATATAAATGTAGTGGAATATAAAAGTAAGTAATTAATGGAGAGGAATAATTGTGGTCGTGGTGGAATTTGTTATGACATCTCGTTATTGAAAACTTGTATTGTCCGGTGCTACTGTTTTTATTGGAATATAATTGGTTTGTAGTTATAATTAAGTGAAACATTTTTGCTAGTTATTTATAAATTGTATATCAGAGACAATTATAATACTTTGTTTCAGATATTAAAGAAAAAATATTTTACTGTTGGATAACCCTTATTGAGGAAGGATATAGGCTATATAACATTTCGCTACGACCATTAGGAGCAAAGTAGCAATGAATAATGTTATACAAGCGGGGAAAATTGATCAATTTTCTCTTCTTCATGCGAAGTTGCGCAGGTCAGCTAGTTTTATTTAATTAAATAAAATAAAAAAATAATTTAACCCATTTATGTCCCACTGCTGGGCAAGGGTCTCCTCCCGTAATGAGGGATGGGGTAATTTATAAAATGAATACTGAAACATAAGTACTTCATATAATCTACGCAAAATAACATTACAATGAAAGCTATTAAATAAAAAGTGTATCAAAAACGATAAAAATGTCCTGTCACAAAAGTTGATCAACTAACATATTCGTTTGAACAGAGTGCCACGTCGCAAACAATCCTACGTGTGAGTGCAACCGAACATGCAGGATAAAGTTAGCTTACAACTGATACTTTCTGTATGTACAGGCAGCAACGGTGGCTGAACAATTAATCAGTCATTTAATAAGTCCGCGTTGTAAAGATTCCCCGAAATGAAGACATTCTATGTGTTATTATAGGTTTTCTCTCCATTGAGTAACAAAGATCTAATCAGATATAAGTAAGATTTATAGTTAGTTTTAATGTTAGAACGAGTGCATAAATAATAGAAACACTAGGCAATATATTATAAAATTATCGAGAAATAATTTAAAATGTTTGCACAATCATTAACTGTTACTATAGCTTCGTTATCAGTTTAAGAACTAAACTTTCTTTCTTGACTTAAGCCTTCGATGTGTATGCCACTAATATGACAAAAAACCAGTGACTTTTCACGCTAACCGTACGCGAATACACTAACGAGCGATAAAAACTAAAAAATAAATAAAAGTATTGCACTCAGTTTCAAACGAAAACTATTTTTATTGAAAAGGTACACAGAACTACATTTAAATCGAGTAGAAATGACAAAAAAAAGCATACACAATGTAACTATGAGTAAATATTTTTTTTTGTAACAGTCTTTTAAGGAATGCAAAGTTCCCAACCCGAGTTCGGTGATCACGGTCGATGTAATTCGTTCGAAACGTCGGGTAAACAAATAAAGTATCCTTTAAAACAATTAATTTTTATAGCATTTAAGACCCGTTGCATTATTTATGTGTAAAAGACACGGGAGTTTAAAAACTTTAAGTTAATATCAACCTCAGATAACATTATTCCACAAGTTCAATATTCCAAATTTTGTAAAAAAAGCAGTCTAGATTTAAAATAAAAAAGGTTTACGTCAATATTTCAAGCCAGCGTTCAATTTGAGAGCAAGTTTTGCATTTTTATGTGAGAATTAAGTCCAAAACTGTATGTAGTTGTATGGAACATAGCTCAGTGTCAAATGCAAGAACAATTTACTGCAGATTTATGTGTATAAAGATGATAAGTTTTCAGATATCCCTTTTTTAAAACGTCGCGACGAAATAAATGTACTCTTCGGAAGATAATATCTTATCGTGGGTTTTTCTTTTATTTTGTATAGCGGTGGGTAGTCTTATTAGCTCGGCATTACTCTTATGGCTTTGCTAATTGAAAATAAAGACTAGAAGATCACCTATCCTAAGTGTGAAATCACGTTGGTACTGGAGCGGGTAACATGAAAACATAAAAAATGATTCTATGTAACATTCGAATTATATTGTATACTAGTATGCGGGTGTGCGTTCATAGAACGGACATTTTGACTCACTTATTGCTTTCCCGTTATCCTACATGAGCCAAAGACGTAACGCTATATAATGCAACACTATACAATGCGTCGCAACACAACGCAACGCCGTACTATGCAACGCAAAGTGACACTATACTATGTGATGCAACGCAATGCTATACTATGCGACACAACGCAAGGTTATACCATATGACGCAACGCAAAGTTATACTATGTGTCGTGACGCAACGTTATACAGTGCGACGTAATACAACGTGACGCAATGCACCGCCATACTATGCGACGCAACGCAACGTGTGTGATCATGGCGTCGCATCGGATGTTCGTTTAATATTCGACTCAACATGCATTGCGTATCATCGGGTCGCGTGTTGTACAAAAGTTTCGTATCATAACGCAACTACAATCCGCTAATATCTCTAAACATAATAGGGACTATAAGTTCAATAGTTCAATAAAAGTATTTCAAAGTGAGTATTATTTAAAGTCAATTTATAAGTTCCATAAGAATAAATCTCGTAAATTGTTAGAAGTTCCCGCTCTCATGCGACATGGGAAATTCATTACATGGCTTATGGGACTTCGCTGTAAGTGCTTTTGTTTAAGAAGGGCTCATGGTGAACCTATCGATCATTGAGGGTGGGTACTATAATAAAAATAAAACATTTGCTTTCCTACCTCGTGCTTAAAATAAAAAAAAACATTTTACAATGGCGGTACGCTCAGAACAAAGAACGCCGCTTGCTGCAATCCTTACAAACTTTTTTCCTTAATTCATATCCTACATTTACATCTTGTACCCGCTCTTAATAAATACCCATGAAAATTAAACATAGAATATTGAAACGCGAACACACCTACGTATGAACGATATGAGAATAGACCTACTTACACCAGATGAAATTACACGTAACAACTACCTTAAACTTTGCTTAACTACGGACGAAACGAGGATAATTTATCAATTTACTACAAAGCCTATATAGTCGAGAGGTAAATTTCCTAGTCCTTTATAAATTTTTAAACGTCCTTAAAATTACACAATATCGTAAGATTTGAAAACAATTGATAGAAAAAAAGTACTTACATTTTTACTGCTCGAACTACAGCATAAAATGGCCGCCCGATGTTCACAAACTTCACTAATAACTCACACAGACACATAAATTACACAATTAAAAAACTCGATATCGGTGAGAAAATCGAAAATGGAAATGAAAGCAATTAATTTGATTGCACTTTGCGGAGAAAACCGCTGGGAGAGATATTAAAATGCATTGCTGGTCGGTAACACAGAATGTTGTAAACTCATAAAAATTTACGACTTGAAAGTATCACTTCACTTTACACATTACACGTATTAATATAATGAAAACTGTTCTAAACGCGATGGAATATTAAAGGTTACGGTGCCTTTTGAACCTGTCCGAGGAACATCGGTGTTGGTCACGGGAAGACTGATGTGGCTGCTAAGCGTCGCTTCGTTGTAGCCTCGGTTTCTAGAACTACCCTCACTTTAAAAACCGTTTATAATTACCGAGTTTCAAAGTACCGACTTTGAATGTGAACTGCGTTGAGGTTAGTACACACTATGAGTGTTAAACGCACCAAAAACGCGCGTGTGACGCCTAGCAAACGCAGGCCCGGCGCGGCGATTCGTTAATACCTTTGCACATGTTGCTCGTGTGTTGACCGCACGTTTATATTTTCTTATAAAGCAATCCACATCGTTTGCTTAGTATGTCAGCAAACGATGTGGATTGGCTTATCCAATAGATAAAGCGACGGCAAATCTGTGGATACACAATTGATTTATCGATGATTTTTTCGAGAGTCATTGCTCATTATGTTAGAAACTGTTTTCATGTTAGGTAATTATAGAAAACATTTCTGAACGAAATTGTAAAACCACTTAAAACAATTAACGGTTCCTTACAGAATGTAACAATTCCTAACATTTGTTAATTCATGTTTATTAACCTTTCTGATCAGTGTGACAGCACCTTTAGAAGTGGTCAAACCTGTGTTCATAAGGGTGAGATAACAACACTGCGATGCATCGCCCTTCGCTAACATTTGCGACGCTTGTCTATAAATCTTGTATTGGCGAGTGACATCGTGTTCGCAGTGTTGTGACCTCACCCTCACCAGAACCTTAATACATTGATTTAGTTCAAGTATGTTATGACCAAAGTGTGTGTCAATGATTTAAACCACTCGGCTGCCACTGCATTTAAAAAATAAATATTGTTAAAATCATTTTGCGATTAAAAAGAGTGGCCAGGATTTTTTTTTATGCGACTCTCTTCATTGGCCTTACCTTCCGAACTAGCGGTGAATTCACTCTCTGTATCATTGACTTTCATAAGTGTCAGCATTTGATCTCAATTATTAAATTACTTGATTATTTACTTAAGTGCCATGTTTCTGTGCATACCCATATTCGTATATTGGAAGCTGTTATTAGGTTTACTCGGAATTGAGGTTATTCTCCCATATTGCATTAAATTTCCAGAAGATATAAATGTTAATACATTCTTGAGATGCGAGTTCTGTAGCACCTGTTCGGAGAACGGAACTCATTCGGTATATTTCGAATTTATAGCTTTTGAAAGGCGTTTTCGTAGAAAGAGGTGTAAAAGTCGAAAATTACTTTTTCCCGAATTCTTTAAAAATATATCGAATACTTCAATTTTATTGCATTTAAGACCTGCATTGCAGTGATATGTTTACAAGTCGCGATAGTAAAAAATATATATTTTTTACGGAACATGTATACCACGAAATAAATAGTTTTTGAATTATTGTTGAATGACATACATCCACTCTATCTATTTAAGGTGCAGCGCAGACGGCACACTTTTTGTGTGCGATCGAGTCTACAGAATATCATGATAGACATTTAAAAAGAAAAATGTGGGATGAAGTGTGCTGTATTGTTTATTCCGCTCCTGTTTGGACATGTATGAGTCTAAAGAAAAAACAAAATACGGTAAGTTTAAGTTTTTAATAGACTTTACCACATGAGTACACAGACTCGATCGCACAAAAAGTGTGCCGTCTGCGCTGCGCCTAAAGAAAATACTATCTCAATCAACTTAATAATGCATCAATGCATTCAAAAACGATTCCTTTGCAGAATGCAGCATTGTTTTTAAAATATCAAGTTATTATTTGATTAGTTATTAGGTTACAGCCACACTTTCCAATATTTTATTGAACATTGATAATATAAACATTTTATGTTACGTTTTGCTATAAATTGACATGTCATCTCACCTTCTCCACTGAGTGATTGAATAAATGTATTAGGAAGAACATATACATGAATGTAAATTCTCAAGGATAAAGTAAGGAACATATTCTCAATAGTTATATCGTGCTCGGTATAATATATAGGCATTGGCTACCTCCTATTCCTAAGGACTTACATTTTTAATGCCAAAACGCTGAAATTGTTTAACAATTTTAGTAATATAATTTACACTGTTCAACCCCCAAATCACCGTAGGAACTATTTGGAAATACAACGAAATGAAATCTTTTTTTTTCATTTCTTTAAATTCAATTCTACCAGTTCGTAAGGTATATCGATGAGTAAGTATAACATGTACTCTTATAATATACAATTAAATAATGCCTATATATTTAAGTCCAACATGTGATGTAATAAATAAAATAAAACTTAGTTTTAAAATAAACTCGTAATCTCGGCATTAAATTAAATGTTCCCCGATGTACAGGAAGCACGTGTAGCTCACAGCTACCCACATACACCAGTATTTATTAATATTTCTATACTTATGACCTTTAAATCAGACGTGTTAGGAAAGTTTTGATTAATTTCAATAAAGTATATTTGGAGTGTAGTGACAATGCCACCGACATTTTATTAAGTTAAATAAAATTTATGAAATCTGGTGTTAAATTTTGTCACTTCTGTCTTTAGAATATGTTTATATTGACAGATGTTTTCATATATTTGATGTCACTTTATCTATCGATAAAATTTCGTAAATCGATCCATCATTTAAACTTCAAACTATATGAAAAAAATGCAACAGCGGTTATTGCATAATACAAACGTATGTTTGAAGTCATCATCATCATTGCCTTTACCTTATTCCATTTTAATAGGATCGGTACAGAATGTTATGATAAATATATCCTCTTTGAAATAGAAATTATTTTATAGTAATTTGATAACCATACATACATTACGCTTTTTTCTATAGTTAGAAACAAGAGTACGCCACTTGGTACGATCCTTACAAACTTCCTTTGCCTCATTCACATCCATACGTCTTGTCATACCGGACCGCCGGTCACGGAAACTACGCATTACCTTTATAACCATATCAAATTAATACGATTTCCTTATACCCCTCAAATTCCTATAAAGTTGAAGGTCAAACAATAGTGGAAACGTTTTCCGATAACGCGTGTCCGTAACTTTACCGCGATCGGATAAAGATAAGTGGATCCACTCAATTTGTAAGTTTTTATTTGCTATCCACGGATAGAACAAGTTAGGACGGAATTTCAAAGAACTTTGCTATCATGGGAACGATTTACCCTTGAATTTTGTTATGTCATGTGTTTTTTTGTTTGATTATTGCGTGATAGTTTTTGGTAATCACCACGAGGCTACCACAGCGCTTTAATGCATCAAATAGAATCCTGAAAATTGACCCGTGACCTTCGATCGTTGGCTCGATATTGTTATCAAACATGACCACGTTGGAAGGAGCACATACTACAAACAAATATGTACTTGTACTACAGTATGTTATAGTTATAGTTGAATCAGACAGACAGTCAGAATATATGAGAATATTAAATTATTAACGTGCGAGCTACTTGGAAACTTGCGTTTTTTTTTGTTAAAAGTTTTATTATGTTTGGGAAAACAATCATAATAACAAAAACAGATGTAAAAACGAAAAAAAAACTGCAAATGCAACTTTACCCCCTAACGATATTATAGAATTCATGTACTTTCATAAGATCTATTTATTCATACGACACCATTAAAACAGGCCATAACCAAAATCATTTACACCATACAACAAATTGAAAGCATCCCCATATTATCATGGTTATTACATGGTGGGATAAGACAACAATGCAGTTGACATAACCGTTCTAATCTTGCTACACCATAGACAAGACGAGGGGTGAATATGTATTAGAGCATTTACTTTATATTGCCTATATGGAGAAGCTCGTGGTTAAGCATACGACAGCTGTACCGATCTGTCTATGAGGTTAAGCTTCGCTTACCGAGGTCGTTCTGTGGATGGGTGACCATATTACACATTCCGAGTTCCTAAGTGTTTCGGAAAGCACGTCAATTACAAGACAGACAATTCATTCAAGACAGATATTTGACAGTCGTTAACAGCAGTCAGAAGCTTGAAAATCTGACAACCAGTCTTACTAGAGGGTACCTATCGGTGTAAGTAACATATTGGGTTGAGGAGGTTTAATAATCAGTCACTCTATGTAAAATACTGGTATCCAGCTGCATCTGGTAAGGCTGGACGCCGACTTCAACATAGTTGGAAAAATGCTAAGCTGATTGATTGACTCGATGTTGTCTTTTTGTCTCTCACAGATAGTATTTTGTTCTATAATTGTACATTTTTGTATAGTAAGTGACAGTGGTCAATATATTACTGTTCAAGTTGTTTAAGGCATCTTTTGACATAGTGTAACTGTAACCCCCGCGTTGCCTATTAACGTGTTTTGCTGGTTAGTGACTAGTGAGTAAACTAGCCTCACAGTCTATATACTGATTGCAGAAATTGCTGCAACCATTTGAAAATAAAAAATGCATTTCTGCATTAAAATACGCGTTCACAAGTACTATATTTTTCTCCTGCCTTGAAAGCCTTTTAATGACGTAATTACATATAAATTAATTAAGTCGCTAGCACTTAACACTACGATATTAACCTCGAATCAAACCACGCACATAATTGTGCCACGAATATGTTCCGCTATTTCACCGAACATATTGAAGAACCTCGCAAACAAATCAAATTAATATCAAAAATATTTTATTGACTTAAAATGTCTGTTACAATATCCATACATTGCCCTGACATCTATGCTAGCCGAAGCTGCGTTACAGATGCCAGTGTCTTCGCCCTTATTTAAGAACATGTCATTATTTTGACATAAAACAGAAAGAGAATTATAAAATAAAACTATAAACTTCATACACACGTAATGTGTTTGATTAACACATTATTTGTGTGTGTGTGTATGTGTGCGTGTGTCGCAAATATACCATTGTATAACGATTCTTTTTAAATTTATTATTGTTGATTTAAAGTTAATTGTTTTATTTTATTGCTTTTATGGTACTTTGAAATTTTGTTATATTATATCGCAAGAACGTTACAAGTGTAGTCTCATATTATGTACTTCCCCTTGCGTTTGTGAATATTACAATATTCATGGTGTTACGACGTGCGACATAAACGCGATTGCGACGATAAAACGCGACGTCTTTACGACAATCTGTGCGACGCGTTATTTTTGTCGCTGATCGCGGCAGATTGATCGGTTTATTGCGCTTTTAGGGCTATGTGTGTGTTATTATGAAGATAAGTTTGACTTTACCGTGGTGCAGTAGTTAATATAGTCACCATGCTGCTACTATTACGCGCGTAGGCTTTAAGTTTTCCACCCTAAAACTTGGTTGTAAAGTGCAATTAGCCTGAAAAAAAATGCAAAAAGTACAATAAATTCGGATTTTTAAGTAATTAAAAATCCGAATTTATTGTACTTTTTGCTCCTTCTTTCTATATCTGCAAAAGTATGTACGAAATCATACATAGAAAAGAACTCCGTAATTTTCTATTACAAAAAAAAATGTAGGATGGTGATTTTTATTGTTTCGCTTTTTACCTAAAACTTAATTTTTGTAGAAGTCGATACGAAATCAAATATCAAAAGAAATCCGTAATATGGAAAAAAAAATAAAAAAAATCTAGGCAGGTGACATTTCATTATATAGATTTCACATATCATTCTAAAATTAGCAACAAATTCATAATTGCAACTACCAACCACAAAATCCCAATATTTGACCTAAATAGCCACACTATTCAAATCACGCAACCTCATCATTCATTAAAACAGTGCATAATTAGTTAGGTGTAAAACAAACAGTTTATTATCTGTAAAAGCATTGCGTGTGTATCAGAAACACGGCAGTCGCCAGGGATTGCTGCCTTTAACACTATGCCTGAAACAACGTGGTGTAAAGTAGGCTTCAGATAAATGAAGCGGGAACCCGATTGTGAATTTATTTTGTTTTAGAGGATAGTGAACGAGAGGAAGAATCTTGATTAAATGTAAAGCAAAAGTAAAATGTTCAAGCCCATGTTCAATGGATTCACCAACGTGAAGTTATTTACAAAAATTGTTCTACCTTAATCTGTTGATCCGTTTTATATCTTCAAAATATTGTTATTACACAGCTATACTTAAATGAGTACATTGTTTTTTGTCATCGGTTTATTGATCTAAACGTTAGGTTTATACGATGTTAAAGTTAAAAAGCATTCTATTTATGTAGAAGCCTTTGAAGTTTGGACTTCTTCTTCATCTTATCGTATGGTTAGTGGTCAACCTAGTGTCAAAGTTGTTCAAGCCGCCCGAAGGCCTTTGACATGGCTTAACGACTGTTATCGTAGTAGATAACAACCGGGACCGACTTTTAACGTGCCCTCCAAAGCACGGAGACGCCCAGTTCAAATACCACTATGCGGTCACCCATCTATGGAATGACCGCGCCAAGGGTTGCTAAACCCACAGATCGTTTACCGACCGGTGAGCGCAACTGGCTATGGGCGCCTCAAGTTTGGACTGAGGTTTTGTTTTTAAAGACCTAGGGATAGCCCTTTTAGGTATACGGTGGTTTTCTGTTCATCCTTTTTCGTTGAGGAGAAATTGCTCACCCAGACCTTTTGTGTATTTGTAGTGAACAACTAACTTGCCTTCCTGTATTTCAAAGGCGGACCCCACTTAATAGTAGTTTTAATTGAAAAATAACTTGACCACGTTTTATCAACTAGAGGAGTTTCTTAAACAATTGAAAAATGCTGTATGGATTGTTGATCAGCGCGATTAGCGAAGACGAAGGTCATATGATGGTACCAAGATACCAACTATAAACAATCGCGCAAATCAGAAACCCGAAAATAAACGTCGAGTTTGTCAATGTGAAACACCCGAATAGTCTCAAAAAAGCCATCGCATTGGTTCCACGCCCGGTAATGACAGAATCACTTGATTACTACTGACACTCTGACGGACGTCATTCAGTGTTCGTTTACTGTCCGCCGCTCTTTATAGCCGGCGTTTACGACTACATTATACTATCTAGGCTGAACAACGGTTGCGTTTTAGGCTAAATTTGTATTTTTTTACTAATGGTAATGTAATGTATTTATTTATGAAATTGTGAATGACTTTTGAGTGGAAGTTAGGGTATTGTTACTGACTTACTGAGTGTTAGTAAAGGGACTAAATAAATAAATAAAAAAAAAACAAATTTAATCTGCCTCTGTGATCTGTGTCGCAGTGAATACTACCAAGGTGCGATTCGTGTCGGGCAATGTCTTTTGTTGGGCGAATCTGGCTTATTTTCCATATATAGTGGCCCGGAGTTTGGTAACGTGCCCAGTCTGTGGCAATAGGCTCATTCTATAACACGGAACTAACATTGTTAACAATGAAACGAGGGTATATTTTATACTTCTGCATACCACCTTCGGATATAAAGTCGGATTTATTAAGCAGGTAAATTTGAAAAACTCAAAACACTTCGGATGATACGAAAATCAAAATGGAGACCTGCTGACAGAAGCACGTACAAGGAAGTCAATCTACTAGCTAACTGTGGGTACCCACACTTTTTTCGCATCTCTTCAAGGCTATATTCCTATAATAAAATTTAAAAATACCGTTTTTATGAAACGTTAGCACATTAAAACCCTTTTATACGCGCTCATAAAGTTTATCACCATAAAAATATGGTGTTTTTACCCGCCTTCGTCCATCGCTGTATACTTTCTATTGCCTCAATAATAACGACTTAGGGAATTGATAAGTTTACTTTATATTGTACTAGTGAATACACCTGACTTTATACATTTGCTGTCTTATGAATAAACTTTAATAAGTAAGGTAAACAGTGTTTTCATTTTCGATCAATCTAGAAAACGTATGTGAGTGAAAGGGACAAAAGGGAGGCTGTGGCAAAAATGAAGAATGCCGTGTTTCTCAGCAAATCTTTACTAATATTATAAAGCTGAAGAGTTTGTTTGTTTGTTTGAACGCGCTAATCTCAGGAACTACGGGTCCGATTTGAAAAAATATTTCAGTGTGAGACCCATTTATTGAGGAAGGCTATATATCATCACGCTACTGCCTATAGCAGCAGAGTACCAGTAAAAAGTATTACAAAAACGGAGAAAATAATGACCCATTCTCTCTTATGTGACGCAAGCGAAGTTGCACGAGTCGGCTAGTATAAAAATATATCAATAGTGATTCCATAACGCTGAACGAAGCTGTAATAAAGAAGGCACTAAGTAAAGTTAAAACTCGTTGCATGCTCCAAACGTATTTCTTTATGATCTTACAATCGCCGGCACCTGTGCTTAGTCTATTAAAGTATATCCAGGACGTGTTTTAAATAACTTACATCTAATTGAAGTATTCAGAAGATCCATACTAATATTATAAATGCGAAAGTAACTCTGTCTGTCTGTCTGTGTGTTACTCAATCACGCCTAAACTACTGAACCAATTTGCATGAACTTTGGTATGGAGATATTTCGATTCCCGAAAAAGGACATAGGCTACTTTTTATCCCGGGAAAATTACGCATAATGGGAAAATTAAGGTGGCGGACGAAGTCGCGGGTAAAAGCTAGTATTCCATAAAATTATATTACAAATCAGCGTAATAGGGTGTAGTAAAATTACAGAATAAAAGTTAGTATACAAACTGACTAGCGTTAGACTATTACTTCAGATTGATTTTACTAGATATAAGTAGAAGTTTGTAGATAGCAGTTACTGTTATACTCACACGCTTGTAAGATATTATTTTATGTACTTCCAATGTTTTACAACTCGAGATAGCACTCAATAATAAAATACAGGACTATGATAAGAGACATAAATAATGTATACCGGTTGTAAATAAGATTCCAGGGCAAAAAAGAAATCGGGTATGACATGAGACGCATATAGTAAAACCATATTCTCTAAACATACCTACTGTCAGCCGTGACGTCCAATGTAATTGAAATCAGCCATATAAATTAAGTTTATTCATAATTGCGCCGATTTTTAAGAGAACTATAATCCTACTGTTTTACCCTTTTAGCTGAAATTAAAAATCCATTAAATTTTTATCTAGCCTTCTCGGAAATCAAACTTGTGAACTAACTGTCACACTCACTACCACTATAACCATTGGAGCCAATATCATCACATCTCAGAAATTTACTTAACTGTACAAGCATCTTCATTCAATTACATTAAAACTCCTTTGTTCTGCATTAACATATACAGTTTCATTTAAATTAACTACCCTTTGAACTGAATAGATAATGGACATTACAATTTTATGACCCTCTCTCTCTCTCTTTTATAGGTATTCATAAAGATAAATTAATATAGCTTGATGCAATTATATTTACAACAAAAATCTATTACGAACCCATTTCAGGATGAAATAAGAGGACACCACGCCGGCCAAAGGGCGGTTGAGGATTTTAAGTTCCTTTAAAAACACTTATGAACTCAAGGTTTTCTCACAATGTTTTCTTTAATATTGTTAGTTAAATACTATTATTTATTCACATATAACTGTTCACCTTTCCGGCTGTGAAGTTCAGGGCTTAAACGTTATTTAATACTAGCTGACCCGCGCAACTTCGCTTGCGTCACATAAGAGAAAATGGGTCATAATTTCCCCCGTTTTTGTAACATTTTTTACTGGTACTCTGCTCCTATTGGTCTTAGCGTGATGATATGTAGCCTATAGCCTTCCTCGATAAATGGACTATCTAACACTGATATAATTTTTCAAATCAGACCAGTAGTTCCTGAGATTAGCGCGTTCAAACAAACAAACAAACAAACAAACAATCAAACAAACAAACAAACTCTTCAGCTTTATAATATTAGTATAGATTTCATATATTTCAAATATATTTTTATCATTTGTCGCCTTAGGTTTTGCTGAGACAATAACAGATGCTTCTAAATTGTTCGAAAATACATTTTTGCATTTATTACCACTGCATTTACATATTTACATTAGTAGCTCAACTAAAATACAAACTTCAAAACTAGGTGAAACAAACACTACAAGCTTTTAAGCTAAGTTTTGACATCTAATGCAAAACCTTGCCAAAGTTCCAAAACCTTTGTAATTCAAATATGAATTCATTAAAGTATTCCGACAATTTATTCAAAAGCAAAAGTTTAAGGTGTGTTGCACACAGTTTGGAGTGCAGCCAAGTCTCTAACAAGTTGACATAACCGCGAGTGTGCACATAGCATTAACTGTGATGTAAACAGCCCACTTGTGTATTCATTATGTGCAGAAACTACTATATAAGGCATGATTTTTTACTGTCTCTGTGGCGCAGTGGTTTAGGTTGCCACGCCGCTACCATTGCGTCATTGCATTGGTTTGATTCTCAACAATTATTTGTCGATCCATAGATAATTGTTTCGGGTCTGGTTGTACTTTGTGTCCGTTGTGCGTATAATTGTAAAAGTCCCCCGACAGAATAATTCTTAGTGCGGGAGTTGTCTTTTTTAAAAGAAAAGTCAAAATCATTTTCTTCCTAAACTGTCAGTATGTTCGTTGATCGAGCGCACTAGTAATCACAATGTTATATGGTACGATGTTGTCAATGTTAAGCAGTGTAATATTCAATAGACGTATGTAAACGACCGGCAACAGCGTAAAAGAGAAGGAAGCCTTGATATAAATGTTTGTTATCAAGCCTTCACTAAAGTCATATTACTTTGAGTAAATGTTATGACTCTTGTCTGAAGCTTTTAAAACCCATTTCGCAGTACTGAGGCGAAGTCAAACGTTTAGACTCTCAAAGCAGGGTCTTAGTTGATTAGTTCCATTTGGTTACTAAGTAAAGTAAGTAGGTAATTACAAATTCGTTTAGAAACAGACAGATGTCAAACTTGAATTTTTATTTGTTACGAAAATCATGGTCAAATTTTGCGTCTCATTACTGGGTTTTGCCTTCATACTACTTTCTTGTATGATACTCGGGAATTTTGGAGTGTGTCTGGGAGCATGTAGAATCCCCAACCCGCACTTGGATAGCGTTATGGACTCGAGGCCTATCCCCCTTCCTCGTTCGGGAGGAAACCCTTGCCCAGTAGTGGTACGGTAATGGATAAGTAAAAATTTTACCAGTATGCTCATCATCTATGCTACATCTGTACCATGCTTCTACCATCATTTCAGTCCCAACACCTCTAAATAATGTTTCTTTACTCAACTCGATAGTGGAACATTAAACTACCCTACTTTCAACTTGTGAATACATACTTAGCGCAATGTTTTGATTAACAAGTTAATATTAATGCGCAATCTTCACAATGCAGTACAGTGCAGTTTTACACTAACACTGTAAAAGATCGCGACTTTGTATATGTAATAGTATTACTTTACATACAAAAAATCGCGTCTTTTCCCTATAGGGGTAGTCAGAGAACGAACAACCCCATTACGATCTCTACAAACTTCTTTTGCTTCATTTAGTTCCATACATTTTGTCATACAGTACAGTATAAATAGCGTAAAAGTAAAAGTGTGTGGTAAATCCATATTATCATCATACATAGAGCCCATTTCTACTCATTCTCTTGGTGAACGCCTAATTTAATAAAAGCTTTTTCGTCTAAACTAATACAGACGAACTGAAAGTTGAAGAGAGAGGAGATACTTGAATACCGGGATTAAAAATGACTGCCTCCGTGGCGCAGTAGTTTAGGTCATCACGCCGCTACCATTGCGTCGGGAGGTCGTGGGTGCGATTCCCACACGGAACAATTATTTGTGCGATTTGTAAAAGTCCCCGCGACACAAGAGCAATTCTTATTGCGGAAATTGTCTTTAAAAAAAATAGACTTTTTTATTCATCAAAAAACGAGCCTGTTACACACTGACATAAGGTATTCACGAAAGAAGAGCCGCACAGATCAGCTAGTCTTAAAATGTACTTTCATTTAAACAACTTTTCTGACCATTTCTGTAAGTAATACTGCAGCAAGACTATTGTTGCGCCAGTCATATCTTACTGAACGTTATTAGGCTTTCCTTGATAAACAGACACTGAAATAAAAATAACGGTTAACCTAGAAAAGCCGGGTAGGAAACGGTAAAAGCTTGCAAAAGGCAATTTTGAACACAATGTGCAATTTTGTTTTGAAATATTTTATCTAACAAAATTCTTTTGAAAATACGAAAGCGATGTTATAGTATAATCGCAAAATATTTAGAAAATTAAATTCATATAAGAATGAATGGCCAAAAAAGAGCGTACCTACAGGGGACACCCGGGTTTGAACCGGGGACCTCTCGATCTGCAGTCCAATGCTCTACCACTGAGCTATATCCCCGCTGTGACCTCACTATCATAATATTCTCTATTATAACATTATTCTCGATGAAATAAAGAAGTCACCGCTAGCTACCACTACGCGCGGAGTCTGGGTTCGATTCCCATACACAAATATTTGTTTGTATGTTTGTAGAAGTGGTTGCGAAACAAGATAAACTCTTAGTAGGGGAGACATCTTTATAGTATAACAGATCTGATTTAAATGGTTTTCGCGGTTCTTTTATCTCCTATACATATTAAAATACTATTTTCAAGTAACAAACATACATCTATACATCCATTCCTACATTCTTGCACACTAGATTTAGCGAATACTTTGAATTTAAACTACTACTGTGATGATAAATGTGCATATGTATGTCAATATACACTATTGGTTAACGGATTAACAAGTGTAGGGATCATAAATCACTAACGACACTGTCTTCGAGTACATTGACGATGTTTGTATGAAAAATCGAACACCAAATATGCCGCATAGTAGATACTAGTCGAGATCCGTTTCGATTCATCAGCCTAGCCTTTCTTCCAAGTATGTTGAAGTCGGCTTCCAGTCTCAACAGATACAGCTGAATAACAGTATTTTACTAAGAGCGACTGCCTATCTGACTTCCACAACCCAGTTACCCTTCGGTAAGACTGGTTGTCAGACTTTCAAGCTTCTAACTACTGTCAAAGATCTTGTTTGTAAAATAAATTTTTACATGATTAATTTTATATTTAAATATAACCACATTAGAAGATGAAAACCGAACGGTTATGAAAAAGCAAAGTGTATAGGCAAAGTTGACGACAATATATCTGAACAGAGCCTATAGGAAATGAGGCCTAATTTATAACTGCAATTGAAATAAAATTAATTATAAAGTGAATTACATATTTAATACATTATTTAAATATCAGCAATTTTGACCAAAATACCGGCTGTTTTACAAAATTACTGATGTGGTCAGCTCTTTCATTTACACGTCACACCGAGCTTATCATCGCGGCCGTGTTATTGTATTATTTAACACAATATTCTCTTTATTGTGAACAAATTGTGATCCTGTATTAATCTGTACGTGTGAACTGTCACTCATTTAAATACATCCTTTGTGAAAACAGCCTCCACTACTTACGCTGTCTACTTATCTTAAACTCTCACCTCCGTAATTATTTATAGCTTAAAATAAAATAGCTTTTGTCCACAGCTCTGCCTGCGTTATTAAGAAGAGACTTATACCTATCCTTAATATTGAAAACAATTACGACGTACGTACATACACTCACGTTGATTATATTTATTAGTAGGGATTATTGCTACATTCTTCGGTGTTATTTCATGAATGTAATATGTTATTTAAATATTCTCTTTCAAAAGTTAGAGGATATTTTTGATGGAATTTGTAAGAAGCATCCATATTTTATACTTGAAATGATACAAAACAAAATGAAGGGATCTGGGTAACGCTACGAAGGAGACTTTAGCTAAAATATCAACTTATATGCTTCACTGAGCCACGTTTTTGTAAAATCGAAGATTGTGTTAGTTCAAATTTGAATTTGCTGAATTTGTCAAAAACAGATGGCGCATAGATTTCTATCAAGATTGGTAAAAACTAGATATTGGTAAAAAGTAAATGAAACATATTTTATGCGGGTTCTTTAATAAAGGATCTCCAAATCTAAAAGTCATGTCAAGTTTCAGAAAATATAGTTCACAATTTTTTTTATCTTAGGAAAACTTTCCAAGTTTTATATTTACAAAATAGTCTACGAAAACAATTTTCAAGTTTCTACAAAGGTTGAACAAAATGAACATCACTTACTGTTTTTCTAAAAAGATCATTAACACTCATATATCTCATCTAACACTCCCGCCAGCCGAGAACTACGTACCTAACTTATACATATACTGTACTTATGCTTTCTTTTACATGCCGCCATGCTCTGTAGACAACCGCCACGGCAAGCGTTGCTTAACCCACAGACCCAGTGACAATTGCAACTGGTTATGAGCGCCTCGTTTCAATAAAACAATCCATCGCCTTGCAATTCAAAAGCAACCGAGATCTATAAATAATAATAACCGGATCATCTGTAGCAGTGGCGTCAAATCATTCAAATCATTTCATATTCCTGCGACGGAATCCAATAAGCTCAGGTACAATAAATCGGTTCCGTCTCCCCGTCGTCGCCCCGTCGCCCCCGTGTCGCTCGGATGTGGAACTAGACAACGCAGATACGATCTTCGTTTGAAATAATGCTCTCTAAGGAAGTGTTAGTTCGTGTATTATTTGCAAAAGGTTCCTGTTTCATATTTTGTCTGAGATATAAGACATTTCGTGGCCTTCTACAATCGTAAGTTTTTAACTTGCTTCTGCTGGGCAAGTCTCATTTCGAAGTGAGAAAAGTTTTGTATTGACTATCCTTTAAATCTATCTTGTTCGGATTCTAATTAGGTAGACACAAACTCGCTTTCACCACTACTAAGAATCTATTAGATAGCTTGTCAAATGTCATGTCTGCTGTCACACTGACACTTAAATATTGGCAGTGAAACTAACCCTTAAGGTTAGTTTGAAAATACATCTAGGATGACAACAAAACAGCTACATCCTACTTCAAAACCATTGGGTTAAGAAAACAAATTGAAATGGAGTCTTATCATTATCAGCCTAGTCTTTCTTTCAACTATGTTGGAATCGGCTTCCAGTCTCAAATGAAGTTGAATTGTACACAATATATATGTACAGTATTTTACTTGAAGCGACTGCCCATCGGGCCTCAACATACGGATACCCTAAATGGAATCATATAATACACTTAAATCAGTTCATTACTTTAACAGAGCTTTTAAACACAATAGAAACAATACAAGTACTAAAACATAGTAACATATAAAACGTGCCATAACTGTAGTTTGAGATCGGATAAAGCAAGGGTCTCCTCTACAAATTAATCTATGTTGTATTGTCGCGCGCGATATTGTCGATTCAGCGGCGAGCATTGTCTCGCTGCCTCTACGCTCAGACTTCAGATTGATCTAGATATTATTTAACCTAGATCCGCTTCTCGTTACTAGGCTTAGACATGTATTGTTATTTCGTAATAAAACTTCAAATATACATACTAATAAATAATATAAATGCGAAACTTCCCGTCTTACACTTTTACGACTTACCCCTAAACTGCTATTCATAAAATTTGCATAGACATACATGTTTAAATAGGTACACGGTACATAGAATTATTTTCATTTAAGTGTTTAGTAGTTTTCATATTACAGTTATTTTTATACGTTACAATAGATTAGTTACTAGAGATAATTATAGTTTTAAACCCTCGAGCAATTTCCATACGAAATTCGTAGTCAGTTTGACCACGAATCGTTTACTCATTCTTATATAATTAGTACATTGACGCAACTAACCAAATGATGGTATGCGATTTACGTCCTATAGCTACCTTTGGTTTTAAAATAACTATTTAAAAAAAATTGTATAATATTTTTTAAGTATGCTGTAATCTCCTATAATTGAAGGAGCATTTTGTTAAAAATGTTGATTATGTGTATTCAGATGTGTAATGTATCCTTTGTTGGAGATTCATAACAATAAATAAATAAACTATTAATTTCCTTAAAGTACCTAATATCTATGCAATACTACCCTCAAATAATTCACACACAATAATCTTTTGTTACTAAACTGTTTACCACCGCTCACGTCTGTACGGCATAGGGAATGGCTATAACGGCCTATAGCCGTTTTATAGGCTATAACCATCAGTGCAAGCCGCCCGCGTAAAGCGAGACGTGGCTTGAATCGTAACAATCTATAAACACGCGAATCTCGTATGATACTTGCATTGTACGGTTTTGATTTGTGACTTTTTTGTACATTATTTTTGTGACCTTTTATGTATATTATCTAAATAGATCTTTGGATTTGTTGATTCGGAAGCCATATATTATGCCTGCGTTTTGTTTTGTTTGTTACATGATTATTAAGCCCCAAACCTACCCATACGTTGAAGGAAATAAGCCATTGCAGCGGCACCGTCATATCGCATTGATTATAGACAAAAGTTAAATTTATTTATTTTATTTTTTATTTGTTTTAAAAAAGAACACCCGCACCAAGAATTGCTCTTGTATGAGGTAGTCTTGTTTGTGTATAATTAGCCCTTGGCTTAGCAATTGGCTAGTTTTAATCAAACAGGTCGCCGCTTCCGAAACTTTGGCAGAAGAAAAAAATTGATACTGGATATATAACGCGAAATTTTAATTTGATGATTGTGGCATAGAGTGACCGTTCAGTTTCAAATATTAATCCTAAGCCTTTCTAAATAAAAATATTTAATCAATACGACTACCTATCGAACAACACGGCATTCATTTCGTTTTAAATAACGAAAAATATTTTTATGAAAAAACTAGGCATTGAATTTGTTTCCAGTATTTTCTAAATGAAACATTCGGGAGTTATTGAACAGTATGAATAGAACTATGAATGTAAAAAGTAATTGGGTCCGCAGTCAATGTCAATACGCATCCAATTACACGGAGTTGAATATTGGATGAAATTGTTGACAACTATATTGCAATACTCTATTGATATTAAACTTTAGTACAAAGCTAAAATACATGGAAAAAATACCAAACAGAAATATTTTCTTTTTGCTCAAAATTACAATTCTGCTACTGAAACAAATAAATGATTAACGTTACTTTTTCGTCAATTAGTTTTCGGGCAAATAAGGACTTTTTCATGCACAATTACACATATTGCGCATGACATTAAATACATGAAAAAACTTTGTAACATTTTAAGATTACGGGTCTTATCAGTTCGAAGCTTTGGCCACAGTGCGCGTCTATTTGTGTTGATGATAAAAGGCTCACAATACACGTCATTCTTTCGTAGAAATCATTATAATTTTACTAAATTTCTTTACTTTAAAATTCCTTAGCCACTTAGAATCTAAAAGCTATAGAAAAATTTCATCAAAATCTCATCAAGACTTCACGAATCATCTTCAACCGAACTTGAAATAATCTTAATTTTTTTTTCAATAAGAGGTCGCTCTTATACTCAAAACTCGGCTTTAGATAATCCTCTCATCCTCTCCAGCTTCCGACCCTCCGGCCCTCCCATTGAGGACCAAATTAAAGTTTTTTTGAGGGCCACGGAATTTTTTGAAAGGCTACCTTATCCTTTTAGTATAGGAAGTTCATTCTCTCGATGTTTGTTTGAAAAGCCCTATGTGGCTTTGAACTGGCGATTTTATTTTCCTTTAAAGATAATTCTTATGAAAATCTTTTCTCGCTATTAATTGCAATTATTACATTTTAATTATTGCTTTTCCGGCTGCATGGAGACATTAAACTCACGTTATACCCATTTCGTTCGTTTTATTGAAGCTAGCAACCACGATCGATGTCTGGCCGAAACGCCGAAAAAAACAAGATTAGTCAACTACAATTGTATTTATCCCCAAGCATTATAAGCCAATAGTCACGCAACACAAAAGTTATGACAGACAATCAAAGTTATTCCTTCATCCTTGCTGCACATTCTGTTATGCAAAAGCAGTGGTTTTCATCATTTTGTTCCATGAATCCGAAAGCCAATAACTAATATTCCGGGAAGTAGTTTGTGTTGTGAACTAGATCATTTGAGGTCGGGACTCGTCGTGCAAATACAGGGAATAATAACAGGAATTGTGTGCGGTCAATGGGCTATTAGAGCATTTGGTTGTTGATGTGTATTTCCTCTTTCATGCTACGTGAAATCGTGAATGTGAATGAATGATTGACAATTGAAGTTATTTCTCTACTAAATGTTAATTCAAAGAAATAATGGAAAGAGGTATCAAAGCCAAATGAACCAAATGTTTTAGTAGAAATAGTTATTTTTGGTTTCTCGCAAATACCTTCCTTCTCATTCAAAAATAAATTTGGACACAAAAATAAATATTGTTTTAATGTATGTATTATTTCTCTCTTAATCAAATAACTTAAGAGCCTCAAAACAAGTGTATGGGTCATTTAACTATATCCGGCCATTAAACTTCGAATACAATATAGAAAACCAATTAACATTCTAAATATCATACACACAAAGCTGCAGATAGAACCTTGTTAATCACAAAATCATTGTGAATCGTTATTACGTTATCCAATATTCGCTTTTTCCAACATGAAGTATGTCACTCAATATTTTGCAATTGGACACTACAACAGAACATTTGCAAACAAAACAATGATTTATTGCATACAATTGCAATGTTGTTTCACAATTTTGATATTCGATACTGCGATAGTATTTGAAGATCGAAGTGGATTGGAAACGTGGATTTGAGCTCTAGATTTGAATCAGATGTTTCAATAGTGTCTCAGATTACTTGGTTCTGGAACTGGGTTTATAGAATTTAGAATATTGATTTGTGAGATTCGTAGAAATCATGACTTAACTAGTGAACCTGTGTGATTCCGATTAGCTTGAGAGAGAGATTTAAGGCTAAGATCATGTTGGATCTTAGGGCTTAAATTATTATCTCCATGCTAAGTTATATTAAAATCGTTGGAGCGGTTTCCAGGTGTGATGAAAAGTGTTATAGACGGACTGTCGCATAATATTGGAATAGATATTATGCAGAAATTAACGCACATATGCAGTTAAACCTGGTTTGCTTGATATTTCGGTGCAGGTTACAAAAATCATAACCGAAGGTTTTCATAATGAAGCAGCCTCACTTTTCTTACTTAAATACTAAAATTGATATAGTTCCTAAAAGCTTTTGTCTAGGTAAAACACAACCCAATTACTTACAGAATATTTCACAAACGTCTAAAATACAGATGTTTCAAAAATCATTCCCTCACTTCGGGGATTTACTTTGTGAGATTACCGTCTTGACAGATCACTACAAATCAAGGATTTATATTAAAATATGACGATGAGTCTGCTGTCGTTAATATCAAAAATATTACCTCTAAGTACAAATTAAAAGTGAAAATGTTTTATATTTTGACAAGAAAGAAAGCTTCTTAGTAATACACCAATGACCCAGTAACTTAAAATTTGTATTAACATAAATTTTGTAGGTAAAACACATAAAAATACCTTTAAAGTGACTGATTGTAATGGTGAGGTTGATATCATTGACACGGAAAATTATGTTAATAAGATACATACAGTTTTACAGCTTTTGCCTTCATTAACATTGTTCATGAATATAATTAAAGAAGTTCCTCAAGACATCTCGACAAAATGTCAAATCATATTGAAATATTGGGCTTGAACTGGGTAACTATAAATCAGTATTCAAAATGAATGAATGTTCGCCGGCCGATATTCATGTTATGGCGTCCAGTTTCATAGAAATTTGCCAACTGGTCTTTGTTTATAGTGTCCAAGTGTGTGCCCAAACAAATACACTCTCTATTTATCTTAACGAAAAACCGTTTTTGTTTCCTGTTACTATGGACGAAAATACGCAAGCATAACACACAAGTTTATAGTAAAAACTTGATCCACACATAGTAAACAGGCCATTATCACCGCTGTGGGTCACCTAACGCAGTGGCGGCACATAAACACTCCCCTCGAATATGAGCGGAGCTTATAAAACGATAGTATTCCACTGTGAATCGCTCGCAGGTTATGTTGAGATGAAGCGTAGGGTTTGTAGCTGAGTGTTTGCAAAGAATTTTACCTCAAGTCAAAGGTTAACAAGAGTTTGCTTTCAAATGACCATCGTAAAAAAAAACAAAAAAAAAAGAACAGGACACGGTAATTAAATGCATTCTATCTCAGCTGATAGTTACGTCCCAGAGTAATTATTTACGTGAATTTTGGCGTTAGGCTTTGAAACTGTAAAATCAACCAATTTATGAAAAATACTCAATACATAAAATATTCACCAAGCAACTTCTCTGAATTCCTATGCAATGATATGATATTGGAACTAGTCTACTGCAAGAGAGCTGTATCACCTTAAACGCATTTATCTTCAAAGGTATAGAAATAATGAGTGAGCTACAAACAGTTTGTCTAATACAAACACAATCTTAAAAGATGCTGAGAAATCCGATCTTAATAGCGGTAATAAAGCGAACAAAATTGCCTATAAAATATGACGCTCCTTTGCGATGGGCCGCGTATGAGAGGAGGGAGGAAGGGGGTGGATGGACCACTGCAAAGTTATTAAATTACTGTTGTGCTTTGAATTGATTTCAATACCATATGAAAAGAGAAGAGAACTGTAGCTCGATTTTCTACTACGATCAACTACCGACAACCGGCTTGTCAACCAGAAATTTTGTATGAAAATCCGATCAGCGCCCCTAACGGGCGACGTAGAAACTATTTTGACAGTATATTTTGAATGTAAAATTTTCGATACTCGACAGTACCGAATATAAAGGATCGCGCTACTGCTTACCGAGTATTATGCTCCTATGCAGGTGACCGGGAGTTTGAGAAAGGCAGCATACAAAAGCCATTATGTGGCAGTTATGTGTGTATTAGATGTTGATAACTAGTTCAACATATTAATAGTATTTATAGTTCTTACGTTGAAGGAAAACATTGAAATAGTGATCAAAGTTTGCGTGCGTTAATTCTTCTTGTGCGTTAAACGCAAAATCTCCAACGTATACTTGGCCAGTGTGGTGGAATCTGGGCCCTACTTCTCCCTTATCACAGGACAACATATTTGCTCAGCAATGGGAAAAGTGTTTTTTTAATCAATTTATTTTAGTTATCTATATTTTTTTTTAGGAAGTAAAGATTGGATTTGAAAAATACTCCCTACAGAAGCAAATTAATTTGCATAAAAACGAGTAAAGCTATGAAACAAATCTAGTTGTGAAATAATTTGAATTGAAAATTGTAATTAAGTATTAAATTGTAGCAATTTATTTGTGAATACGTAATAAGTAATTATGTGCTTCAAAGGGACTATTTACGTAAAGATCTTTATTTTTATTGCCCACTTTGTTTATTGTTGTATTGTGAAATTCATGGAACTGTT
Source organism: Anticarsia gemmatalis (assembly GCF_050436995.1). Taxonomy (NCBI): domain Eukaryota; kingdom Metazoa; phylum Arthropoda; class Insecta; order Lepidoptera; family Erebidae; genus Anticarsia; species Anticarsia gemmatalis. The sequence continues at coordinate 14,080,565 of NC_134748.1, read as the reverse complement.
GGTTTATAATTATTTGCTAAATTGAGGTCGGTTTAAATGAGTAGATTTTTTATTATTGGACAATATTGTCCGAATTCTGTAGGAAAAGTTAATTTTAAATTATGAGTCTACACACTAAAGTTGTACTGTCGAGGACTTGATAACGATGCCTACCCATTACCGAAAATAATATTTTGAAATAAATAATTGCCATCAACGTCGACATTTATTTTGTCAGCGTATCGGTGACTTCATTGTTCGAATTAATTAAGTAATTGTAACAAATTGCGATACTGCACCTGCACTGCGATATTACATCATGAGATGGGTAGGTTTTTTGAGCAATAACAGAGCATTACGGGAGAAGACCTTTGCCCAGCAGTGAGACAGTAATGGGTTAAATTTATACAGATAATACAGAGCATTTTAAATCTCTATGCACCTAAATTAATAATAATATAATATGCGTATTAATTTAGGTGCATAAACAGAAATCAACGAACACCACTGACTACAATTACAATCCTCATACAATCAACCTTAATATATATTTTATGAAAACTTTCAAAAAGGGATTTTAGTTTGATCATAAATTCATAATAGATTCACTGATAGAGTTAACGGATCAAAGCGTGCCGACATCCGGACAGTAATCGAGTTATATCCGGCACACGTGACACGTTTCAACCGTACCGGGTATTGTGATACTCGGTACACGTGTGAATAATTCACTTGTTAATCGTTTTGGAATTGTAAAGAATTAGCAGTAGTTATAATTACTGATTGGAGGGCAAGTTAAATTGTGGGTAATTTTCGAAGACCTTTGACAATCGTTAAAAGTAGTCAGAAGCTTGAAAGTCTGACAACTGGTCTTACCGAAGGGTATCGTGTTATAACTCAGGCAACTAGGTTATTTAGGTCCGATAGGCAAACGCTCCATGTAAAATACTGGCACTGGCCAGTCTTACCGAATGCAGCTGGCATTCGGTAAGACTGGCCAGCTCCAACATAGTTGAAAGAAAGGCTAGGCTCATATACCAAGTCATAAAATCTAAAGAAAAGATAGTAGGTATTCATATGCAATGAAGATGATTTTCATTTTCCACGTCTTTCTTTCTTCCTTCTCTATTCCTTATTTTACCACTACCATTAACACGCTATAACTATAGCTTATCCAGTTTTTACTACAGCCACTTAATCCCATCACTAGGGCACCTAGCACGCCTTACAATCAACAGGGCACAATAAAACATGTTATGATATCACATAAAGTGCGAGTACATTTCTCTGTTCGAGTCGAGTTTAATTTTAATGTGTCGTAAAATAACGGTCATCTTTATGAGTGGACCGTGGTAGGGGTTTAGTGATGTAGTTGGGGATAAATATCGATAAAATTATAAAAAATACGTTAAGAAAAGACAGCTCCCGCACTGAGAAATGCTCTTGTGTACTTTTACAAACATACAAACAACGAACACAAAGCACAAGCAGACCCGAAACAATTATTTGTGGATCGCACAAATAATTGCTCCGTGTGGGAATTGGAACCACGACCTCCGGACGCAATGTTATCGGCGTGGCGACCTAAACCACTGCGCCACGAAAGCCGTCGAAATATATTAATGTGTTATAAAAAATTACGTTTCAAATATTTGTACGTTGTTCTAGGTAATCGGGTCTAAAATGTTATTTACATATTAAAAGTTAGAATCATACTGTTTACAGTTACTAACAAAGCGTTTTTCTGTGGTAATTTTTACATGTAAATATTAGATAATTTTATTCTTTATCGTTAAAAACCGTAAGTAAAAAACTAGCATTATATTTTTTAAATTTTCATACTTCATGTGGTTACGACAGTTAATTTTATCTTTAGTAACCATCTTTGTTAAAAAATATTAAGCAAATAGCTTTTAATCTAATTATCTGAGTAGGTAGTAACATTTTTTTTTGTATGCCCGCCCTTCTGGCTGGGGAGCCCCACATAGCCCTGCACTGCACCCAGGGTGTAAGTGTATGCTTAATGCATTAGTCAAGTTGAAAAAAAGGTAGTAAGATTTTTCAATCGTTAACTTACTTTTAACGTGAGTTCTTCTGCTGAATTTGAACTTTTTTATATCAACTTAATCAAACCTATACTAGAAATAACTAATATAAATAATTTGATTTTGATTCTAAACCTTTATTCAATTTTATTTATCACTAGCTGACCCGGCGAACTTCGTACCGCCTAAATTTTGCAAAATTAAATGTCTATTTTTCAGTATTTCTGAAAGATTTTCTTAATATTTTTTTTCCGTAAGAACCTTCTCCTAATAATAACAAATACAACACAAAAAGAATTCGTAAAATCGGTCCAGCCATTCACGCGTGATGCCGTGACCAAGGATAACGGATTTCATTTTTATATATGTAGATAATATTGAAGATTTTGGCTGATTTTAGCTTTCATCAGGGTTCCTTTAACACGATGTACAAAGTCCTTTCTCATTGCTATTCCCACTCTTACTAACATGGCACGGTCATGTTCAGTCACAATTTATAGAACCTCCTCCTTGATACGAGAACGAGACACGATGTTCATTCGTTACTAAGACTATTTGCATATTACATCTTAATACTGGTTACTGCAGAGATATGCTTAGTGGAACTACTGAGAGTTGACCAGGGCTTTCTGATTAGAGCACATAATACCTTACTACAGGACTGGATACTAAAGTGTGTACCACCAGCTCTAAATGTATTTTAGTTAACGGAATGATTAATGATCATTGTTTGTAAATTTTTCCTCTTTAAATTAATGTGATAATGCAAAAAAAAATAACAGCATACAAGTCAAATTTAAGGCAAACCATAAAACCGCTCTAAAAGGGTTTGATTCCAACACGGAACTATTATTTGTGTGATCCACAAACGATTGTTTTGGGTCTGGTTGTGCTTTGTGTCCGTTGTTTGTATGTTTGTAAAAGTCCCCGTGGCACAAGAGCAATTCTTAGTGCGGGAGTTATCTTTGTATAAAAAAATAAAAATATTTTTCTACATTGTGGGAGTCTACGCGCAAAGCAACTGAAATAAAATAGCTAAAATATTGTGGAATGAACAGAATCAAAGTTTTATTATTATAAGATCTAGGCTTAATAAACACTATGGATATAATCTTACATTTTTACCGCTCCAAAACATACCAATAATATACTCTCCACGATTCACATACGTAACCTATCAAAACGCAATACAATACATCAATACAAATCGCAAATAATTTATCGATATGACGCGATAAATCGCGATACCGCGTCGATACTTGGAGCACATCCCTAGTGCATTGTGGCGGCAAATGGAATATGAATTTATGGGGTTCCTGCGCTGCGTTGATTCGCTTTTATGATGTGATGTGGGACTGTTATTGTATGAGGATGTATTAGTGATACATTAATGGTGAAAAATCCTCTCGGTACTTATCTCGGTACAATCATAATACCCATTCTGATATTCTAAGTCTGTCTGACTTTACATAGTCGGGACAAGTATCTTGCATCGTTCTAGGTCGTTGGTAGGGAGGTAAACTTATAATAGAAAATAAATTAATCTGTTTCAGTAGAGCCTCTGCTGTGGCCTAAAGCTTGCAAAGGTTTCGTACTGACAAAAAACGTCTAATAAAAAAATAGCAATTCTTCAAAGGGGATGCTGACTAGTTATGCTAAAGATCATCAAACGGTTAACAGGGTGGCACCGCCACATAACTCGACTTTTACCGAAATAATTTTACCCCTCGAAAAAACAACTAGCAGCAGGAGGTAGTTTACAAAATGATTGAGACAGAAGACTTTTTTATGCTTATTTAAAGCGTCAAGAAAGTATTTTTATACCATTACTCCACTTCGTATAATCTTTATAAATAGCACAACAACTCCTCCCACATAACAACATTAGAAATTTTGTCACCCAAAAAGTTTGAAGCCCTATTTACACAACAGAACCACTTTCAAAAGCCAGAACTCCTAATTCTTCAAATAGCCTAAGTCTTAAGTCAAGAGCTGACCTTGAAACTTAACCCGCATCTTATAAACCAGACAATTATTTAATTAAACTTCTTCCAGCTAGCAAAGTTCAGTGACCTCTAATGAGACATAAAATCTCGGAGACTGGAGATAAAATAACTTATATAATTAACTAAGCCTTCGTAATCAACGCCAGTTTGTTATTACTTAGGAACACAGTTCTTAGAGACTACTTGCGAGTATTTAATCTGTGGTCTGACTTTATTTTAACTATAGAATACTTTTTTTTGTTACCAATTTATTGTCCCACTGCTGGGCAAGGCTCTCCTCCCGATCAAGGAAGGAAATGGGCTTTGAGTCCACCACACTACCTGTGAGGGTTGTTGACTAGTTAACATTTTTTATGTAATTTACTAGATGTATCGACTTGCTTAGTGCGGTTTAAAGGATTTACACAAAATAACTGCTAAATCTCCTTATGTATAAAATTTTAATCTTCACAGTGTTTCCACTACCACTTATGTGGAAGGCATTCTTTCTTTTCTTTTAAAAAGACAAACGACCGACACAAAGTACAACCAGACCCGAAACAATTATTTGAACATCGCATAAATAATTGTTTCATTGAAATTCGAACCCACGACAATGGTATCGGTGTGGGGACCTAATTCACTGCGCCACGGAGGTAGTTAGGCTATCACAGCTTTTTCCTTAACCTAATCATATGGATTAATTGTTAGCAAAGAATAACATAGTCTTATAACAGCAACCTCTCATAATCCCTTTTAAATTAGTCCTATCTACAATAGTCACACTCTTGGCACAGTCGCCAAGTGTCCATGCATCGTGACCTGTAAATCTAGCTCTGTGTACATTGTACAACGGATTATAGTATTAATAATAGATATTGATGTGCATGCTGCAAGTCTCATCTGAATTGCTGATTGGATGGTCAATTTTGGCAAGTCATTGGTGTGTTGAGTTCAAGATTACACTGATTTGTAGTATCTTACCTGTTTATTAAACTGGCCGTGGGGGTAATTACAAACATACATACGTAGTAATACGTACATACACACATACAAACATAATGTCACGCCTTTTTTCCATACAAGTAGGCAGAGACCATAGAACGCCATTTGGTACGATCCTTACTAACATTGCCTTGCTTCATTCACACCCATGCATCTTGTTATTGTCCGTAGGTATGGATTGAGTAAGACACGTTCAACATAAATTATTTGTTATGTGATTTTTCTTTATTAAAGTTGGGTATTTTAATTGATACCTAGACGAGTGCTATTGTCCAGACGATATCCGGAAATCAAATCTGTACTCCGATTTTGTTTATCGTCACGTAAAAGTTATATGTATGTGCCGCATGAAGCAGGGTCACTTCACTTTCAGTAGTTTGACTGACAGAAAAAAGTAAAGATTTTGACACTTTTGAATCCAGTTATCTATCCAGAAATGATCTTGGATATTAATAGATACACGTGTGCAAAATGTGACAACAGAACAACAAATCAAAACAAATAATAATTATTTGTTTTCATGCAGTCAAGCTTATTCTCTACTAATAAGAGTTAACAAAACACCAATGATAGTGTGAATCCCAGCAAAGTGAACAATCGCAGTAGTTGAGTGTGTGCGGAGTAAATATACCGAGCGTCGGGCAACTTGCGCACAGTTAATCATAACTTGCACTCACATTAGAACTAGCGTGACCTGTCAGGGCTTCCACCGGGTAACTTCATGAGACTACGGCATTTGGACAAATATTTATTTAAAAAAAACTCCCGCACTTAGGATTGCTCTTGTGTCGCGAAGACTTTTACAAACATACAAACAACGGACACAAAGCACAGCCCGACCCGAAACCTTTTTTTGTGGATCGCACAAATAATTGTTCCGTGTGGGAATCGAACTCGTGGTGACTTTAACTACTGCGCCACAGAGGCGGTCATATGTATTTATTAAGATTGCTTTTTTTTAATAGAGGAGGGTTTCCGAAGTCGTCGTCCAGGACAGAGCAAAGTGGAGGAGAAAGATCAGAAAGGCTGACTGACTACCATATGGGATTCATAGCATGGAAGACCTTTGTACAGAAATAGGATATATTTTTTAAAATAAAAAAGGTGTGTTTCAGTGAAATTAAATATTTGTGTTTGGTTTATGTAACGTATTTTTAACGATATGATTTGCTAGAATGAAGGAAAAATTAGTTCAGATTAATTAATAATATTCCGGGTATGTATACAAATAAATTCAGTCATTAACTTGGCCTAAGTCCCTTTCTCATTCCAGGAAAAGACCCTTTCCTTACCGTGGGACTGTAAATAAGGTTATTTTTTTATTACTACTTTATTATAGAAATTAAAAACTCAATTCTCGTAGCAGCCCTATCCTGTAATACGAATGTGCAATGTTTTGAACGGTACATTCAAACTTTGACTATAATAATATATGTAGTTTAACGGAATTGTTCTATTTTAATTTCCGTTTCCGTTATCATAAAACATTTTAAAAGATCCTTATTTTAATAAACAACGACTGAAAATTAAGTAAAAATCCACTTTTTAATTTATTTAACTGCGTGTTTGGCGCAGTGGTTAACGTGGTCACCTCTCCGCTATCACCACCACACGTGGCGCTACATGTGTGGTGGGTTTGAATCCCACCCGGGACAAATATTTGTGTGATGAGCACGAGAATCCATTCTGAGCCTGGTTGTCAATTTATTAATGTAAGTATGTATTTAGAAGTATATAAGTATGTTTATACGTTGTTTGTTTGTCATAGTACCAGTTCTGCTTAGTTTGGAATTAAATGACCGTGTGAATTGCCTAATGATTATTTTAAGCTCAAAGACAATTTTTTCTTGAGAACAAACCTTAAAACTAAAACCTGGCACTAATATACAATGTTTCATTTACAAAGAAATGTTGAAAGTACTTTTCCAAAAATGTAGGACTTGCTAATAATGTCAATCAAATAGTCTGCATATTTGAGATCAAAGGTTTCTTCTGTTTATGCTTATATTTTTGAAGTTAATATTTTACTTACCCAGAATTATTCTTTCTCAGTATGATTTTTATGCTAGGTCTATTACATTTATACAAATGAAATGTAGTAATTTTTGCTCGAAAGTGTGAATTTTTTTATTTTTTTCATCGAGTTTTTATAATATTATTTTGATATTATATTATCAATATAACCCTGTTTTTAATTTAAAACGAATGCTACAAAAGTTACGTCTGTCTACACTTTCAAAAGAAAACTAAAGAAATTTGATATTGCAATAATGTACACATTATATTATGTATACCTTTAAGCACATTTTCAGAGGCTATTATCTAATTATCTATATTTCTCAGTCACAGCTCAACGTAAACAAAACACTAACTAGTAAAGGTGAAACAGAACATTGCACACCAATATGTTATGAAAGTGATATGAAAGTTTCAAGACACTAGGCTCAAGTGTCCCCGGGACACCTATAAAACTACTAAATATAAAACTAGCTGGAACTAGTTTTGGTCCCCTCATTATAATTTCAGTTGAGTCTGGACAGTGATGGGTTGATTATGGGTTTGGGTTTGGGTTGTGTCATTAAATTTTATTATGAAACAAAGATTTTTCTTGTAGTTTTCCGAGATTTAATTTTAAACTACGTATATTTGTTACTGTAACAAAAAAACTAACCCTCTTATTCACAAAAATATATGAAGTTATAAAAGGCTTATAAAGAGTTTTGTTTCTTTCACTCCTTAGCGAAATGAAAAGGAGAAAACATATTATATTAGTTTTTTAACTAAAATAGGTTTAAAGTGTGTTATTCTTTGCCCTGCCTATACCTTGAACTAAGGTAGATCCACGTTACACAAAAAGGTGTAAATACTTATAGAATGAACAATGTTATCAAGTTTCAACGTGAGTGAGCGCCGACCGCCCGGAACTACTCGCCTCGTGTCAACTACCACTATGTTACATTATAAGTATCATCGTGTTTTATAAAGGTAAAAGGATTATGCTTCTGTAATTTGTATTTATTAATAGTTGTATATCTACAGAGGGACGTCTCCGTCGGGGCAGACTCAAGAAGCGAACTGTCCGTAAAGATTTGCTGCTTTATATTAATTTCTATAGTAGTTCTGCGTCCACTTGATCAGCATTTAGGACCCACTGAAATTAATACAAAGTGACAGATCTTTACGGGCCGTTCGCTCCGATTCCGACGAGGGAAACTCACAGCTTGAGGGCCTCCTAACCCGCACTTGGTACAGAGGCTGCTAATAAAGAAAGAATTGTGATCAACGGTATAATTATATTTTCTAAGCAAAAGAACATACGAAAACAAAATTTTAATTATGATTCTCACAAATTACTAGTATATAAGCGTGGTAGCCTTAATTTTTGCATCCCACGCACTCAAGCTCCGTTCAAGCGTTAACTGAAGTTATCTTAATAAATCTTAAATGTAGAATAACACACATATTTTCTGGTGAATGAGCACATCAGCCCATTTCCTCAACTAACAATAACTCATCCATCTTGGAGAAATTAATTCCGTACTACTATTTATCTTCATATTGGAGTAACGAACAGGATATTATCGCGCGCACACACACACAAACACACACACACACACACGCACAGACACATATACACACAAACACACGCGCACACTCACACACATACACGAGCATACCCGGATATACGTACGCCTGTGGTTTGAGCTGCACAGTGTCAGCAACAGCTAGTTTCGAGGATCGATTCCCAAGTGATTCCCGGGCAAAGTACTATTTATTTTTTCAAAATTTTCAGTGTTCTCAATAGTAGTCCGGAGTGCCTGGTATACGTCAATGGGCTTGCCGATTTGCTATATAGCCGTGATGTTATAAATAACAAAATACTCGGAAAATGTTTAAAGGTATGAGCTGGATGAATCCGGTTGCGTGAAAATCCTGTTAGTGTTTTGTAAAACTTGAAAGCTTCACTCTCGCGTAAATAACTCGAATAACTGGAATAACAAAGTAGTGACCTTTCCTGGAATGTTATATAATACCCCGATGAATTCCATCTAAATCGGTTTTACAGTTTAGTCATGAAAATGTAGACAGGCAGATTTTTAAGAGAAACCTTTTCTCCAAATTTTGCAGTGTAATTATTATCGAAAATAAGTTGATACAAATGCGATTGTTTCTACTTAGTAATTTGGCTGGAAGATTATCTTTTAATAATCCTGGATTATATGGACATAATCTTTATTTGGCTTCAGCATAAAAAATATTTTTTTCTCAATAGACACCGCGTTGCTATAACTTCGCGTGGGGGCTATAAGTTCAATGTTTCTATAGAAAAAGGGTTGATTACTGAGATCTAAAAATGATTGTTCCTGTAGCCCGATTTTCTAATAGCTAGCCGGCAAGGTATCGAAAAAAATTGTATGAAAACCTGATCAGCGCCTCTAGTGGGTGTCGTAGAAAATATTATGGAAGTACATTTTAAATGTCAAAATGTCGATATTCAATGGTACTTGTAGAGAATCGCGTTACTGGTATATAATTTTGTGCAGCTATCTGTATGTGCACAAAACAACATAGTTACGAGACCTTACGATACAAAAATATTTTTACATTCATGTTTTTTTTTTTTTTTCAATTGAACGTACGTAGAATCCCTATGTTTTGTTCCACGTCATAGCTCGGGCTATAAAAACCTGTGTACGAACAATCCCGTTCCAATCGACTACACTATTCAAAACAAGGGTAGCTTCAACTCAGCGTATTCCCGCGGCACCACTCGCTTTCAACCAGGAAAACTCCTCCATTTTGCCACCCCTGGCGAGAAAAACTGCCAAAATGCAGTTTATCTAAAAGTTAGGTGGTTCCGTATAAGTTTTGTGTTGCAATTAATAAGGGATAATAGAGAGGGTATCTTATAAAAATAGTAAATACAAGAAATTTGTTTGATTTTCGAAATCTGTGATTTAAAAATAAACAAGTTTGTTTTTGACAACATAACAATGTATCTGCGATATCAAGTTTTCAATGCTTAAAGTACCAATTTATTTATTTATTAAGAATCCATACATTTTATTTAGGAATACTTACTTTACAACTAGGTATATTTAATATTTTTCTTTATTTTCTGTACCCCCTAAAAAAATAATGTATTTGCTAACAGATTATACAATACGTACCTACATGTAAAGAAGGAGCGACGTCTCCTGGCACAGGCATTTATATGCCTAAAAGGAGATGTCTTCTCCACATAATCTAAATATTGTATTTAACCAAATAAAAGATTTTTATTATTTTATTATTATTTTATACCAGTTATATTTCCATATTATTATGTTTATGCATACACTTGCTGACCTGTTCATCTTTTGAATGAATTGCTAAGAAAGTGTTAGCCTCTAAGCTTTTTACTTTACTGCTAAAATATTTTACGAACGTCGATAATATTTTCATACAAATCACGGTGAGCATCAATCAAATGAGACATAAACCAATAAACAAACAAAACAGAAGCATTGACATTGAACTTCATTATCCAAGTTTTTTATTAACTCATTCACTTTACTATGACATTGTGACTTTACTGCTGAATACTAAAAAAACCGCCCAAGTGCGAGCTCGGTACAAGGAGGATTCCTTACAATTACCTATAAACATAGATACGTACATAAAACCACGCCTTCTTTCCATAGGGTCAAGCTGAGACCAAAAAAAAATGTTTGCTGCGTAGGTGCTCCACCTAAATTGATTATATTTTTTGTATTTATTGTTAAAGCAGCAAGAAAAAGAAATCATCTGTAAAAAAATCAACTAATAATATATGTTACTGTAAAAGCCCGAACTGTGGTAAATCCTAAGATTTTCCGGTAAAACCTAAGATTTACCAACTCTCAGTGGTAAAAGTCCGAACAATTCTTTTATTTCGAACTTTTACCTCTATTCACTTGATGATGTCGAGATGTCCCGGAGCCTCGCTTCGCGGGGCTTCTCCTACTGGATGGTTTAAAAAAAATAACCACGGCTAAGGTGGGCTCCTCCTGGCACCTCAGCCTTCTAACCTACCCATGTCGCTTTGCCCAAAACTCCTTCTTTATAAATTTTTTACGGTATGTAAATATACCGTAACATAGTTTTTAAACTCCGGCTTGTTCGGACTTGGTAAATGTTAGGTTTTACCGGAAAATCTTAGGATTTACCACAGTTCGGGCTTTTACAATAACATATACATATGTATACCGTTCATGAAACGTAGCTTGGGCATAGACAGACGGATAGCGGATTAGTATTTTGGTTCCGTTTCTAATTTTTGATTACGGATCCCTAAAAAAAGGACAAAATCGTCAGGGCTGTCTCTCGGCTAAAATCGGCCGCACTCATATCGGTCGCTAAGGACCGAAGCCCGTATTACCATCAGAAGAGCCGGATTATCTAGGGATGCCTCTCCCGCGCCGTAATGCGCTTTGCCGTTTCTGATTTTGGGTCAGGGCTGCCACAGGATTGAGTGCATAAAATTATATGGCCCGTGATATTTTATATGCAATGGGACTTGTTATCCTTTTGGTTTAAGTCTCTATCTGACTAACTAGCAGTTGTTGTATACCGAGGATTTACCCTTTTTATATAAGTTTGTCTTAGATGAAAAGGTGAAACTTGGGGTTTCCTAGGTCCTAGAAACTGGACAGCGTTTAAGCGTAGTCTTAAAGTGGTCTACTTTAAAGAAGCCAAGCAAAACTTCGTTAAGTGTGAACTGACTTACGAGAGTCGAACGAGCGCACTTCTATATGAAAATTGTGCTTAGCCCATGCTCCGTTCATTTTCGTGTTCTCTAGGGTAGACCCACCTCAAGACAACACACACTGTCATTACTGGAAAACTCTATAATTCGTATTTTTTTACCATTATTGTAACATATTTAAGCGATAGTCCTAGCTTTTAAATGGCCTTATTGAATCACAAAGCAGCGATCACAGTCAGGTGCATTCCTGATAGTAAATATAGGTAATAGTCTAAGAGTAAAGGAACTAATATCCGTTACAGGTAGATCGTAGATGGGAAGGCTATTTTTATACTGTCTTTGTGCTTCAGAAGCCACTATGATAAGTTCCGGTAGTTGTTTACTTGTTGCCTTGAGCTATTTCTATTTTAAGTTAAACGACGTCTATTATATCTTATATTATTAAAAAATTTCCATGTCACAATGTTAGTTACCGTACCTACTCCTCCGAAACGTTTTGACCGATTCTCATAATAATTTGTGAGCATACTGAGTAGGTCTGAGAATCGGTCATCACCTATTTTTCATACCGCTAAATAACACTATCTTTTTTTAATGTATATGGCAAGGCCACGTATCAGCTAGTTATATTATACTAGCTGACCCGCGCAACTTCGCTTGCGTCCAATAAGAGAGAATGGGTGAAATTTTTCCCCGTTTTTGTAACATTAATTACTGGTACTCTGCTCGTTTTGGTCGTAGCGTGATGATATATAGCCTATGTCCTTTCTCGGGTATCAAAATATCTCCATAACAAATTTCATGCAAATTGGTTCAGTAATTTAGGCGTCATTGAGTAGCAGACAGACAGACAGACAGACAGAGTTACTTTCGCATTTATAATATTAGTGTGGATTATTACAGGTCTTTTATAAAAGCTTTTTATATGATAAACATTTGTGGTCTAATCGGTACAACTATCGATTCTGAAGTTACACGTGCAATTTTCGGGTAGGGCAAAATGTTGTCTTTTCTAAATTACATAATAATATTCCTCAGTAGAAACTATTACCGGAACTGACATTGTAAATTTCAAAACATGGGTGTATTTGATACTCTGCTTACGCCATCGGGTTTTACAAGAATAACGTTAGTATCTATTTACATGAACAAAGCATAGCACATAGCAACATGAGTAATTCCAATAATAGTTAAACTTCCGTGTCATGTTGTAATTACGAACATTATATTATTATTAGACTGAACATCATTTCAAGGAAGTGTTCACTACATCTTATAAATAAATCTACATGTATTGTGTGGAATAACATGTGTAAGGAAGTCTGAATGTTTCGATGCATTTCAATTATATCGTTGGAAATCTATGGAAAATGTTATACATACGTCTGTGGGATGAAAAGGCAGAGTGTCAGATTGATCAGAATAAATTATTAAAGGAGAATTAATGGGAAATGGTACGAAAAAGACGGTAAGAAAAAAGGATGAAAAGATGAATAGGGACATTTAAAGAAACTGAAAATTATTAAGCTTTCTGAACAATTTAAGAGCCTAGATTTTATTTATCAGTCCATACGTATTACCACACTTTATGTTTAAATCCAATCATTTTGTTTAATTTTAATAAAAGCTGACTACAAACAATTTTGTCTATGTTAATAACCACACAGACAAGAAGATATTTGTGATAAATATTTATATTTTTGGTGTGTTCTAATCGTATTTTTGGTTCTCTGCACACCGTAACGCAATGTTAACTTGTAACAGAGTATGATGTCGTCAAATTTTACGGTTTTTACCACATGCATAAATTTTTCTATTTGTTTTTTAAAATGCCTCTTTATCAGTCATTATTTGAATTATAGACAAAAAAAAATATTAAAAAATAATATGTCGATTTTTTTTCCTTTAGACAACCCTGTATTCTAAAGGTGATTCGTATATCTATGCGTAACTGGAATCCGGAATTATCATTACATACTAAGAACCAAAATCACATACACTCGGAACCAAACTTAATATTAACAAAATAAGGGTTATTTTCGCCTGCACTTTACCCATAGGTTTGTAGTCTTCCGTATTAAGACATCAGCAAAGTTAGAAATACCGTCGTAGCGACTTTATTTCAACGATATAAGGCTTCATTTCAGTGATTTCAGTGGTATAAGATGCAATAGCGCAGTAGACGGGTGACTGGTCCACTAGTGTGTAGAACTAGTTCGATTATTGGAACGGAAATATGCCGATCGGGTGGAAATCTTAGGATTTTAATGAAGTTCTTAGTTTTACGATATTTTAATACTGGTGTGGTGTATGAAATAATCAAGCATAGGATTTTAATTAATTACGCAATAAGTTAAAACTTTGACTTTAATATTCAACACATTTTTCTTAGGGTTCTGTACCCTTATGCCCACCCTTCTAGCGGGAGAGTCCCACATAAACCCTGCACTCCACTCAGGTGGTCCACCGAGTCAGGTATATGCTTAATGCACTAACCACGTAAAAAATTAAAGTAACGTCTTATAGAAACAATGTACGGTTTTTTCTCAATAACGCTTAAAAGCCTTTTTTTATCTGTTCTCTTGAACTAAATATAAAGTTTTAAATGGTTGATAGTTTCACTCTCGAATAATAATATATCTTAAATGTATAATTCAAAGCTGTAAGAAAATATGAAAAGTACTAAATGAAGATAACATTTGTTCAATCAAAGTTAATAAAAACATTTGTTAAAACACCGTAAAAGCAAAACGTTATACTTCATATTATGATGTGTTGTTTTCTCTCACGCAAAACTTTAACCAAACTTTGAATTCCTTAAAAAGTTTAAAATAATAACATGTGTTTGTTAAATGATATGTTTTAGTTACTTTTAATATGAATCATGTTTTTGAAAGAAATCCAGGCTATATCAAAGCAAAGCTTAGTATTAAGGCCAATTAGAACGTGCATCTACATATAGATTCCTTATTTTCGCAATCTTCACAGATTGATATGTTTTATCTAATTAACTAATTCTCTGGTTGGAAAACCAACATTCTCTCTATGTATAAAAAATATAATAATTAGTTGCTTTTAAATCTCGTTACACCTTTGATACAAAAAGTATCGTTAGTACCTAATATGTTTGTTTCAAATTCGGGCCTAATACCTATGAACTGTAACCGTTTACAATATAAAGTGATATCAACTGGCCAAGCTAAATAAAACCGGTTAATAAACAAAATACAAACAAGTCAGCAGTTCAAGAAAGATAGATCATATAACACATCTTCACAGTAACAAAAGTAAACCGAAAAAATCTCTCCAATACCATTCTATTGATTTAGATATAAAAAGTCACAAATTCATTGCGTAGATATAGACAAAGGATTTTACAACGCATCTAATATTGGCGGAACCGTACATTTACGATTGAATTAGAGATCATAAACCGAAAAAAACGGTTTTTTACAACACTAGCGTTGAATCGTAAACGAGGAAGGAAATATGCGTTAGTGCGACACTACGGCATTGCGAAAGTATTTTTTGCTACAACTGGTAGAATGGAAGCTAATATTAAAATCAATATTAGTCGTATGGCATTATTTTACTCCGAATATAGTACAGGAATCCTTATTAATAAGCCAGGAAAACAGTCCTCTAGACATGTCGAAGGCCTTCTAGCCGCTTGAACACACACTAGACTACTAACCAAGCGATAAAATAAAATAAAATTCCTAAAACTTAACAAAATTGCAATGAGTAATAATGTTTCTAATTATTGCATCCATATCCACTGTTAAGTCTAGGTTTATCTCTTTAAATTCCATAACTGGTCTATAAACTCCAATTCAATAATGTTTTTAGAGTTATTAATGAAAAACTTGATACGATTTTTGTAAGAAAATAAAAATATATATATTTTACAGTTTTGTCTTCCCTAATTAAACTAACATTTACGTAACCCTAAACAAAAATACCTACTAGCTAGGAGCCTCAAGTAAGAAACTAAGTTAATTGAGTCAGCTGAAGTTTACATAATGAATGAACAGTTTTGTTGACATTTACAATTTAAATCCAACCCCTATCTGTCATTTAGGAAACACTTCCGTCTCCTATACGATACTAGCTAATGACCACGGCTTTGGTCATGTTGTTTGTTGCATTATAGCTATTTATAATTTCCCTTTTTGGGGAATAAATGATTGAAGATAAATACATTTCTTTCAATCTTAGTAGGTACATACATACACAACACCACGCCTTGTTCCTATATAGGAAGGCAGAGACTAAAGAAACGTCACTAAGTACGATCCTTACAAACTTCTCTTGCTTTATTCACATCCATACATCTTGTCTTACAAGACCAGCCGTTGCGACTACTACTATTATTTAAGTAAATATCGAATAATGTGAAAGCGCTAGCTATCTCGATTTGCTAGTAATTTGAAATATTTAAAATTCTTTCGTTTTAATATTATAAGCAGTAAAAATTACTTTTTTAACATAAAACATAGAAAACATTTTTGTAAATAAATGAAAATCGTTGTTGAGCAATTAATTCAAAAATGTTAATAAAACTCCCAATCGCATTACTATAAATCAAAACTACAAAATTCACAAATAATGTGACAAGTTTCGCGATAAAAGCTATTTGTAGCCACAAATCTCTTAGATACCATCTATAACTGCCTCTACGACCATTCATTGTTTTATCTCTACATATAAAACGCTTTGTCGAATGTAAATGCTATTTGTGTTTCGCTATTTTGTATATATGTAGAGTTGTTTTAATGAAATGGACCACGCAGATAGTGTAATCGACCACTGGGCACCTGTACCGCGATTTACTACCTCCTACAACCAGCAATTGTGTACGAAAAACCTAGCGCCCCTAGCGGACGCTATGGGAACTATATTTGGTGTTCATTTTAAATGCCAAACTCTCGACACTCAATAGACTTTAGAGAATCGCTCTTTCCTACCACTATCAAGTAGTTATCCACAATTTTTGTATACGCCATACGCTGATCAACTAAGAAACTAATATACTTAGTATTTTTTATTGTAAGACTCTAAATTCTATAGTATCAAACTAATTCTAAGAGAGGTTTAATCGTTGTTGGAAACAAATGAGAAGAATAATATGATCAAAGTCCAACTAGCGCTTATGTTTTTTAAGTTTTCCATCTAACTAACTATTATATGTTAGTAGTAGTAATGTAACTGTTATTATGTTAATCTCTGCTTGAAAACTAACAGATACGCTATTTGCTTCTATATAAAAAATATAATAACTAAATGTTCTAGTATCATTCTAATGATGCGAATGTTTTTCTATTTTTCGTGCCATTATCCGAATGGGCCACAAAACTGACAAATGTGCAGCTTTGACCTCGCAATTGCCGCTCCGTCTGCCCAAAATGGGCCCATACGTCTTGTTTTAAAAAGCTTTTTATTAGAATTTAATATGGCTCTTAAAATATAAAAAGAAATTATTGTGTTTATTTTTTAAAATCTACAATTTTTGCAGACATTTTTCAGTTGCTATTATTTTTTCCATTTTCAAGAATTCACTCTTCATATTTTTTTTATAAATGTAAACGTGAATGAAAATTCACTTAAGTAAATATAAAAGTTATCATCAGTTCGGAAAAGCGATGTTCGATTAAATTTCCTAGAATTAAGTTTAACTCAGACTTTCTGTTCTGCAAGTAATTTCTGACTATGTAAAAATTCTGGGTAAGTCTGGATATGGATGTTGGTGTATGTCGAAGTTTGGTTATGTGCCTGGCTTAAAGCATATGTGAAATGTTTTTAATACACCCCTTACGTTTGTACACAGGTAAAATCTTAGCACTAAGTGCTCATTCACGTTGACTCGCGGGCGCGGTGGCGGGCGCGGTCGCGAAATATCAAACATATGGCGATGTACCGAAGTGTTCACGTACAAACCGTTCGCGCGGTCTAAGTGCTTGTTCACGTTGGAACTCGCGGGCGCGGTGGCGGTCGCGAGCGCGGGGACGTGGCGATTTGTGTTCACGTTGGCCGCCAGGCGGGCGTTTGGCTCAAACTGGCTCAAACTGGTTGATCTTACTTGACATCGCGCCCGCCACCGCTAGTTCGACGTGAAGACACACGAACATCTTCACTTGTTTGATATTGGCGCGAGCGCGCCACGCGGGCCGCGCGCGACGCCGCTAGCTCGCCCGCGCCAATATCAAACAAGTGAAGATGTTCGTGCGTGTTCACGTCGAACTAGCGGTGGCGGGCGCGATTCACTCGCGATGTCAAGTAAGATCAACCAGTTTGAGCCAGTTTGAGCCAAACGCCCGCCTGGCGGCCAACGTGAACACAAATCGCCACGTCCCCGCGCTCGCGACCGCCACCGCGCCCGCGAGTTCCAACGTGAACAAGCACTTATTCGATCACTCTCATGGCTCGATCTCTCTCTCTTCCATGCTATGAATCCCATATGGTAGTGGGGTCAGCCTTCCTGGTCTTTCTCCTCCACTTCGCTCTGTCATGGCTCGATAATTATACAAAAGAAGGCGATAGGTCGAGCTAATCAACCAGATTTAGAGGTCCACGATTTCAACTTCCTAAATCCGGGCAATCACAGAGATTTTTTTGCCAATAAACTCAAAAAATAACTTTTAGCAAAAGTTTCGTTCGAACCTTAGACTTCAACAGTCGCATGCACTACCAACAGCGCGACAGAGGCAGTCTAGTTTACAACATACTAGACTAACAAACATACAAACAGCAGAAACACCTTCCACACTCAATCATCAATTAAAACTTTCCACAAGCATATCCTGACCATTTTCAGGTATAATAAACTGAGAGCTAATACTAAAACAAGTTTACCCTCAGGATTAGACATTAAATAGAGCCTAACTTCATACATCTAGACTGACTTGCACTCTACATGATAGGGCTGAAAATGGCTCAACACAAGAGTTGAATTTTGCAACTTAACTATGTAAGTATAAGGTTGGAATTGCAATGTATTAGAGTATGGACTTATGACAAAGTTGTATGTGAAAATTATGCAGTAGATTTTGAGTCTTAAGAGCAAAGAAATAAAGGTGGTTTTTAATATTGTGTGTGTTATAGTTTAGTATTAGAAAGTTTATAATTGAAGTGATTAGGATATATATATGGTTGTTAAAATTAATCTCAGTTTTAATATCAAGTGCATGCATTTTGTTTGTTAAGTTTTAACTGCCCAGTTAAAGTTCGTTTCATTTAACTTTTGTAGTTAGTTGTAGTGTTTTTAGTGTTGTTTGTTAAATTCATAATTTTGTACATTTGTATGCTTGTTTGTACGTGGTTATTAAACTGAAGGCTATCATAAACTTGACTAGACAGACCTAATGTGGACAATATCTCCAAGTTTTATTTTAATCGGGTCCCCAGTTTCACCATGAAGCAGACAGACCTTCTATTGGCACTAGAAGTATACATACAGTATTATACTATGTAATTATCAAACAACAGAGAAACATTAAAATATAATACTTTCTTTTCTTCTGGTATAGATTACATCATTAACGATTCTCGCGATTTGTACACATAATATACGCGTCTATACTCGACGTTTCAATCGTTTTACATCGACTGTGATCACTAGTTAACTCACTTCACCATCATTTACAAATTTTAGCCCCCATTGCAGATTAAAACCCTCCACCCCGGTACCACCATCACACACATTCTATACAAAGTAAACTCCACTAACAGTAGCACGATTCTGTACAATCTGAACAATTGAGTTTCGAGAGTTTGACACTTACCCTCTTATTCATAAAAATACATGAAGTTATGAGAGGCTTATAAAGTGTTTTGTTTCTTTCACTCCTTAGCGAAATGAAAAAGAAAAAACATATAATAGTAGCTTTTTAACTAAAATAGGTTTATAGTATGTTTATGAATAAGAGGGTTAAAATGTACTGCCAAAATAGCCAAATTTTACAATTACAATTTTCGATAGCTGGCCGGTTGTGGATACTCGATAGTAGTAGAGAATCGGGCTACAGGACACAAGCCACCAAGCCACCGCACTTTCACCCCCTTCAAACCCAGTTCCAAGCAAGTAAACCCACAGAACTGTAGTAAATCACAGAAACTTCAAGTAATTAACGTTACCTTTTTATACACGTCAGAAAGTCCAACACGCTGCAGGGTTGAACCATTTGTTTTACAACCCCTACTTTTTACTGAACTTGCTGTTTTTGGTGAACTTCGTGGTGAAAAAGAAAAGGGTTGAAGTTGGGGTAACTAGAATCCGGTTTACTATTTAACATTTTCATATAAAAATGACAATTACTTGATGACTACTTACGTGATTTAAATTTTGTGAAAATATGATTTATTTCGAGGTATTTTTACATCGTAGGATCGATTTCCGAATACTAGTTGCATACTGAAATAATTGTAAATGGAATTTGATTTTCTTAAGAACGATTATAGCATTATACCCACTTATTACGTATCTTTTATTTGTATCCATAAGACGTCAAGTTATTTACAGGTAAGTCTTCGATTTCATAAAATCGAAGTAATTAAAATTTCAAAACACGAATCCTCTTTCGTACATTATCAGACTCGGTTTTTTACTGAATAAGAACGTACCCATATATTAATCTTCACAAAAACATAATAAACAGAATCATTATTCACAATAACACATGAACTCTAAGTGGAACGGCTCGCACCGTGCTCTACTTCGTGCCGCCATTAATTTCATTCAACTCATTAAACCCCTACTGCCTTATTGACTTCCTGCTGTTTCTTTAACCGTTAGATAAGATGAGGAGATGCTGTATGGACCATGAGATCTTTATGTCCATGTTTTGCTACAGATAAATAACTAAGTTTAGTATTAATGTGGTTTGTTGTAAGGTCAAGTTTAAGGGAACATTTGAAAGGATTTAGGTAGTATTTTGTGTAGAAAGTTGGAGTTATGTAGGCAAGGTTGGTTAATTTGTGCTGTTTTTTCCTGTACATTTTGTGTAAAACTGTATTTTAGAAAACGTTACGACAGTGTGTTAAGATATTTTAAATGTTCTAGTCACTTTTTTCACTAAGTAAACCTAGCTGTCTGGCTAATAAACAGCTATAGTTGGTGCATATGGAAAGAACTGAATACTGTATTTTTTTTTTTTTTTAAATATTGGTATATTTTTTAATAAATAAAAATATTACAGTATTCAGTCATCTCTGGTTTAGAACTGGTGTCCAACCAGAGATGAATCTTATTACCAATGTAAATATGAAAAATGTATGTTTGAATGAATTAAGTTCAAAAGCAATATTAAATATTCTAATTAAATATAATAATTAAATAGTCTAATCTCTTTTCACTACGAAAAAACCTTTTTGCGTCAAATATCAAATAGCACGTCATTTAGAAATCTGTGAGACGATTAGGGTAACCACTATAGTTATTGCCCATCATATAGTGATTGCCAATGTTAAGGAATAATACGTTTATTTTAATTTCTAAAGTAACCAGTTCAAATTAATTGCGATATATGTCACTTTTAGAATATTGGTAACATTTTTAATTTATAAAACTCATGTCCGACGTTTGTGCGACAGGTGTGTAGTTCGAAAAGAATAAGTTTGTTGCAATATTTGTTAAGGATAACACATTTGAATTAACAGTATTCGCCAGTATTTCTGGTTTTTAAGTGTTTTATACTGAATTAGTATAAAGTTATTGAAACAAGGGACTGATGTTCTTTTAGAAAGAATATTTAAGTTGCGTTTATAATAGAGTTTATGTCAAGGTTTTCTAAATAAAGATACTATTGACCAAAATTGTGTATCAATTCCTTAACCGGGTAATAACTATGCTGGTTACCCTATATTATTTAAATTTTTATAGTTACATTATTTCCTATAATGGCCGAATAAACCATGTCCTGGGTGGGTATCGAACCCACTCCTGACGCGTCGCAGTCGTAACATCAACCCACTACGCCACGGAGCCTGTTGAAAACGGTAGCAAAGCATTATTGTATTGGCGCACAAAGATTGGTGGCAATAATGACAGATAACAAATTCATCACCAAGGAAACGTAGGTTCAAGCCAATTTCGACCTTCGCGTAAATAGACGTTTTTTAGAAAATGAGCACATGGTGGGTCATGATTCAGTTTGTTCGATAGTACAGACACACACAACAGACATCACATCAAACAGACCGCAGCATCCAAGTGATCTCCATACAACGACACAACGGCCTCGATCTAAAAGGTTTCTTACTCTTGCTGCAACGCGAGTGGAGTGAGTGATGGCAGGAAATAGGATTTGTGCTACCTTGCCTCTGAAGCTTTTGTTGAGGTAAACAGATTCGCACTGTGGCGGATAAACGCTACGTTTTAAAATAATATTTTTTCAATTTGTTATTTGTTCGAGTTGCAGTCTTACCATTATAAAAGTCTGTGCGTTTGTCCTTATCAAAAATGTATAATTGAAAAAGATCTGAACCATATTAGTAAGTAAGTAAGTGTCGCTTGTTACAGTACTAACTAAGGTTAACCAACTGATGCTATACGATTCTTTAAAATACCGTTTGTAAATGTTAAGCTTTTTGTGGTTTTAGGATAAGATTATCACCTGGACAAAGCTGCGGACAGGAGTAAATACTACAACTATTTGGAAATATAAAATAAATAGTCTGTTATCTCTGAGACTTCCCTTGTGTCTGCCTTTATTGATAAAAGTTAGGCAAAATAATAGATTAGTACAACAATACTTTATGGTATTTTTCTTTTTTAACAAAAAATATAGCTGTATTTTTTCAAGCTAGTGCGTAGTGTAACCGCGTGTTATATGAAGCAGACGACGTTACTTGCAAAGAACTGTCTCACCCATACTAGTTAATTGAGTTCTTTGACAACTTTGAGACGATCAGTCGGTGAGTCGATCGGGTGCTGAGTGCAGGGTGGCGGAAGACTTGTCCTATATTAATAAGTGACTCCAACTCGCACTTAGCCAGCGTGGTTGACTAAAAGACTAACCCCTCCCTCATTGAAGAGGAGACCTTTGTCCAGCAGAGGAACAGTAAACGGCTTAAAAAATATATTTACATTTTATTACCAAGAAAAACATTTCTACAGCCAACCACTTTTTTATGTATTACTATTTTATACTATTTTATTTAACCAACACTATTTTCTTCAATACAAGCATTATTTTTCCGTATTAAATATTTGTCAAACCTTTTCTATCCTACAAAATTGTCAATACATAAATAAACCTGCATCATTATAAATCTCAAAGCACACAAACTGTCACACTAGTGATAAAGGTAAGTGTACACTGACGTCGGCGTTAACGAGACGTGCTTGTTACGCAGACACTCGCCCGTTCTTGCACACACGCCCTTATAACAATACAATACAAACTTTATTGAAATGTTTACTTCACTGTGATATAGTTTAAACTTGAAATATTTTTAGGTTTTGAAGCTCTCTCAAGAATAATTGAGGTGCGGAATCAGTCTTGGGTAAAAGTAGGCTAAATATTACTTTATTAGTACTATTATTTAGTTAAATATTATAAAACAGGTGGGGAGATCGTAGTACACAATAATATATCTATTTAACACAAATTTTTGCCTGATTTCCTGAGACTAAAAAAATATATTATTCAAGTTATAAACTATCTGTGTACAAAATCCATTCAGTAGTTTGGAAGTCAATTAGTAACAAACATGTTTTCATGTAACCATCCTAACATCCCAACTTCCACATTTATACCTATAATATTAATAAGACAGTAGGATTTCAAATATTTATTTAAAAATACAAGAATAGTAGCACATTATATAATATTCTACGGGATAATGTTTTAGATATTTAAATAAAGATCATAAATTAAGACACGTGCGTCTTTTTAATATAAATTTAATCTTTTTACATTATTAGATGATAAGGAAGATAAAATATTAAAATTAATTCACTTTTTTCTTCGGCCATTTTTTGAGGAAGCGAGTAAAAATCATTTATCCTTGTAGTAAAAATATACCTTTTAACTAGAAAATGATTTTTTGGTATTATTTTTACATCAAAGAAGAATCAAATGCCAAGTATTACACTAAAATCTTTTTATATATAAATAAAAGTATAGGCTTATATACACGTAAGAAATCGTAATATTTCGTCGGTATTGCTGAGGTTTCAAATTTATAACAAATTATACTAATTAGTACTACCTTGTAAAAATAGCTTCATGCAATAAAACCCACGATTTTAATTATAAGATGTCAGAAAGTTCTATCAACTATTTTTAAGTAATGTAGTGGTCCTAACCCATGGCATTAGTCGTGGACCGAGGCTTTAATCCTTTAATTTTCATGGAGGTCTGTGCCCAATAGTGGGACAGTAACAGGTATCGGAGAGTAAATACAAAGATACAAGTTATTATTTCGTAAATTGATATCACGTTGATATTTTGAGGAAATGTTATCACTACATAGTATAAAACAAAGTCGCCCATTTTGTCTGTAGTCCCTTCGTATGCATAAAACTTTAAAACTACGCAACGGATTTTGATGCGGTTTTCACTAATAGAAAGAGTATTTTCTCCGACAGGTTTTTATATATAATTGAAATACATTGAAACTATATTAGCTGAGTTATAGCGATTTATGTCCAAGAAGTCAGAAAAAAAATCTAATTGAAGATTGCATTTGTGCGTGCGCCGCTTATACCGTTGGATACAAGTAAGAACAATGTATAGCAAAAACATTGGTCTTTATTAGTTCTACAAAAAAGTCCGCGATGACATATATCCAGCTTTTTTATTTAAGTCACAAAAACTACTTTTCTGTATTAAAAAAACATTTAATTCGTTGGGTGATGTTTAACTGGTGATATAACCAATAATACATATATCCTTATCAAAATAAGTAAGTTCATCATCACGAGCATTTAATTTAGATTATTTTTGCAGTTTACAGTGTGTTATTTAGACATATAGTTTAGGAGATATCACGATATTAGTATTGCGGCACGGTACGGGCCGGCCGCGGCGGCGGGGGCAGCGTCCCTATAAATAGCGAGACAAAAAAAAATCTGTACATTACTTAAATATTTTTTCCAAAAACTGATAGGGGGGGCGATCAAAGAAGAGTCACAGAAACCAAAAAACATTTTAATATTTTAAACGCGGTTAAGGGAAAGAGAAGTTATTGTGAATTGAAAATTAGTATCCAATATGTGTTGGTGCGTTGACTGTATTTGTCGAAGTAGCGGGATACACGCAAACGAAGTTGCGCGGGTCAGCTAGTTGAATTATAAAATAAGGAAAACGCGAATGAAAATCAATTATAGAGAAAAACAAATATGAAAGTAATTTACATACATACATAAATTATATCACACCTTATTCTTATGGGGGAGAGATTTGATACGATTCTTGAGTATTTTGTTAAGGTTTTTAAAAATGCAGGAATATTATTATTTGATTAGTGCTTGGGATCCGAGATTTGATGATTAGTAGGTACATTTAAAAAGAGCTTTGAGACATAACCGCAATTTTTACCGCAAATAACTCTTACCGAGATATATTAATTTGCGGAAACGATAAAAGATATATCTTAATGTCTTGTGAAAATGAATATCAAATTCTAATAAAGCTTCATAATATATGTACATTATAATTAGCTTTAAATTAATTCCACTGCAATAGGTTCAAAGTATCAGATAAAGTTGTCATTTATTTTGTATCTGTCTTTCACAGCTTCTTCAAACCAAACAGATAAACATCACAACTTCAAAACATCTTAATTAATTAGTTATCCAAATACCCACACTGTGTCTTAAGGGGACATCCATTAGTCACGTGAAGCGCTGAACACAAAAAAAATAAAGAATTTTGAGTAAAGATATTTCTTGTTTTTTTGGGGTACATAACAGTGCACGTGATTTTGGACTGAAGGGATATTAATCTTAAGTAGATGAGCCGTCGGAATAAACGTACTTTAAGGTGTTCTTAAGGTGACACACAGGTGAAAAAGGTACTACTCATGCGTCTATCACCCACGTTAAATCTATACTAATATTACAAAGCTGAAGAGTTTGTTTGTTTGTTTGAACGCGCTAATCTTAGGAACTACTAGACCGATTTGAAAAATTCTTTCAGTGTTAGATAGTCCATTTATCGAGGAAGGCTAGGCTATATAAATACGCTGCGAATAGTAGGAGCAGAGTAACAGTAAATTAATGTTACAAAAACGGGGGAAAACATGACCCATTCTCTCTTATATGACGCAAGCGAAGTTGCGCGAGTCAGCTAGTCTCAAATAAAAGGCCTCAAAAATCACGTGATAAATGCACAGCCCCCAAAAGGTCACTAAAACTGAATTAGTCCAGTACTTACACCAACTCAGCTTCAAATCTCATTAATCATCAGAAACTAACTTTTTACAAGCAACTTGTGATTAATTACGTTTTCGCTTTAAACACACCGTGACTGCGACGTGTGAGAAAATGTCCAACTTTTATTTTTATAGATTTTTAGCACACACGTAAATTTTAAAAGTCAAAGGTTACCGCCCTGGGGAGACTGAGCTGAGTACTTGCTGACTTGATGAAACTGATTTCTGAACATTTGATCTTAAAACCTAGTACTTATATAATCTTTAAATGTATAGCAAGCTTAATGTAGTTCTGTTTTCCGTAGCTCGATTCTCTACTACTATCGACTACCGACAACCGGCTTGTCATCGAGAAATTTTGTATGAAAATCTGATCAGCGCCTCTGACGGGCGTCGTAGGAACTATTTTGGCAGTCATTCTAAATGTCAAACTTTCGATACTCGACAGTACCGAATGTACAGAATCGTGCTACCGCAGAGCTTATTTATTTAGCTTATTACCCTCACAACAACTGAGTAACTTAATTGTACTTAAGACTTATACTTAAGAATACTTATCATAATATCCATTTCTTTCACAGAAAGTATTAACTTCGACAAGGAAAGCTCTTAATTACAAAGGATCATAATATATGAAATAACATGTAATAAGGCAAAATTATTGCTATTTATAAATACAAAGAAAATTATTATCTTCCAACATGGTTGAGTTATTTGTCTTATTTATTATTATGTACCATCGTAAATAAGGGATTAAGTCTTCCGGTTGGCAACAACCCTTAACTCTACTGAAATTCTGAAGAAATATATCATATCGCGAGTAGCAACACGTTATTCTAACCTATTGTTCATTGAAATGTTACATTTTTTAGGCCTTAGCTTGAGTTTGACAGTACTAAGTAATAACTTAAGTTCAAGTTTATGGGGTTACATGTCAATTTCAATCTTCAAAGAACTTAAGCTTGTACTGTATGAGGAAGCATATTTATACTATTCGCCTACGAAATAATAGAGGTATTATAAATGCAAAAGTTTGTATAAAGGGATGGATTTATGGATGTTTATATAGTACCTTTTCACGCCAAAAACCACAAATTAATACTTGACACACAGATGGCATATAACCTGAATAAACTCATAGTTCGCTTTTACCACTGAGAAATAATTCCACGTGAACAAAGGTTCACAAACAAATTCTCAATAATGCATAGAAGGTTCTAGATTATACACAAGACAGTATAATTTCCTGTGCTCTTTGAGCTGTGGGGACTAATTACCGGTCTAACAAAGTGCTATCAAGGACTTATCCTTGCACCAGTCTTGTGTATAACAACTTGCTAGTTTCTGTATGATTTAATTATAAGTTTGTGAATGTGCTGTGGCAGTTTTAACCTTGCTTTAGGTAACCTTTGAATGGATTTCGCGATGCCCGGTTGTCTATTTATTATTATTCGAGAAGCCTTTTGAGAAGTCGACACGTGCTTTACTATTTAAAGATTTATATATTTTTGGGAATTGATGCGATAATGCAAACGATGCATTATGCACACCAATAAACGTATTGGTAAAGATTTCGTATTCATACTCTATTAGGTACTTAACGTTTTAGATTTTTCGTAAAGAAGTTTTACTTATTAGCGTTGAACCAGACTTCACTTAATCTTGTAATAACGCAGATTCACGCACTATCTATTATCTACTTCGATGGCGCTTTATCTAGCTCATGTATAAGAAAAGTATATCTGCTACTGACTGCTTGAGAGACTATTTGAATACTAGACGTCAGTATAAACAGTAGTACCAAAATATAACCAAAAAACCCAATTTGAAATCCATATCACATCACAGACATGTTCCTCTCGTAGACACCCCAGCCTATTTAGCGATTCCTCCCTCGTATGAGTGACAAATTCTCGAAGTCCATAGTGGTGGCCACGTGCTGCGACCCTCAGTGACCCTCACGGACCTCCGGCGCAGGATTTGCATACAAACTTGTTATTGTTGTATCAACTATGTATTATAAAAGCCGTTTTACAGGAAATAGGAAACGTTTTCGTTACATAGTTTAAAGTAGATTTTGCAATGGCCTTAATGAAAGAGAAATATCTAACCCTTCGTTTTCCAGGAATAGTTACTGGTATGTGAATGCTGGCCAATGACAACTGTGAAATAAAAAGTGGAGACTAGGAGTCGTCATATGCGTTCTATGCACACACAAACCATTATTTACATACACGAATATAAAAATAAAATTATGCTTTTATCATTCATACATAAGAGGGCAAAAGTTATTCCAAATGTAAAAAAAAAGCTTAATTTGCTTTTTTTTTGCATTTCAATTAGATACTATTAATTTCAATCACTACAATCACGTATAGTAAGTAATTTATAATTTTTTTCTGTTTATAATGATACTATATTAGAGGTATAGTCTAACTTTAACTGTAGATTAATAAGTATCTTCGATATTAAGTGTACTCTGAATACCAACATAAGGAGAACTTCAATAACAGATGCTACTTCCTGATTGGTTCATCTTCGGGAGGTGCTCACTATAATGACAGACATCCTTTATAGCTACTTCCAAGTGATCAGTCTCTAGTTAGTCGATAAATGACTGTTCTTATAACAACGGATGCTGCTGACTGCGATCTATGGAAATGATTGTAATTTAACGGTAATGTATCAACTTGGTCCTAAGTTATGTGTATTTTATGCTTATTAAAAAGTTTTGGATGAAGATTTTTATTTTTATCGTCACGTCGCGTCGCACGAATATCTTGGTAGCCAAGTATCGGACTCATTAATATTTTTGTATAAAATCACTCAAAATTCTTTAAGTAAAGTACTTCGTCGTTACTTCTTGTGCTTCAGAACAGTTAGTTGTCAGCACTTTACAAAATGCTAGCATGAGTAATATTGAGAAAAATCTATCTCAGAAAAAGCAGTCAATCCCGGTAAAAAATAACGTAAAACCAATACAATTTGAAATAAGACCACGAAATACACACACAAAAGTAGTATCATGAAACCAAACCCCGTAAAAACGTCATTTAACAATACGGAACGTCATCCAAAGGACCCATAGATATGATATCTTTGCCATTAAACAAAACACATCAAGTACAGTGACCTACAAATCTTTCTCCTTCATTGAGCCACACCATAAACATTCAAATACGTACAAAGTTAAATTGCCTCGCCACCGCAAATTTAATCGGAAGGAAAAAATAACGGGGGAACATTTTTTACGCATTTTTCCCCGAAATGAGGGAGAAATGGGGGAGAAATTAGTCCATGACATGGTTACCGCGGATATCGATTTATAAGCATATTCGGTTTCTATGGGAAATGAAAATTACGGAATAATGTTTTTCTATGTTGAATCTATACTAATATTATAAAGCTGAAGAGTTTGTTTGTTTGATTGTTTGTGTGTTTGTTTGAACGCGCTAATCTCAGGAGAATTTTTCAAATCGGATCAGTAGGATCCGATTTGAAAAATTATTTCAGTTTTAGAGCCTATTTATTGAGGAAGGCTATAGGCTATATATCATTACGCTACGTTCAATAGGAGTGGAGTAGCAACGAGAAATGTTACAAAAACGGGGAAAATTATGACGCAACCGAAGTTGCGCGGGTCAGCTAGTGTATTATACTCGTACTGTCAGGATTAATTTAAAGGCGGTTTATAATCAAGGCTTATATTCTAATAGTACCTATAATGGATATACCTACAAATATATTGCAGTGTATTATTGTATTGATTTTGGAGTACCAATAGATAATCTGAATTGCAACTAAATTGACTAATTAACTATATTCCGACTTAGAGTAATGTGAGAATATAATACCTGTATATCTCTTAAGCAATTTAGTTGAGTTGAAATCTAAGACATTATTCAGTGACACTGTAAAATATTTCAATTTTGAAGTTAAAGTAAGAATTTAATAGTAAGATTACCAACCTGTTTATGATTTTTACATTCACAGATAACTCTATCAACGACTGGCTGTTGATAAAGAAACGCATTTTTGCGGAGAATAAATCACGTCGGATATAGGCACTTCAAAAAATCTCTTATGGCAACACACTATTTAAGAAATAAGTTTTTTGTCACATAAAAATTACAACTAAGTGTACATTTATAACATTTTTGTTGCTTGAGTAACGTACTCATAACCTAAGAAGCTCTCAGCTAGCATGAGATACTCCTAACTAAACCACTATCTTATAACCAGTATATTGACAATAAGTCATAAGCCACAATAACATGTACATACAAACATCAATCGATACATCATTTATAATAATACAGCACAGTAATAGTACACGTACATAATGTAGAACTGATCTGTTTGTCTATTAGTTATGTATGGACCGATATTGAGACAATTGGGATTACGGACTATTGGATATTAATGGGTCCTTGGAGGTCAGAGGTGAGTTTGCTCAGTTATGGTTTGGTCCCATATTACACGGCAATCGGTAGTAATATCAATATTCCGATATATATGTATCATGACGTCTAAGTTAATATTTAAACTTCAGTTTACAATTCACCTTAAGTATTTGTTGCTTGAAATCTGGATCTAATTACATTGACCGTGGTCTTGGGCTGACTGAGTCAGCTGAAAGTCAGGCTATGACGTTTAGCAATTTATTCTTTTCGTCGAAGATTTATTTCGATTAGAATTTAATACAACCACGGTTCATTTATAAGTATGTAATTGTATTGTTGCCCCTATGTTAGAGAAATAGTCTAACGAAAATTAATCTTGTACCAAAATAATCAAAGATTTTAGTATAACATTTCTAAAACACTAATTTTGATTCCTTACTTGGACCCAATTGAGTAAAACCTGCATTTAAAAATGGCAATTAGCAAAGTAAAAGATCTATTAATAACAAAGCCTATAAAACTCAACGGAAAACTGGCTATATGTATCTATCCCGCAAATTCCAATTTCTATTTAACAAAAATGTTTGGAAAAGTAACAAAAAGTTACGGTTATATCAATTACTGGAACGACAAAGTCCCAAGCCGTGTCAATATTTTTGTACGTTTAAATGAGAAGCCTTCGTCCGCCATGTTGGAGGCTGTATACCGGAAGCGGAAAAGGGCACAGATTTACGTCTGACCCGACACTAAACCACTGCTTATATTGTGTGTTTTTGCTATCTTTGGTAAAGGGAGTGAAGGGATTTTAAATATTCAATGATATGTTTACGATTGCACGAAAGGTTTTTCAGCAGAAACTTCACATAGATGGTTCGCTGTATATTACTTACGCATTAATATACAGCCACAAAGTGTTTCAAGACCACTTCCTCACTCAAAAATGTTGACAATGCTACAGGATCTTCTTTTTTTTCAAGATAATTATTGCAAAGTTCAACATCTGAAACGCATTTCTTAACACAAATATTAGAATAGGTAGTACAGAATGCTTATGATGTGAAATTATTGAGGTGACTTTTTTCCAGAACTTAAATATTTCATAATATTGGAAAAGCCATGATACTTAACTTAACATTTGGTAAAACACTAAACTAAAATAAAATCAATCTGACATATAGTAGTTAATCACGCGGTTCCAAGTAATGTATGAGAATGGAGTATTTCTAGTAAATAATAAGAATTAGTGCTAACCGTGCATGGCACTAGTTCTAGGTACTAAGTCAAGTCTAGACTATAGTGTGCCCTAGATATGGTGAAATTCTATTGAAAAATGCGTCAATTAAACAGACTTTTTGTACAGTGTAAAAAGTGGTTTATTGGCCATTTCTTTATTGTATTTTCTTGTGTAATTTCGTTCAAGTCTTATTGACTTGAATTGCCGATTAATTATGTTTTTTTTTTTAGTAAATGCAGGTTTGTCTGACAATTTCTTCTACATATATGTATATACCATAAGTCTTAGATACTTAAATATGCAAAGTGACTTATGCACAAATACATAAAATAAGATAGCTATTTTTTCAGTATCATGTCACAATATCACTTATACAGTTATTTAATCTATTTGAAACTTAAATAAAAGGGAATAGAGTAAATAGAAAATCTTAAATACTTATGACTAAATAAATACGTGTAGGTAGATTTGTCGCAGAAAATGTGTTTAGTTAGGTGTCAGAACACTAAAGCTAGTTATTATGATACTGTTGGTAATGTAAATAATTGTATTTGACGTAATTGTTGTGGTAATTGAACAGCTGTGAAAGTAACACTTATTTATACTTATCTAATTTTATTGTACTGTCTGCAGTTCTATTTTGTTATCGGTGATGTATAACTGTTTAGATCATCTCCTACTATATAGATTTATTGAAAATATTGCTGACAATTACAAAAACCTAATATCATTTGTAGTCAAGCCGAAAATCGTACCTAAGAACCTGTAATCAGCATTCGCGAAATCTTATTGACACTTGCTGAAAATCTCGAACCCGGGACCTCGTCATCTACAGTCGCATACACTACCGCTCACAAAACAGAGAAAAAAGGGTTTTATATGCTGGAAAAAATACTGAAAATCCCAAGCAAAGTTTCTCAACGGATGTCGAAGTAAATAAATATTTTAAAATGTATATTTTATAATAAATAGCTCTCGTCTCAATAGTAAATGTTTCAAAGACATTCTCGGAACAGATGTGAACGACAGCGCGTCAAAAACAGAAAAACATGGAGAAACGTACCCTGTCAAGTACTTACCTACTTTACATTCAAGGAAATGGATTGAAGAAAAATAATGTCTTTTGAAATATTGCCAATGCATTCTCTATTGTACTGTAGAGAATAATTCATAAAGTAATATTATTCTTATTTATTACATACTTATAATTAATTGTTTTTATTATTGGTTATATGACATGATCTATTAGTCACTATAAAAAATAAATTAATTATCTATTTTACCTGGCAACACTGGCAAATGGAATTTCTTATTTCCTTTACTCTCTACATAAACATCTTTATTAGTAATTACGAAATCTAAACCAATTTCAACGATACATTAAGATTTTCTTGAAATGCCTGTTGCATTTTCTTTAAAACTTAAATAGGCTTTCATTACTACCCCAATACATCGAAAAGCACATCCTTCACAATGCACAACCTCCAGGCATACAAGCCTCTCACTCAAGCACTCTTTCTGCGAGTGTGATGCTTTAAGAAGGAAAAGAATGGATCTTCTAGGATGCGGTTACCCTACACCAGAAGACTACAGGCTGCTTCCGGTGGGGTGCATAGCAAAACTGATAAGTTTGCCCCCCAACGTCTAGAGTAGCAAAGGAGGGGGTGACACAAAGGATCAGGAATGGTCGAAGTGTCAGCCCGGCATTAACTGGCACCCCCACACCTAAGATAAGATAAGAAGATAAGCCTCTCAACAAAACGCTTCACAAAAATAAAGAATACTCTAGCATAGAAGTCTATCTCACAAGTACCTTAGTCCTAATACCAACAAAGATCGGTAAACTGAGTTGTACCGCATCCCTAAGGGACTAAACTAAGCAAAAACTACGTTTAATCTTTCAAATTGTTCTTGTTTGATATACGAAATTGTCTGTACACAAACTGAGAAGTGACGTTAGCTTTCAGCCCTGCGTGTTTATTTTATATCATTATTTTGTCAGAATAATACAATGTTTTATTTAATTCAATGTTTGTAAATAATGTTAGTAAATTATGAGGTTTGGTTTTGAGCTTTATAATACTTAAATTATTAAATTATGTAGGAAAGTATTAATATTATTAATGCGAAGGTTTGTCGCTTATTCTTCTGCTGTACGCATAGAAAACATAAGGTTGTAATTAAGCTTTTTTGGCTTAACTACCTATTGATTTAGGTAGTTGTTTAACATGAAGATGATTGAACCCTGGATCAGGCATAAGCTAGGTGTTTAGGTTCTAATTATTTACAAAAAATAAACTCACTCCTCTGAAAAAGCAATAACTGCTGAGACGAAACAGAAAGAATTGGGTTCGATTCCGTGTAGAGCAATCGATATTGGGTGTTCTGTGGAATAATTGTAACGAGAAGAACCCTGAGATTGGCTTCACCTTAATAAATATACAGAACTAAACGTATTATTTATGGCATTTAAGCTTCATTATTCATACATAAGTTCCCAAGCATAAAGGCTAAAACCAATTAAAACTAACGTTATAGCTCTATGGAATGCACTGAAACTTCTACGTATAATCCGATTCATGGCGGAATTATTCTATTGAAGTTTACACATGTAACATAGTTACTAAGTAATTAACAGGAGAAACATCTAGAACTAAACCCTGGTGTAATGGCCGCCGGGATGAAAGGCCGGTAATAGCGCCATCTGTTAGCAGTCGTAAACACTAAGATGGCGCGGAGATAAACTAGTGACTAGTCATGTAAAATACTTCTAATTTTATCGTTATTTGTGTGATATTGTTTGATAAATAACTACTTTATTTATAAAATTCAAATAAATGATAGCTTTTCATAACATCGAAAGTAAAAGTAAAAGTCGATATTTTTTACAACTCAAGTTAAGTTTTGATTCATTTTAGATACCAAAGTAGGTAGGTACGGTACATAAATCAAATTTGTTTGTTTTTTATTAGGTATTGCTCATTGTCGATTGGTCCATTATATCTGTAAGATAACTATCTATGTAAAGAAACAGGAAAGAAAGAAACCTAGAAAACGTAGACTCATAGTAAAAAATCATTATTCTACACGACTAACTTTACACATAAAAAAACTCACCGAAATTTTGTCCGCCAACATTGAGTTTTATGTCCAATGTCCTCGCGTATCTTCGGTCTTTGGCCTAGGTTAACGATGTTCCACACACTGGGCAGTAGTTGCCTGCTCGGTTTACGATGGGCACTATACTTACCCGCGCTTAGCACTTTCCCGCCTGCTCCGAATAGTTACGTGCCTAGGAAATAGGTTCTGTTTTACGGAATGATAATGAGGAATGTTATTTCTTGGTCTGGTTACAATTAAATTATAAATATATCTTGGTACTGAGAGTGTTTTTTTTAGCCCTTACAATACCAATGCAGGGCAAGAGTCTCCTCAAAAACGAGGTGGGGGGTTATGCCTTGATTCTACCACGCTGGCCAATTGCGAGTTAGGGACTTTTCAATTGAACTAAGTGTTATGAAAAATAAAACATCCAACTTACCTGTTGGAAATTGTATATGGTAGGTACACCACGCACAATCTGCGCCAGTCGTGAATATCTGAACATTGTAAGATTATTGATTATAAAAGATATTCGTAACTTTTAGTTTTGTTTTATCGCAAACTTTGCTATCGAGACTGTTTAAATTTAGAATACCTAATATATGTAGTGTAATTATTATTGTTTTTTTTTGTATCAAGCATAGGGCCTGAATTTACATGCTATTGAAATAAGCCTATTATCAAAATAGAAAACAAAACAAAATATTAACCAAGTAAATCTTTAATAGAGTGACATCTGTTACGACATATTAGTAACCGTATCCGTTATATCTAACATATTTCATACTAACATAGCCATTTTTTTTCTTAAATAACCGCTAGATGGCATTTTAAAATTACATTGTTCTTTTACCGTTCGCAAGATGGCCTAATATTTGGTTACGGCGGCCGCCTATTATAATTATACGGTTTACTCGATGTGCTGATCGATATTACAAGGTATATAATACATTTGTTTGTAAGTTTGAATAATTTCTTCACTTGGTAAAAGTATTAAAAGAATAAAATCATTACAAGAAATGAATTGCGAAATCAGTTTATAAGTAGAGAACCTAGATGGCGCTGCTGTTCATCGCTTACTAGCTTTAGTTAAATTATAGTCACTTAAATTATTTATTCAATAACACTTCATATATAAAATAATATTTCTTTATTTTAATATTTTTTTATATACTTAAAGATAAACTCTTCACATTTTTTGTACAATGCGAAATATTTCGGTTCAGCTTTATTTGTCTATTGTCTGTGGGTGACAGAAAAAAAAAGTAAAAGTGTCACTATGGATTTATATTTGTGTCGGATAGAAATACGTCGAGAGCTACGCCGGCAGACAATTTATTTCAATTATCATGAATAAGCTCAGTGGAGACGCTGTGTGTTATCGCTCGCTGTAGAGAAATATATCAACTTTATTATCCGCGGAGCAAAAGGTTCATTGCGCGTGCCGTGTAACGAATAATGGTTTGGGAAGAAACGATAGTGACGTCTCGCGATTCAGCCTTGGATATTATGGTTACGAGAAAAAGTGTATTTTGAAAATATACCAAGTGTTTTCTTGTAAAAAACGTCTGTGAGGTATTCATCGATTGTGTGGTGGTTTGTTTCGACGTTTTGGTGTTGTATATCGGTGTTATGTCGGGTGGCAGGAGCATCGACAAGGAGCGAAAGTCTCCTCGAGAAAGCGGGGAGGACTCGGAGGATGAGAGCGAGATCCTGGAGGAGAGCCCGTGCGGGCGCTGGCTAAAGCGCCGGGAGGAGGTAAGCGCCACTCTGTCACACTCATTATCTCGTTTACGTGGATATATTTAGGACACTTGAGGCAAAGACTGTCGTCAGCTGATTCACGCAAGGTTAGCTGTTCTTAAACAAATAAGACGTAGTTTAAATTTGTATTTGTGATATGGGATAGTTTGTTATGATGTTTGTGTGTTGGACAACACCACAGATACATAATCATCTATGTATAGGTATATAAACTTTCTATTATGAATACAATCAAAATGGTTATCATTTATCAGTCAAGTGATGTCAATTAAGTGTTCTCATTACACTGAGTGATGATTCTTGAAGGTAATCTCATTTATTTTGGTCAAGGCTATCAATAAATGTTATTAAATACAAGTATCATCAATGTTTTACTACTGTCATCATGTTGAAGGTTTAAATATTAAGTTTTTTACATAAACAAAGATATAAAATAATAAGTTTATGATACAAACAGGTAGGTAAGTAACTTTTTACTTTTCCTTTCATTATAATTTAATTTCAATATTCTTCAAAGTAGGAATTACGTACCATCTTGCTCAAATGATAAATAAAACAATCAGTGTATTTGTGACAAGAAATCAATTACTGGAACTCTATACTCAATAATAGAATATCTATTTAAATGGGTATTAGACAGATAAGAATTAAGATAAAATCCATAATCTATTTAACAATTTTGAACTCAGGTGACTAATATTATTATGATTATACTGAATTCTTAACAAACTGTATTATTTGCATAAACTAATGAAATATTTCCATATCATTTCTTGCACTTATGTATGCTTGTAAAATAAGTTTTGAAATATGAGATAGCGATAAATATATTTAGTTTTATAGTAGTGGTATTTAGGTACCAAGGTTGAAACATAAGTAGATATTTAACTTCTTAACAGTCTTTATCAATAATAATCAAGTAGTAGGTAGGTGCTTACCTACTTGCTATTCTCTTGCCAATATTATTTTGTTATAAATACATAAGTACTTAGTTAAATTATCTTTTATTCAATGCTTATTTTAATCTCCTTAGGATTTGCTAAGACATTATAATAAGGTTTATGCTATAAATCTTGAAATCCGGCACAGTTTCTTGAAATACAAGTTAGATATTAATAATTGTATCAATATGAGCAATAAGAAAGTTATATGAAATCACTTATCAAGTACTTGCCTCTCACTGGTACCTAGTATTAGTGAAAGTCTAGGCTGTCCATATAAGACCACTATATTATATTGGTAGTACTATTATAACTAGAAAACTAGGTTTATAAATGAATCTACCTAAATGATTTTTAGATTAGTGTAGTGAAACTAGGAAACATGTTTTAGACACTTAGAGTTATTTCTTTAGCTTTTGTAAATAAGCGCACTAAGAAAATAATCTTGCATCATGAAGATCTTACAATCAAAAGACATTAAAGATGTGCAGAACGGCTACAACTAGAGATATCATTCAAATATAAATCAAAAGATGAATAATCATATTACCTACCTACTTAATTAAGGTTTTCTTTCCATACTTTCTTCACAAGTCAATATAGGAATAAAATATTTGTGAAACTGTGTAGAAGTAGGTAGGATAGTACTTTTTAGAGGAAAAATAAATTAAAATGAATTGTTTAAGTATGATTGCCTTCTTTAAATAAAACAAAACATGCAATAAACCTACTAGGTACTATTAAAGGTAGCTACTCATTTACCTATTACGGCAGTAGGTGACACAGTTTGCATACACTTAGAGGAAAAGTACTAGGTATTTAGGTACTTTTCCTCTAAGTTTATGTCCTTAAAACATACTTAGTACAAGTACACTGTAATTTATACATTTTATACAAATCAAATGTGCAGCCCAATAATTTTATGAGAGTTGTGATCTTAACCACTGCACTATAGATAGGTACTATTAATAGTAAAATACTAAAGGAAATAGAAATATTATGTATATAATATATTAAGTAAAATTATGAAATAAAACATTATAGTAAAACTGAAAACGAAAAAATAGACAATCTTGAACTTGAACATACAATTTCTTAAAATTTTTCTTTTTATATATGTTCTGAAAAAGAATGACAATTTAGCCTAGTTTGTTAGAAAACATTTGGAAAGCAATATCTTACAGCTATTTTCACCAATTTGAACTTTATAACATTGATGTCAATGCTAACAAATATATTCATTTCTTTAAATTTAAATAAACCGCTGAAATATTCAGTGTTATACTCAGTATTTTTATTTATTTATGTTTTTGAAGTAGGTCAATATCATGTGTATGGATAAAGGGGAATTTCCTGGTGTTTTGAACTAAAAATAAATCAGTTTTAGCAAAGTGAATCATGGTAGTGATGACAGAACTAATAGACAGTCATATCTCTAAGAATTTGCATCGTAAATTTTGATTATATTTGCTGGAAATAATATTAAATTAAAATATATGTAGGTAGCTAATGTACTTAGAAATTAGTCTGAGTAATAGATGTTTATGAATAATGACTAGATTATTTGAATTTCTTTAATATTATCAGCAAAAAGACTTTTTTATTTTGTATAGCAAGCAGATAAAGCTCTCTCTTATATCCTGAAGCATTACAGGATATAGGAGTGGGACAGTAGTTAATATGAATAGAAGATAGGTAAAACAGTACCTGTAGTTACTTAATGGGTTTAATTCCAAGACATCGTGTTATTATATAGAGATTACTTTAAAGTTACCTACCAACATACTTTCCCTAAGTACCTAGTTTGTATTAATGTGTTATGTTATTGGTTATTAT
This sequence comes from Anticarsia gemmatalis, assembly GCF_050436995.1. Taxonomy (NCBI): domain Eukaryota; kingdom Metazoa; phylum Arthropoda; class Insecta; order Lepidoptera; family Erebidae; genus Anticarsia; species Anticarsia gemmatalis. Next base: position 14,041,168 of record NC_134748.1, on the reverse strand, counting down.
CATAATTATTTTGCTTCTGACGCAATACTACTAGAATATGTTTTAAAAAAATACAAATAATTCAAATAAAAAAATCAATTCAAATCAAATGTTTAGTAGTCCTTATGTAACATTTAAACAAGAACCATTTAGTAGTATAATATCAACAGCAATTACTTTGAAAAGAAGCACAAAAACATGATATTTCACATGTTTATCACCTTTAACCCACATCAAGAGTATTTAAATGATATCTTTATGTTAAACTTAGCACACACTCGTCACATAGCTAAATAAACAAGTCTGTTTGTTGTTGCCAAATATTTTGATGGATATCGTTTACATCATATTAGTTAATTGCTAGAAAAATACTTTAAAAAATTGTGTGTTATTGTAATTTTTTTTGTTGAGTCTTGTTTTTGAGTCTATTTACTTAGCTAGTTGGATTTCAAGGTTTCAGAAATATTTGTTATTGCCTAGTGTCAGAGTTTTTGAAGCCACTCTGTTGCCTCAATTCCATACATACATGTATGAACATGAATAAACATAATACTTTGTCACTAGGGTGAGAGAAAATTTGCTCAAATCCTTGCAAACTTTGATTTTATACCTTTTACTAGTTAGAAGTGTATTAAGTATGATTTCTTTGTGAAACTCCAAATGTGTAATTTCTATTGTCTTTATAGAGCCATATTAATATGTTTTACATTCCTTTATCTTTTATGTACTTAGTGAATCTTTTAACAAAGTATTTATAATAGGTACCTTACCTAATTTTAGGCAGACTAAAAAATAACTATAGTAGTAAATACCTACCAGTATTATAAGAAAATATTCATTTATATATCTAAGTTGTATTTCAGTTGAATAATACAAGATAATAAACAGGTCATCATAGAATTAATAGCCAACCTAACAATTGAGTGCAATGCACTTAATTCTCATAAATGCTATTTCCATACTCTAATGAAGCATCAAGTAATTTATTACACTGTCCAAGTTTATGTATTCCTCGGTGCTACCACACTGGTGTTTCTTAGTATGTACCGACTTATGGTAATGCAATCATTTATGCAATCTTCATAGAAAACGGTGTTAATAATCTTGTATTGTATTTTTATTAAGAACTAGTGGTGGTACGTGACTTTACTTGGCGTTTCTATGCAATGTGTTTAGTAATTGTTTTCTAGAATGGTTTGTTTAGGTAATGTTCTTAGATCTCGGGATTAGTTGTAATGGTTGTGTATGTGATTGCCATTCTCGAGGTGTTGAGTTGAATTACCGGGTTAAAAAAAGCTATTAACTAACTACCTACCCATATATAGGTACCTTTTCGATTGTAAAGTTAAAAATCGAAATATTCTGTGCTAGAAAATCATCAACTTATTATAAGTAGGTAATTTGTATTTGCCTGAGACGTTATTTTAATTGGGAAAATGTTTAAGCGAAAGAACGTGATTGATTACCGCTAAATATGTACCTATTTCTAAACCAGATGCGTTAATTAACGATGTACAGGAAAATGTGCAAGTCAATTAGAAAATTAGCATTTTGACTTGAAATTGAACATATACCAACTTGAATGAATCTACCACTATGGTGTTGCAGGTTCAATTCCCACATAGAACAAATATTTTCACGAGAGAAAACTTTGTGTCAGTTATTTGTTTGTCAAGTCCCCCACCCCCCAGTGTATTGTAAACAGATGCACGTCATTCTCGTTATAAATCAATGATTAGATAAACTGATAAGATTAGGAACCTACAAACATATTAGATAACATAAAATGTCAAATTGATAAGCATTATAAACAAATAACTTTATTTTGTTTGTAATTTTAAAGGAAACTTTTTACCTACATTGTTTTAGCTGGTGTTTTTTTTAGATCTGAATATATTAGGTACCTACCTAGTCCTAGTAGTAAATTTAACAATACTAGAAATGCACTTTAAATAGTTGTTAATGTATTCTGTTTGTTAAAATGGAACATGGACAGATTTAACTATCCATTACTTTACCTAATACAGTCTTAACTAGACAGTCAGATATTCCAGAAGCATGTTAAACTAGTTATCATAGGTAGGTATATGACCCACATATGTATAATGCTGTACATTACATATTAAATGTTATCAAAAACAAGTCATACCAACATTTAGGTAGCTTCCTACGTTTTCATTATATAAAATCAAATATCGAATAAAATCTAGGTTGATACCTAGGTACCAATATTTAACATAGAGCTACCTAGGTATATAGCAAGTACTGTTACTACCGGCAGTATTAGGAAATTGAAATTGCCTGTCACACTCTGCAACATTGACGCCGCCATGTCTGCCATAGGCCCTTGGGTCATTGACCTTTAAAAAGTTAAGTTTTGTGACCTACTAAAGGTTTTTTATTACAAGTTACTTGTCTATTCGAGGCTACCTAAATATTTGATGTCTTAATGGCCTGGACGATCGGCTCCCGATCACGAAGTTTCACGTACGATTCCGGGTCGGGCAAAGAGTATAGCGTTTTTCCAGTTTCCATGGGAATATTCTTTCAATCAGTCGCATCCAAATGGCATTAGTGTCATCCTCTTTTAAAAATAAGGCCAAGAAAAGGACCCATACCCAAGGGTATAACAGGCTTATTTTATTAAAAAATGTTCTATGTCCAACATAACTTGCAACTGTTGTTAATTTAGTTCTAATTTCTCTCGCTCTGTGAAAAGACCCATGCCCACCACTGGGACAATAATGACTTAAAATTTAAATAATACTATCTTACACGTGTAGTTGGAACAGATGTAATTAAAGAGCAATACTTAGGTACGGTACTTTCCCCGCGCCGCCGGTCAATGACCGCGCGCTTGCGATTCGGTGCTTGTGCAACTAATCACTGTCGCTTTCTAGGCTTAGGGTGATGGGATACTAGCTGGTACCGCTGTGATGAAATTTAGACCATGTACGTCATTGTACGTGAATGCGTTTAGAAATTTTTGTATAGTGATTTGGTGATAATGGTTTTTGTAGTGTTAGGCTGTAATTTGGTTGAGTCAGTGTAAGATGATGTTGTAAATTGAAAGCTGAGTTTTCTATTGTCTTTATTCTAACCTTTTCCATAATATTGAGTATCTAATTAGAACGTGATATTTGCTCCACGAAGTAAATTTGAATTGAAAATTGTTCTTAGTCAACGTACGAATTATCTATTAACGTAGTTATCAATGAGATGTATAGTTATGTAAGACATTTTTAGCCCTTATTTTAAGTTACTATTTCTAAGTAATAGTACCTACATACATGTGAAAAAAGTGACCAGTTAACTATCATAAGTCAGAAACTATCTAAGTGTCGGCATAGTGGCATTTTTCCTATATTTCCTACAGTCTTCAATACAAAAACAATAATATTCTAAATGAACCCTGAATTCTCATAAAAGTAGTTGTGTAAAATTTGCGTCACTTGTTAGTTATTGCAAACTAAACATACCTATTGTGCCGGTATGTGCGTCACTATGTGGGTAGTACGTAATACCTAGATTACCTAGTTACTAGTCTGAAATGTATTAATGAAGTTCAGCTTGGAAATTAGTTTTTAACTGGTGGTATTAACGCTAGTTAAATATTACTCACCTAGTTTTCTTTTCGCTATTTTGGATATATTTCATTTAACGAAGTAACTTATGGTTAACTGGTTATTTGACTCCATAGGGTGCGTAAGTTCTTAGGTAGCAGGTTCGATTTCCACCTTTTTGCGATCCTTAATTAATGATTTCTATTGCACTGTGGTTATCACTCCACTGATAATGAAAATAGATGTTTTGGATTCGATTCCTGCACTAATAAATATCTTGTGTGATTCACAAATATTTTTTTTGGACATGCTCTTATTTTGTGTTTGTTGATCGAAATTTTATCACAGTCAATGCAACACTAAATTATTAGTACAAGAGTTGTCTAGATAAGATACTTCTTAATTATGCCAGTTCTAATTATAGTTAATGCCTGTACAATACGCCTATCATTGTATATAATTGACCACAGTCTAAAAAAATAGACAAGTTTTAAACATCGGAGAGTGGTGTCCGTTCTTATGAACTTTAGGTCTTACAATGTAGCCAAGTACTACCTAGGTAATTACACAGTACTGACCGACAATCTTGAGCAGTTAAAAAATCACGAATTCATGTAATTGTTGCTCTTTTTATCCGACCTTTATGAAGTAACTACTGAGGAAATTTCCATTATTGTACAGTACTTTTGTTTTATTAGAAGTCTATAGACTTGATCGTATTGATGTTTTTTTCAAGAACATTTAAATTAATCCCGGTTCTTCAAATTTGCAATTTACCGAACTGGGCAAAGGCCTTCCCTTCCTCATCCTTCTATCGGTGGCAAGATCCGACCAGTCCTCTTCAAATGCGTCCAGGTCATTACGCCATCTCCGTTTGGGTCTCCCGCACCTGCGATGACCAAACTCTGGCACCCAAACAAGCTAAGAAAAGAAATGGTTACAGTCGAGAAACCGTTAACAAACAAAGAGACAGACATATTTCTATTAGGTACCTAGTATGGAATAAGATACGCTAGAGTTTATTCTGGAAATTAATCAAATCACATTAAATCAACCAACGCAAGTGAAGTCACATGCAAAAGTTAGTCTTATCATAAACATTTAACGATCCTAAGCCATACAGAATCTGTGATACGTGAAACTTAATACGTGTTTAAATTCTAAAGCTTCGGTTATTACCACTTAAGGCATATCCTTAACGCGAAATCTACCATTATTGGTTAAAGAAGGATACGTTTTTATGAGATTCTTGTTTGAGAGTCGGAGGCTGAATGTTCGAATCGTGTGTTCAATTTAAACTGTTTCACGGTATGAAATAAAAAGTTATTTTGTATGGTCCTTCGAGATACCTATTTTTTATCAGCCTGCCGTATTTTTTTCTTGGATAGACCTGGATTTTAGGCCAAAAACTGTGGCTATACTAAGGATACTATAGTATGAGATCTTATGGTCCGACGGTTGCGAGTAAAGCTATGAGGCACCACGAAGTTGGCGATGTGGATGCTGTGACTGACTTTTAATTAAATTTGAAAATTTTTCATGTGTCCTGGTAATTTTGCCTTGGCGGTCGCTCTTCTGCATCATCTGCATGACTTATCTTCAAAATGTTCGTTTTCTTTAATAAAAGATTTAAAGTTTTCACTTCTCTAAGCTTCTACTGTATTTACAGAATCCTCTATTATCCCCAATTACTAAAACCAATAATATCTTCCAAATAATTTACATAAGAACATCTTAGTTTCTATCGTGGTGGTAGTCGAAACGTACCGTAATACTGTTGCAGCCGGCCTCTAGAACGAATCGATTCATTTATTCACGTGCCATAAAACTTAGTAATGCCTTGTCTAGACTTTATTACAGCATATAACGTAAACGGCGTGTTTCGTCATTATGATGATGTGAGATTACGTTGCCGGGTTAAACGCAGGGGTCGCAGGTTCGCTTCCTAGTCGAAACAGATATTAATTTTATGTGTGGCGAAGTTTTTTTTACTGGTTAATGGTGGTAAATGTTTCCGCGATTTTATATTCAATCCTTATCTTAATGAGGGTGCTGCAGACAAACCGCTTCGTTGTCTCAAGTGAATAGGCTTTCGATGTCTGGTTTTAAGTTCTCGGATTCGATTTCCATTTGATGGTCGTTTTTTTTTTACTTTTTACAAAATTTCATTCATCCCAAAATGTGAGAAAAATCTAATCAACCTATCCTTCCTGGTTATTTACCAACTTCAGATTGACGAATCCATTTTTAGAAATAACAAACTGTTTCTAACAGGAAAAACCACGTGCAAAATGTTGTTATATATATATTCGCTTAGCCTTTGTTCCAAACTATGTTGGAGTCGGCTTCCAGTCTCACCGGATGCAGCTGGATACCAGTGTTTTACATGGAGCGACTGCCTATTTGACCTCCACAACCCAGTTACTTGGGTATTAACACGATACCCTTCGGTAAGACTGGTTGTCAGACTTTCAAGCTTCTGACTACTGTTAACGACTGTCAAAGATCTTCGAAAATGACAGCCGGGACCCACAATTTAACGTGCCTTCCGAAACACGGAGAAACTCGTTATGTATAAGATGGTCACCCATCCACGGAACAACCTCGGCAAGCGTAGCTTAACCTCAGAGATCGATCCGTGCGGCTGTTGTGTTGTTGTTATGATACTAAAAATAAAATATGTTACACTCAACTTCCAGGTAAGGGTCTCAGAGGTAGGGTATAAACCGCGTTGAATAATCGATATGACCTGTTTTCTACCTATACTTAATAGTTTAGCGACGTCATAATGTTTCGAATATGCTTTAGGTCCGGTACAAATGATAGAGTCTCTCGTAGATAGGAAAAAAAATATAACCCATTAATGTCCCGGAGCTGGGCATGCGTTTACTGCTAGAATGAGGGAAGGGTTGGTTAGATAGGAAAAATATTTGTACATATTCAACGCAATCACACCTCGCGTACTTTAACTTGCTTGATGTATCGGCCAGACTTCACTGTACATGAGCTGATCTAATATTTTCTGGACAGTTGTTGAGGTCTATCCGAAACGCCAGGCAAACCAAAGGCTCCACTCCCTGTAAGCCTGATCTTCAAGTACTACAATAAATCAATTCAGCGCTTTGACCGTTAAAGTATAAATAACAGACAGACATACTTTCGCATTTGTAATATTAGTATGGTTTAGTAGATGTGTACCAAGTCTATCTGCGCCGTTTTCCTGCATCACAATTTACTTATAACAAGAAGGTGTAAGCCTTATAAGCCGACGATACGATCATGTTCCGAGAAACACATGTTATTTCGCACCAAATCATTGAATGCGCGCGTTTGCTCTGTAGGTTTAACAAGAAAATGGCTGCGGCAAATATTGAACAATAGGACATGTTTTGGCTTAGGAATTTTGGTTTACCAGTTAGTAAACGATCAAATGGGAATTTTCGTCATGACAATTCTTAGATTAGTGAAACACGATTCTATCTTTTAAACTTTTCTTGCCTTTGATCGGTAGCCCTTTAATAATCCTATTTGTTATCAATTAAAGCTACATTTAATACGTTATCAAACATTGTGATGAGCTAAGTAAGCTACACAAATGCGAGTGGAGCAGAAAATCGCGGCTAGTATTTTCCCATCGCTTGTTCAACTTTGACAATACGTCGATCCTCAATTCCTAATCGAACATTTAACCACAGGAAATAATATGAAGACCACAAACCACACAAACGGATGGTGTAATTTAGCAAATATTGGGTTCAAAGTGGCGAGGTAAATGTTACACTAGTTACCTAACTTTATGAACTATCAAGTGTTGGTTGAATTCGTGGAACAAACATTTGCGTAAACCACAAAAATGAAGTTGTCTGTGCATTTTGTATTCGCGATTTGTGACTTTATAAACCCCTCTGCGACAAAGATAATCCCTAGCCGAGCTGTCCTTTTTAATAAAACTAAAAGTCTACTTCAAGCGACTTGTTTTATGAAAATATTTTTCGTTCCGTTTGTACAAATGGACTGTTTTAACATGACAATAAGAGATAAAGCAAATGATTCAGCATTTGCCAGATAACTTGTCACAATACCTAGACAAAATGATGTATTGGATTATTTTCTCGGAAGAACTACGCCCAATATATGATGTACATAGGAGAGTAAATAAATTGTCCGTATAAATAATAGAGGAGGTCGAAGTGGGTGGTATTGTGGGGCAAATACGCGTTAAAAATACAACGGCCATTCTTTGTTCCACGAGAGTACGGCGGGAATTTTAATTTGTGGATACCGCAGACCCTATTGTAGTCTATCAAGTGATGGTGAACATGCGAAATGGAATATCAAACTACAAAATGACGGTACTGGTCCTTTGGAAAATGTATTAGGTACATGTATATGTATTGCATTTTGTATACTACTGCTAGGGTACGTTATGTAAGTTGGATAATAAAGGTGGAATTGCTGATTGTGACTGACTGATACCTGCAAAATTTCGTGCTGCATCGGTATATTTGAATGCAGCAGCAAACTGTAATGGATCAATATTATGAGTCTTCGAATCCATATTTACTCCTTTGGTGTAAGTTTGTAGGTTCACAGACTACTTAATAACAAAAGGTTGACTTTACTGTTCTTTGACCACGTATCACTCTTACCCTATTTTGGTATGGGTAGACCGCAAGTGAACATTTCCTAGAAGGATCGGACTACTGATAACATGATTGCGATGAGCAGACCTTCATTATCACAGAAATATTCCGTCCTTTTGTTAGAAAATTCCATAAATATACCCTACTTCCTGTACAAAATATCTGTTCGCTCATACGAAATAACATTTTAGCAGTCTCTCCCAAAAACGGTCGTTGTTTGTTTCATTTCCGCAGAAAACCGTATTTCGTATGCAAATAAGTTTATAAAAATGCTTAGTACTTAAGCTGTTGATCGTGAACGAATCTCAGTACTTAAAAGGTTGCCTCGTTACTTTCAGGCATAAACCTGAAATTCACGTACACAACATTACCCCAGTACTGTGTACGCATTGCAGTTGGTGATGTAACAACTTGTACCGCTGTATCTTTTCGCAGGTCTCTTTCCAAAGGCCCCGGGAAACGTGGGCTCTCAATAAATCTTCATTTAGATGTAAGTAGTCTGCAGACTTGAGTCTATTTCCGCGCGACCTCGCCGCGCAAAGGTCGACCGATGTCCAGCTTTCGTCAATTGTCAAAATTGTGACCTACACCCGCTCAATGTCGTATTCGTTGTGCGAATATCCACCTAATGAATATTCACTATATTATTTTCTTAATGTTCCTCTCTTATTGCGAGAAATGTATTATCATTGGCAATGAATTCTCATTCGGATGTTGGTTCCGAAATGAGATTTTTTCCCGTCTCTTTATGGCCCAATACAACTGTCTTGATACTATAGAAAGTGACAATTATGCGGAATGCCGTAACAGAACTGCGTTGCTCGTAATTTTCGGACGTAATTATTACGTTGGCACTGATTATACCCTGTCCGATTCATTAAATATTCGTTAATGTGCCGTTTATTAATAACATGTCATAATTAAACACAGCAATTTAGACATTCGCCGGTTATTATAACCATGAGTGTGACTGAAGTGAACAGATTTATTTATCTTTGGCGTCGCAGTGAAACGTTGAGAGAGCCCGTCGCGCCGACTACCTAATTTACATCACGTCTGTCTTGAACGTTTCCTCTCACACTCCGTAAGGACACTCAAATCTACCGCAGTCCGCAAATTTTAACGCAATTAACAACAAAATAACAAAGGTTTAATTTTGTATTTTCCTTGAGACGTTCATTTCCTATCTCCTTTCTAGCTGGCTCACCTTTGAGACCGTCACTGCGGAACATCTGACTCATTCATCATTCTAAATAATCGTATAATTTTTTACAACTATTTTTTTACGCACCGGATCGTCGATTTGCGATCGTCGCCAGATGTATTGCGACGCAGTAAGAATCATATTTTATTGGTGGAGCGCACGTTCGGTTTGTTACAGCCAACATACTTTCATCGCAGGGTCATCGACACAGTTATTAAACTCCATGGTGCCTTTTTTTCATTACTTTTTTTGTTCGAAAGTGAAAATTATTACAAGTATAGGAAGAGAGTTGGCAGATTTGCATACCGCGTTTTTGTCGACTTAGTGAAAGTGGTTATATTAGGAAAATTTCGCATTTCCGCATACCGCGGCGCCGGGAGCCGGTACAGAGATTGCATACGAAGAGAATTCGAATGAGGTCGTTTTGTCGAATTTCCGCGCAAGGGAATTGTCGTTGGCACAATGAGTCCAAGGAGCTCGAAGGCCGCGAAGTGTCGAGGGATCCGTAAAACTTGAACGGTGTTTTGTAAAACACGGCCCGCGAATATCTGCTATAAACGGAATGTTCACGCCTTAAGTGCTTCGATATTGGTTCACTTTATGTAATTCCAGTAAGTGCTACCAAATCTGTTAATATTGAATTTGCAGTGTGAGGATGATCGTGACGGCTGTTCATATGATTGTTATTTCACGGCTACCTACGTGTTTTTGTGACGTTATGAATGGGATAGTGCGCTCCCGTGTGTGAGGGGGTACGTCACCAGCCACTGACATTTGTCATAATATAAGTTTGTTCAGATTCCAATGGGTGTTCCGCTGTTTTTTTATTACGGACAGTTTTGAATGTTTTTTTTATTATACTACGATTCCCAACTTTTTTATTTGTCACTTGTTTTTTTATACGATCGTTCTGCCAAGCGAGCTTTTAAATAAGCATTATGTGTTTTTCTTTTAAGAATTATGGTATGCTTCATTGCGTTTTTAATGATTATTTTCGTTTGATTTGTAGGTAGTGTCATTTCCGAAACGTATGTCCAGTCTATGGTCTATATTATACGGACAATCTTTCTTATTTTTACAAAATTCTGCTTATCAGTAGAACACAGCAATCAAAATGATGTCCCATAGAGTTTTAGGAAACCCTAAATACTTTGTACCCGTCTCAAATGATAATACGAAATGTAAGCATGTTACAGCAAAATTGATCGTGATTACTAAAGACGTAAAACACCTTCTGTCAAAACACCAAACGAGTAATCTTTCTAATGAAGTTCCACTACTAAACAGTATTATCGATACCTGCCTTGTCACTTGTCAGTCGGTAACAAGGTAATTGGGAGCGTGGAGCCATTAGCGAGACACCGACCCGACAATGCCCGAGTCCACCCGACGCCGCCCGACCTCGACCGCATGGGATTTGTGTGCCGAAACTGTCACGACAACCATTTGTAAAATGATGTTAACACTATTGTTTTATGAGGATATTCGTACCTTGTTTTGGATGGTTGTTAGCCTGGTTAGTGTCAAAGATAGCTAGATATAATATTGTTGTATGAGTAGACGTAGCACGACTTTCGAACAGTTAGAGACGAGACAATGATCTGATGTAAATGCTAGGGGATTTAAAGACAATCAGTAGCGCGATTTTATAGAATCAGATCTATGGAGTAGACTTTAAAAATGTACCTACTGCAGAAACTGATTTTCAAACTAAATTTCTCGATAGCTAGCCGGTTGTTGATAGTTATTGTGGCAGAGAATCGGGTTACAGCTCGCTTTGAAATCTTTGCTTGCTGGCCGTTTTCTATACAACAATGATCCCCTACATATGTTTTAATAGGAAAGTTTTAGTATGTAGGTAGAGGTACATAGTTATACCGTGGAACTTTGAGCCAATATGAAATTCACCTGAATAAATCTCGTGATGAAGTTTTGGCGTACGAATAGTGGCGCACCGAAATAATGAGTTTGCAACGCCCGAAACGGTGTAAAATATGTATGAAGTAAAGTTGACAGAACTAACGTGAATTGGGAACAACTTACGCAAATATCGTAAAAGGTAAACTTTTTCTTTTTGTTTTTGTTAGGTAACCTATAAAACTGCTGGACCGAATCTATACATTATTGTTTTACTAATAGAAATCCATATTACCCCTGTTTGTCGTAAGTAACTTTTTATCAGGTAAAATGGTCAAATGTATGGACCATATTCTAACTCATTCTAAACACTTGTGTAAAAGAAAAATGATATTGTTTCTTATTATTCTTTCTTCTTATTGATATTGCGCTAATTAATGTTTTTATATGAATTAATATATGTATTATATCGTTCAGTAATATCTTTGCCTAACGGTACGTGTAAAATTATGCTGAAACACGCTTACATTTTGTATTTGTATCCCAGGTGGGTCAACGTGTCATTATTGTAACATTATCTGTTTTTGATTCCCACTTCTTTGGGCTTGTAGCACACATATTCACTCGGGAATACGCCACCGTATCGCGTTTCTCAACGTAACTTAAGTGGATGTGAAGTTCTGGCACGTTGACTAGACTAGACTTGCTGTCGTCGTTCTTACCGTCGACTGCTAGTTAAAACCTGACTAAGTATTCGCAAGCGGCCAGCGATATAATAATGTTACGATGCTGATTACATGCGACAAATGTTCTTTCTATAAGATTACAGACTTGAAGTTCCTCACTGTTGATATGTGTGCTACGAGTCTTAAAAACTTTATCTTTGTAAAGAAAATTGCGGAAAGCTTTTTAAATTGAGCAATTTACTTGTCTGCTGACTTTTTGTCACGTATACGTCTAATAGGTTTGATTATCTTCAATTGTAGGCATTTTCCTTGTGATAACAGTGCATTTTACAGCGTTTATATGTCAGGTCAATGACTTACTGAAGTTTGTTGAAAGAAAAGCTAGAACAAAGAAGACTTGCAAAAAGGACTTACATTTCCATTATCATTTTCTGATGGTCTTTTCAGATGACAGGTATAGGTCAGGTTTTGTTGATAGAGGATATGGATCTGACATAAGTAAAAATGCCTTGGTATGTTCTACAGTGGCATTATTTGACCTATGTTGTAAGTCGTTAGTACGTAAAATTGCGTGTACAGTTCATAAATTAAATACATACCTAGGTGATACAACAATTGGACATTTTTACAATGTGTCTCTTATATCTATAGGTAATTAAAATTCGTATTTGACTTCATTTTTCGCTGAACTGTTTGTCGCATCTTAATTACAATGTTAATGGGCTCCTTTGCGTTAATTAATAAGTCATAAGTACCGGATGATTCCAGTTGTGTTCATTAGCTACTAGTTTGGACCACTCATTAATATCATAAAGCAGTTTTTTTTTCATTGAGTACATACTAGAGTAGAGTTGACATGAGAATGTTGTCCAAGGCACATGTAGAACTTTTAATTAGGTGATATGTTTAATTTGTTTTTGCAGCCTATTATTTTCAAACACTTGTCATAGGAACTGACTGTAAAGTAACTATTACTTTGACAGCTAAAGCGCGGTTCCGCGAACATGTTATTGAGATTTAGAATTGTTTAAAGCGAGTAATAAGTAAAGAAATTAAGCTGGTTATCGCAAATACTTACTTCTTAACGTTCTTAAATGCCATCAGCCATGAGAGATTTAAGCAAGGGAAAATATCCACCCCTGTGCCCTTTTTTCACTCACACGTTTCTGGTGGAAAAACATTGTATTATCACCAGATATGCTTATATCCTTTGACTCCACCGACAGGTGAATACTACAGGTTCTCTTTATGACATATTGGAATTCCCAACTCCAGATATCCCAAGATCAGCCTGAACGATTACATCTGACATCCTGCTGTGAATAACGGCATATAAGTATGCTTGCCGATTTGAAACCCGTTGTGTGGTACGATGCGAGGTGTTATCTGATCCGGGATCTAATTACTAACATAAATGATAAACAAACTGGTTTGCTTTGGAAAGTGGACGCCAATGTTCTTGCTTTGAAGTTCGATTGAAAATATCAATATGTTGAAAAAGGTTATTTTTTCTAAATACACTGAGGACTTACTACCTTTTTCGATTAGTGCTAAACAAAGTGCAGATTGTCCCCGATTAAATGTTAAATTAATACCTTATACCTTGAGCGTTTTTAGCCACGAATTAAGCGGGACAAACTCATGCCTGTCAATTTTTTTATCTTATTGAAGACTCACATTGTAATGAGATCTGTAGCGCTATGTTCCACATTAGTTACTAACGTGTAACGAAGGAAATAGTTCCTTTTCTCGTCTCGAAGATCGTTCAATATTTAATCATGTGATGTAATAGTCTAATCATGGTTATGGTAATAAGTTCCCTTTGAGAAAGCGTACCAACAGCCAATTACAAGCCATTCTGATTGATTGAATCTGTTCATCACTCACAGCTTTCGCTTAATGTCTCCATAAATATCATGAAATGTGATTATTCTAGTTTCTAATTAAAATGCTTCTTTTCTTAACGTGTGTTGCTGTCGATCACAAGGTACCTATAACTCCCTGAACGCATTTTGGTTAACAAATTGATTTTCCAAGAAACTATGTTTCCATGGTGCTTCTGTAAATTTTCCAATTAAATTCTCTATTCATGCAGTATTATGGGACTTGTTGTTGATAAAACATTTAACTCCAGACTGTTTCGCCTGACATTTCCCGAAACAAAATACACATGGCATTTTCGAAATATTATAACTAACCGTTTAAAAAGTGCCTACTCCTTAATGGTATTGGTAAAATGTTACTACGCATAGGTCATATTCCTTTTAATTCTAGTGTCTAAGGCATTTCTGTCACACTCCTAGTGACGGTCCTGAGGGTCTTCTCTCATTGTAAGAAGGATAAGTACTGAGTCCACCACGCAGACTAAGTCTTATTTGGGGACTAGGATACTGTACACCAGCTGCTATATGCATTGTAAAACTATAACTAATGATTTAACGCATAATAAAACAATTAAGTCATGTGTTTCTCGTATCTCAAACAACAATACGATTACCCGTTATCTTATCTGTTCACCTTAAAACCTTGTTTTTTAGATAATTATTACGTCACTTCAATTGACCGATTTTCCTTGTCAATGACGTCATTGGGTCGATAGTATGTATTTTGCTAAGCGAATTTTTTGAGCATTTTTGATGAAGCCGATCTGATGGTCTGAGATTACCCAGATTACCATAGTGCTAAAAGAGGAATACTTCAAATCAATGGGCACTACATTTTAAAGGTCATGGATTCGAATCTAGAATTTCATTGTACCACTGCTGTGATTCTATTCATAGCACAGGCTATTAGTGCTGACTAGTCGATGGGATTACTAATTCTGTTCATCTCAAAGAGAATACTCCGCTCAAAGTTTGTCTACAATAAATCTGGTCATTGATCGTAGGACTCTACGTAACTAGCTTTTGCCCGCGACTTTGTTCGCGTGTTTTGTAACTTAGAACAGAATTTTTATATAAACTTTCAACCCCTATTTTATCCCATTGGGGGTAGAATTTATCAAAATTCTTAAGGAATACCTACGTCAAAACATCTGCGTGCATACCAAATTTCAGCCCGATCTGTCCAGTGGTTTGGGCTGTGCGATGAAAGATTACTATCCCTCGATTTCTGAGGGACATTTAACGATAGTTTATATTATATTCAATAGCGTAAAAACTCATATAGAAAAACGCTATTGAATAGATAAACTACCGTTAAATGTACTCAGAAACCGGGTATATGTCAGTCAGTCAGTCTGTCTGTTGTTGAATGTCCCTATACATTAATCCATAGCAACAACACATCAAACACTATCTAATAAACGAGTTAATCCTAAACAAAACCCCATGACGGCTCACCATGTGACTTCAATCCGTCAATGTGTCCGCTATCTGTTCGATTACAGACACATTGATATTTAATATGCGTACTATGATAGAGGTACTATTGTATTAGCGTATTAGCTTGTCTATTACGCATCGATATTATGTACTACACGTGGAGTAGTTGTATGTGTAAGCCTCTTAGTATATAACACAACATAAATCTACGATACGCGATGATTTTTGTTTCTATATCGACTTCGGCAATACAAGATAATAGAGATTCGTACTAAAAATCTTGGCAACATGACTCTGTTTAAAATCCCATAATGAATTTGTACTACTGATGTTGCTTGGCGACAAAAATTGTCGTGTATCGGCAGTTTATGTTGCGTTGTATACGGACGATCATATTGTATCTTCCTGGCGTGTATCGTTGTTTTGATAGATATTTCATACGTTATATTTTCTTCTTAGATCCTTTCAAAATTGAATTCGTATCTTTCTTCTAATTTTCTTCTTTCTTCGCTTCAAATTTTTTGGTTGAAGATAAGTACGAAACCAATATTTACATCATACCTACAATATTATCAACAACGTTAATTTATTAATAAGTGAGTGATTTTGTTTTTCATACTATAGATTATATAGTCGCACACTCTCTCATTTATCTTGTATGAACGCAGGGAACACTGTAAATGAATGCTCTCTCCCACAGTAACTAACAAAGTTTTAAAATATCTCAATATCATTATAGGAAGTAATTAATATAAATCAGTTTGTTTGTTCAACGTAATCTCAGGATCTACGAAATAGCTGAAAAAATTGTGCGCCGCTGATTTTAATCCGTTACGTAATTAAAATGGATTATGGTGTTTTTCAATTATTTCAGGGTCGCTGTCGACATTTTCATTATATTTCTTTTTTACCTAAAAGCTTTTAACTATAACATAATTATTAAACACGTTTCTTGAAAGCATGCAAATAAGCAGTCCCAGCAGTGGAACAGTAATGCATTAAGAAAATAATGTTTTATCCAATCAATAATAATTCAATAATTGTATTAAAACGCATTTTTCAAGGCAATTCAGTCACTTAAAATTGCTTTTAGAAACACACAAACAACAGTTAGGTTTTCTTGCAGAAATTAGTAAATATTTATATAATTTAAGTCCAAAACGTTCTCTAATGTAAACTACCTACATTATTAAATAGCTGTCGAAATAAAACAAGTAACTCACTAACTAAACAGTTTAATACACCAATGATGTTATCACCAACTCATTAGAAAGTTAGCGAGCTTTTTGTTTCTAGGAATCAAAGCGTGGCTAATTTAGCGATCATTACGAGTACATTGTAGAAAGCTGTGTTAAAACCGAGCTGAAACGAGCTGAACCAACTTGAAGCTCTCAAAGGGAATGCTCTTTACACGCTCAAAGTAGCGCTCTGGGAATGAACATGTAGTTTATTTTAATTAGTAGGGATGGTAAGGATTATGAGCTATTGAAAAGTGAGGATTCTCAGTTAAAACTGTGTTTTTGATGGGCATATGTGATCTTTAAGATTATTCTTTGTGGTTAATTTATATATTTTATGTTTGTTTCTTTTGTAAATATTAGAGATTTTCAAATTAAAGAACAAGCCGCGAGTTTCTTGCCCATTTTTCTCAAAGGCAACAGCTTTTCCGAAACGGTGGTTTAAACGAAAGATTAAAAATACTTTGACCATTTCAAATATCAAAGGACAAACCCATAGCCAAACCATCCACATCCAGCATCTTTATAGCCAGTGTTAGTAAATAGCAGTATCTAATTAACACTTATCGGTTAAGTTTTTTTTTATGATAATTAATTAACTTAATTATACTTTGTGTACCTACCTATTAGATTTCAAATTAAATTAAATGTTTCTAAAACGACAAATTTAGTTATCTATGACAATAACAATTAAGCTTGTCGACCAATATGTAAGACATTATCCAAATTAGATTGAAACTTCTTGCAGGCTTTAATATAAGATGGGGCAACTTGAAGATTTTCTTAAGTACGTATTGATCATAATTCCGAAGGTTGCCACCATTATAAATAATAATATACCGTCGTGAAAGCATTAAAGGCTCTATTTAAGCCCAAGGTTAGACATGTAATGTTCGAGATGTTATTTATTCTCTTGTACTTTTTAAGAGAAAATCTTAGTAATAACAAGTCCTATAGAAATGAATTTTTCGTTGATAATTCTTAGAACTTTGGCATAAAGAAGACGTAAATTGACTTAACGGACATATATATCTATTACAGACACAAATTATATAGGTCTAAAAACAGCAACAAGAACTCAGTTTATGTCCGCGGACAAAACGGAGACGCTGTGTTTATTTCATCTCCATCACCTTACCTTGCTTACTCTTGTATTTACTGTTTATTTTCTTGCGACTTGTTGCTATATTCCGACACATGAAATAAAACGGCGTACATTATAAACGCGAATATAAATGCACTGTACATCACTCCTTTTTACTATAGTACTAATATTATATGTACATGCTAAGGTTTGTAGGGATGGATTTATGTTTGTTACTCTTTCACGAAAAAGCTTCTGAACGGATTTTAAATGAAATTTGATACACGGATAGTTTATAATCTAGATTAACATATAGGATACTTATTAACACGGGAAATCTTTTCACGCGGACGAAATCGCGTGCGGAAGCTAGTGTTATCGATAACCGTTCACAATTTTCACTCGGCCTAGCTGATGTAGGTACTCTGTGCGCCAGACGGGCGGTAGACGAGAGAAAGGCGTGACGCGGTGTAGGTTCGAGTCGGTGCAATGATCTCTCGTTACGTGTACTACGTGTTCCGGGGACTGTGAAGGTTTTATTGATTGAATAACTTGTGAGTTATTGATTAAAAAAAAAAGTTTATTTATAAGAAGATAATTTATAATTAACACTCACGTATAGTGGCAATGATTAGTTTGAATCTCATACACCTAATTTGCTAGTAAAGATAAAAATAAATAACACCTGGCTCATATTTGAAACCATTACTATTCGCTGTTCTTAGCGGAGGAGTAAAGATAATATGTTTATAGAAAATTTACATCTCGAAAGTAATAGGTAGTTTTTGAAGGCTTATGTATTATGCACTTTACTAAACTCGATTACTTACTACTCCAAAATATTCTAAAACAGTAATCCCTGCAATAATTCCGACAAGGTCATCTAACCTAGAAATCCTTGTAGTCGGCAGTGCACTACCACTTGAATAAACTACGAGTCATATTTAGATAAAAATGCCCAACCTCCTCTAACTTAGAAGATGGCTCTCTACTAAATTGGTTCGGCTAACTTGTAAAGTAACAAACTTACTTTAACATTTATAATATAAGACGGTACATTACTTAATACTTGAACATCTTTCGGCTGGACCAAAGTAATTACTTGGATTTTCTGTAAATATGATTTTGGGAAACCGAAATAAACGCAGTAGTTACCTAAATATGTAACCAAAAAATGTGTCTCCTAAAGTAAATTTTTGTGACATTTATTTGAGTAAATGGTGTGTTAACTGGAGTTATAATCCCCATGAAAGAAGAAGTTAAGCCTTGAGGTCACCACGCTGGCCAAGTGCGAGTTGGGAGTTGGGTTGAACTTTGCATGTTTTCAAGAAATGTGTTTAAAAAAATTTAGGCATGCAATATTCCAATGTACTTATTCTAAATTAAATCTATCGATTACCAGGTAAAGCGCTTTCGACTAACTTATTCCATCGCCTAAAGTATCTCCTTAATCAATACGCTCCTTGCATTTGAACTTTACATAGCTCTAAAATTAAACGATTGCTATAAATAAGGTGTAATAATAAATCCAGCCGTGACTTAGCGTTCGTTAGCGTGTGAAAGAACCTTCACAGTTCAATGTCAAAGGTTTAGAAGCGTGGCCCATGAAAATAAACTTTATACAGGAAATTGTACGTTCGTGTAAGTACTAGAAAGTTGGAAGTTTAAACCTTTAGCTTATTGAAGAAAGGAACGCAAAATTATAGTTTGAAACTGCGACGCAACGGAATTTTAACTAATAGACTAGGTATTGTTTGTATTAGTAACTTGGTTTTGTAGATTATGCAATTGATATCAAACTACAATGCAACTAATTCATGATATTCTATGCTAAATATAAACAGAGTATTATTGACCTACTGTAAACATTTGCGTTTAATTGTCGCTTAATACGTTGTAAATTAATTTTGAATTTAAGCTACGTGTCGTAAAAATGTATAGTATCTAACAAGTTGGACGTCATAAACAGAAACTTAATCCATTACAAAGTTGCCTTTGTTTAAAATAGAAATAGACCCTATAAATTCTCCGAAGTACAAGCCTATCCTTAGAACAAACTAGAATACTAGATGGTTAGTTTTCGCAAGTAACGGCAGTGCTAAACTACTAACCAGTCTGGTATGCACGGCATTGAGTGTGCCCAATGGTCTGTGACAATATCGCCGATTGTCGTACAACTAGGCATTCTCCCATGTACTCGTATAATAAATTGAACGTTTAGCTCCCATTCTATGCTGATTATACGCCTAGATATTTACAGTCTAATAAAAGCTTACTAAAATAGTTTTACAGCTAAATTATGAATAGTAAACGACGCAATGCAGTGGAAGTAAAACAATATTATACAAACAAGACTGACAATAACTTTGAAGTAATAGTCATTCCTACAGATGGCCAATAAGAAATCTATGACTACCAATTTCGGGGAAACCCCGATTACAAAGTGACCCGAAATTCGGACTACAGATAAAAACGGTTCACAGTTTGATAGCCTTTTGCCAGACGAACAACTTGTTTACTTTTTGTATGTCTCTGTGAACTATTAAAAAGTAAATGGAGCTAACAGTCGCTTCTTTTGAATGAAATGTCAATCTAAATATAGCTCAGCAACAAGACAACTGTGTTGTAGTATTTACTGTTTGATTCTGAATTGGAAGCTCTGCCTTTGTCAGTTAGTAATTTCATTTTATTGAAATGTTACTTATGATACTTAGGTTGTCTCTAAACATAAAAGAATCAGTAATATAGCCTTCGTGACGCAGTGTTTTAGGTCGCCACGCCCGTACCTTCGCGTCTGTAGGTCTTGGGTTCGATTCTCACACGAAACAATATTATTTGTGCGATCCACAAATAATTGATTCTGGCCCGGTTGCACTTTGTGTCCGATGTTTGTATGTTGGTAAAAGTCCCCGCGACACAAGAGCAATTCTCGGTGCAGTTGTTTCTTTGAAAAAGAAAAATTGTTTCTTTGGAAAAGAAAAAAAAAGAATGAATTTATAGAAGAGAGTGAGATAAACTTAAAACACTCCAATCTTTAAATAACACGTCAAACAGATGCGCGTTAAAATTTCCTTTTTAATTTAAAAAATCTTCATCAAGCATCCGTCAAAGTGTTCACGGGAGTTAACGAGAACGTCACTGTGAGTGAAATAAGGCGCCCTCGACCCAACCCTTGATATTCCATTAATTACAGAAGCGTTTGACAAAAGTTGTATGAACAAGATGGAATCCCCCCGATGCCCTGAGGCTGGTTCTCCAAAACGTTTACATATCGAAATAGATCAAATGCGACGTCTTGTCAGCAGTTTTCTGAGGGAATACATCTCAAAATGGCCGCTCAAAGCATTTCTGAAATGGATTTTATTTTGTTTTAGTGATACCTACATCTTGCATTAAAAATGATAAAGAAAGACAACTTCACAAACATATGTACATTTTAGTCACAAAGTTATTACTAAGTTATGTAACTTAGTAGAAATACTATTTGTAACAAAATAGAATCAGTTAAGTAGTTGAATGTGGACTAAAGTAATTTCTGTATTCAATTTGATGATAATCGTCAACTTCCTATACAAAATACGTTGTTAATTATATAGATGTTTACTTTAACTACAAGTAGTTTCTTTCAACTGAATAAAAGAGCATCTTAAAAGTATCGAAGTCAGAATGTAGCCTTGTTTCTCAGTCAGATATGGTATAAATATTCCAAAACAAACAAGTGTGGGGTCGCATTACAGATCAAGTTGAAGGCGAGGATAAATCGCCGCGCGCGCAGCTGCCCGCACAAATTGCATGCTACGATGTATTTCACACGGTACTGAAAAACAACTTATTATTATAATATGTTTTAAAGATTTGAAATGTAAAGCTCGTAGGTAGACGTTCGATTTAAAGTAAATAGATTAGTCATAAGCAGTCAATGATATTTGCTCATTTGTCTGTATAGAACTAGTTTGATGTCTTTCGAGACCAGCTAATTTAGCTAAGGATAACGTCGCTCCAAGATTGATCTTTAACATATTTCACAGCTTTCATGCTTGTTACGTTAGTTATATGTGTGTAGTTTTACAAAATATGCACACAGTTCCGAACACGTCCGAAGCTAATAAGTTTGTGCGTACAATTACAAGTCGCTTACGCCTCACGTTCCTTCGCATCATTGGAACTAAGCAGCTATCTACTACTGCGAAACAGTTGAACAATTTTCAAGTTTACCATACATTGCTGCACGCAATGTAACCTGAGTCAGCGTAAACCATGCAAATCGATCGATGAATACATAAGCATTTCGAAATTACGTAATTTGCAATTACGCGGTATCAATTCCATTGCTTCTGATCTTCGTTAAAACACGATGAATGTATCTTAATTATAATTACAGTATTAAATCACGATGTTTCTCATAATATACATATATGTAAGTCTGACAATCCCTTCGTTAGTCATTACGCTTGAAACTAATACATTGCGCTTTAAACGTGTACAGCAAACATGTGGGATCCTACTTGAGCGTTCAACGCACGTCGTACTGTGTACAACTAATTTAGATCTCAATTAAAAAGTCACGCTTCAAGTATTCCAGTGACATTTAGTACTCATTTCTTTTTTAATTGGTTTACTCGGGCTGAAAATATACTAGATTTTTCTTTGAGGGTAAGTTGTTACTTTTGCCTTATTGGTATCAAAGTAACTGGTTAGTTTTTTATTCCTAGTGTTCCCTACCCTTACTTCGTAAAGGGATCTAGAATAAAATATGTGTGGTGTTCATTTCTTGTCCGGATATTTTTTTTACGTTTTTAAAGAGTCACAAAATTTTTCTATATTGTCTTGCACTATATTATCTAAACACTGGTCTATGGTAGACTGGCAGGAAATTTTTCAGGCTATAAGTTGTTGCCCGACTATAAGCTGTTGTGAAGTCGATAAATTAACTGGAGCAATTCCCTCATACTTCAGAAAATGGCAACCTCATATTTTAAATTGGTACCTTATTCCGCCGGGAAATGCTCGCTTGTTATTGCCTACTCCATATAAGACCTGACCTTCTCAATCTAATAGGAAGTGCAGGTAACGTGAGGTTGAACACTCGAGTACGGCCGGAACCGAGTTAACTCGCTCTCCTTGACATATCTGTCAGGACTGTCTGTATGTGATGAACGTTTATTACACTGATCGATTACTTTTGTAATGATCGGCAATTTTGTAATGCGTCTCATTGTCTCTATTGAATAGGCCTTGAAGGTCAGTCGGAGATAGTAATAATGCATATCTGCATTAGAGGTGATCTTTTTTTTAAGCCATTTCTGTTCCACTGCTAGGCAAGGATCTACTCCGAAACGAGGGAGGGGTTAGGCCTTGAGTCCACCGCGCTGGCCAAGTTCGGACTGGAGACTTTGCATACCCTCAATAAATGCATTAAACAAATAATTGACAATTTTGTATTACGCCGCATTGTCTCCATTGAATAGGCAAAGGTCTTTGTAGTGTGAGATGTGCCCTTTTTATTATTGTTAAAGTTACAAGTACTGGGTTCCTCATTTTGGCACGGTAACTTGCTTACTTCGCCATACGACGTCCAAATGGGTCGAGATTGCATACAAAGTTTTACCCACATTCCATCTGTGCGGAATTTTATCTTAAACAGCTAAATACACCAAGTGAGTAGGTAGTGTTAAAATCAGACATAAATACCTAACTATAAGGAAATTATTTCTCCTACTAAACACTTAACACCACTTAATGCCAATGTCATGTCTCTTATGTAAGTATGACATAGATTGAAGCAAAATACATGCCCATTTGTGGGTGTAACATCTTTACCAATTCATTAAGACAATACACGTTTAAAGGTCAAAGAGTTTTAGCGTGTTAGGAACAAATAAAAGATTTGTTTCGTCAATATTTGCTACAACTCCTTATCGTCTTAGAAATAATGTTGGTCAAAGTTCCCATTGGTATTATCAGAACCATTGGGAGCGGACGCGCCCACGTTTGACTCCGTGCAATGTACTACGTATCTTGTAGACCTCAGTCGGATTTTCTTTATTGTTATTTATCGATGTCGGTACCAAGCCCGATAGATTTACGATTACATTTCGCTATTCCAATGTTGATTAGAGATAAGTTACAAACATAAATTGTATGAGGTATTGTCGGCGTAATGTATTGTGAACATACCACGATATATCATAAAGTTTCGCTTTCTGTTAAGAATATGTTCACCTATTTCTAGGGAATGTCTGACGTGATTTGCTGGAGAAATTTATGTAGTCTATACGCCTACTATTTTGTTAATAATGTTAGTGAAAAAACATTAATGCGATAGTCTAAATCAGACCACTTAAATTGAAATGAAGGAAAGGTTAGTCCCCTAATTACCATCAGCTGTTTTCCCAAAATTCAATTTACAAAACCGGAGTCAGTAATCCGGCTCGCACCTTCTCAGTGCAAGATTTAATACACGAACTGTGTATCCTAGTACAAGATACCTCGGGGTGATTTGTAGTCTGTGTTTATTTAAAGGAGTTATTTATAGACCGGCCTCGCCGATACGACACACAGCCTTTTTAAGAATTGCACGCACACTTGCGGTTTTGTAACATATTGTACGAGTCAATAATGTATGGAGATCATGTTGCGATACATCAAAATATTGATACAGGTTTTACTTACATGCTGGTGTATGATAAACTGCCTTCTGTGCATTTTTTGTAGACAAAGAACTATGTACTAATACAAATAAATATAATTTTATAGAAAGTTATTCACCAATGAACTATTTATTGCAAGTTAGGATTTGTAAAAGCTAAATTAGCCCTTGCCAGATAGTCTTGTCTCTGCCTTCTGAACTAATGAAATATTTAAAATATTTTCATCCTTAGGGTCAATATTGAAATTCACTTTATATGTTTGATAACAATAACTCACCATTGAACGGAATACTATCCCAACGTGGGGCCTAATTAAATCTCCAGTGATTTGTTTCTTGACATAAATAGCTGGCAAAAACTCATTTAATTATGCAATTCCATCCTCTTAATGAAAATTTAAATCTAATGTTATCTTTTTGTTTGTTTCAGGTATGTCACAGACTTTCATTTTGACAAGTGAATGGTGCAGACGGTATGACTTCAATCATTGATCAGTTTTGAGATTTTAGTGTTGTTATCCTCATTTCTAATTACCTATTTACTCATTAATTGCCTAATCACGTATTTTTAAAGCAGTTTTTTACTATTCAACAACATAAAATTACATTTAGTGACTATCATCTCGAAATATGATATTAATATGAATAATTTTTGCTTATGTTCGAAGGTTCAAAGCATAGAGACTCTTATTCATAAAACGTTTTTAAATAGCTTATTTTAAAATACATTTTTCGATTATTAACTGTCAAATTAATACCAACATGGAATAACGATTAGATTTTCGCGTGCAGACGTAATTTTTTCTCCATTTTACTATAGGCTATAATTACCAGAATTAATAAAGGTTTTTCTATTCGTGACTTGATAGACTTTAGGGCGTTACCAAAAAGGGAATATGAGTTGGTTTAAGGCTTTGCCAAACAAAACGCGTTTTAATCGCACGATAGAGCGTTTTCCTTAGACGCTATAGTATCAAATTGTTATGTACTAAAACGTCCTCCCTGGGGCAATAATTAAAATTTTCGCCCGGCCATGCCAGTGATTCATTTGTGGATTATATGCCAACCTGGACGAAATATTTGTGCGATCCATAAAAAAATATTGTATGTTTGTGAAAGTCAACAACTACTCTATGAAACTCTTAGTGAGAATAAAGATACTGTCAAACCACTCCGGTACTAGCAGTAAATACGTTACAATTTTCAGGCGTTATACGATGCTATTAACGCTCTAACTTGCGTTAAAACGCGTGTTATTTGGCAACACCTTAATAATCGCTCTGTGTAAAGACGATTGACCCTCAATAATTAGAGTAAACGGCGCTTGGCCCATCGTTCATCGTTAGGACTAATTGGTCATACAACGGGTAATGACCAAGATGTTTGTTAAGGGCCACTGTTGTCAAAAGGAAAGGGTTTTGGAAATTCCAGTAATAAGCTACCCTTATTACCGGGATTTCTGGACTTAACTTAAGTATATCTGTCTGACTATACACTTTCGGCTACACCGCTTAACCGATTTTGATGAAATGAAGCATAGATATAGTTGAAACTCTAGGATGACATAGGCTTTTTAATGTAAATTCGTAAGATTTTGGCTAAGTTAGGGATAAAAATGTGTACGCGAGCGAAGCCACGGAGTTCAGCTTGTTGATTTCTATAATCCTTTGTTTTTTGTCCATGGTTTATAGAAATCAATTTGGATTAAGATAACACAAATACTTTAAATTGTTTTGTGTATTTATTGCAGTTATTTGGTAATCTGTATCAGTAATTAGCGCATCATCATCGTTTCTATCCATGTACTGTACTTTAAACATTATTTAGACATGTTTTTTAAACCAGAAATAACCGGGTATATTCAGTATCTTGTACTGTCTAGTCATCGCCACGAATTATGCCTCTATTTAGCCCATTATAAAAGTATGATTCCTTCCTATTCCTATTTCCTTCCTCACAACGTTTGAACAAAATTTAAGTCGAATCAAAATCGCTACAAATCATCGAATTCACAATTAAATGTGTTTCAACTAAGATATTTTCAGTGCGTTTTAGATTTCCCTACTAGATTAATATCCGTATATAAATGTACGTAGTCCCTTGAACCTAGTTGTCGGTCGCTAGACTAGCGAGGCGCTTGTAACCTTTCGGTATTGACCTCTGTATTTAGGCCGCGTCGGATCGTATTCCGTACACGTCTGTATATAGCTTTAGTTTTAAATCGCGTTATACCTTTTAGCGTAGAATGCTGTATATCTATTATACCTACATACGGTAAAAGCGAGTTCGACAGTTTTCACACTGTCACGAATAATTACTGTAGCCTTTGGCCTGCTCAATTTTGAAGTATATTGCCGTATTACGGCTTAATTTTGAATTTCTTAATACCCAGATTCCTTAGTAAAAGATACAACCATTTTCTCATGAGTTTTTTTCAATGAGATAGGATAATGAGACGTAAATTTTTGAAATACACTTCAAGTATATACTGTAAGTGTGACTGTAGTTTTTTTAATAATATAAAATAAAATCTACTAATCTCACTTAGATCAAGTCCTGACATTCATAATTGCCAAAATAAGTTTATGAAATTGTTGACTACTTTTTTTAAATGACCAAGCTTTTCTTTCCTTTTTAGGAAGATATAGATACTTTCCTAACTGAAACTTTAAAAATAAAATGACGTAAGCAGTTTCACCACACGTAGACAGTTTGAGCTCCGAACGGATAGTTCCAAACTATTAAGTGCATATAAATTTATTTTTATAGCTTTTTTATTGGCCTCCATTATGTCATCAAATTCGGAATATTTATCGTGATTTATGTGTGGTTTTGTACTAGTAATTGAATACCTACTGATATTATAAATGCCAAAGATACTGTTTGACTAATATAGTTTGAGTTCCGATGAAGGACATAAAATAATCTTTATCCCGGAAATCTCGCAGGATTAGGACCAGGGACTAGGCAAGAAACAAGCCTTATATGTAATTATATAGTCCACGCAGACAGAGTCGCGGGCAAGAGTTAGTTTCCTGCATTTCTTTAAAAAGATTTTATTCAAATGTGAATTTAGCTGCATTTATCTCGGTTTTAATTCGAAGCTGTATAAAAAATGCTAATCCATGTATCTTATGGCGTCATTGATATCAAACTCATCACATCAGCAATACATCACGTGGCTAAAGGGCGACGACACTCCAGGCGAGGGTTACCATGAGTTATGGCTTTTGCAGGACCTTCCTTTTTTTAGCATTCCGTTGATTTCTTTCGATTATTCCATAGTCAGACGTGTAATTTTTCAGTTGGAATGTGTCTAAATTAATAAGAGCACGTATTATAATGAAACGACAATACTTTCAGTAGTTGAAAACTGCATTGAGCTTTGCGAGATTCCTATTTTTAATTAAACCAAAATTGAAGGTTCACCGACTCTGAGTAATATTAGTACTTTTATTTATATATAGCGAGTATTGTCGCTTGCTGCAATAAGTCTCGTATCGCGAACGAGATGACAAAAAACTTCGATTTCTGCAATCAAATCACTTAATAACGAAGCAAACACATAAAAACATAACGATTTCTTATCCAAATACTCTTTTCTATTTCTTCTACAATAGTCGTCCCAATATCATCCACATAAAACATAGTAACACTACAAACCCACCCTGTATCTAACCATACTACATACACAGCGACATCTGTCTCAGATAGTGTTCGTAATATCTTGTAGCTATGTACTCTGTGTATGTCGTATACAGTGCGATGTTTTTGTGTCGCACCATATTGTAACGGAAGATTTGTCACAACTGTTCGTTATATTATTTTGTTCGGTTTCTTGTAGGCGTTTGTGGGTGTTCTTGATATTAGGTTTAGAATTCTGTTGCCTCTAGTGAAGAAGGGTATACGTTCGAATTTGTTGAAGTTGAGTTTAAAAATTAGAGTGCACTTATATCCCACCTTTGCTCTTTTAGTGTAAGTTACAGTTACACATTTTGGCACGTTGCTAACGTTCTCATTTTTAAAGATAAACAATACCTGTTGTCACCAGTCCATACAGCATTTCTGAACGTTTTGGTATACTTAACTCATTTTCGACGAAATCGGACTTATACTATTTTTCACTAGAGGCACAGAATTTAGGTATATTGTTGGGAAAGTAAAGTTTTCTATTAAACTGCATAGTGCATATAATTTGATCCTTGACTCTTCCTATCCAATTTGCTGAAGGAGTAGTGTTCAAGGCAGGCAATTTTCAGCACTTCCCAGTTTGCACTTATGACTCCTGGACCCGAAATTTATTTGAACAACTCGCGGGCTGGCACGACTTCGTCCGTGTATAGTAGAATTTTATCCCGTTGATTTTATTCCCGTGGGATTTTGATCCCATTTATTTTGTCCCGTTAGTCCCGTAAGTTAGAAACAATATAAAAGATCATCCAATTTTGTTTAGTTATTCAAAAGTTATGCGCGAACATACATTTCGGTGATTAATTTTTATTTATATAGATTTTGTTTCTTTCTTACACATTTCAAAGTAATATTTAACGCCTGAGTAAACATTTTATAGGTAAGTTACTTTTGTTTACATCAACCGGAGGCGACGATAAATGATTTATATTAGGCACGGAATTTTCTTACGGATTTACTAATTGTTGTCTAAGTATAGGAGCCATTAAGCAGTCGTCGGCTCGCGTGTCGTGAGCAGAATGCCTAATGCATTGATGTTTAGTCACAAGGTGGGTGGTGATTCATCAACGCCTAGATATTAGGCTCGCTGCGGATGTCTAGCTATGGATAATGAGGGTATTATGAATATTAGTGGCATTGTAGTGAATGAGTCAAGTAGTATTTATTTCGTTAAGTTTTGTATTACAGACGCATTTGAAAGTTATGTTACAGTCGCAGTGCGCACATTTATCATAAACGGTATAATTTTCTTTAGACTCCTTTAGACATCACGTACTGATTTCGGTTTCAATCTAAAAAGCACAACGATTAACTGTAGAAATTGATGCGATTCCTTAACTCAAAAGTCTACCTAATTATCCAAAAACTATTATTTGTCATTAACAAAGCAATTGCTTTGCTTAACCTTGATATTGGCCCTTACCAGAAACAAGCCC
The DNA here is from genome assembly GCF_050436995.1 of Anticarsia gemmatalis. Taxonomy (NCBI): domain Eukaryota; kingdom Metazoa; phylum Arthropoda; class Insecta; order Lepidoptera; family Erebidae; genus Anticarsia; species Anticarsia gemmatalis. The sequence goes on along the minus strand of NC_134748.1, from coordinate 14,011,816 downwards.
TTAACTAAGAGTCTTCTAAACTGAAGTGACTACTTGACAGTGTGTAAAACCCTTAAGAAATTCCACTGTCCATCTGAGCATGCATGCTTGCAGTAATCATGATACATTTCATTATAAGTAATGTGCAAGATTAACTTTATGATCACCATATTTTTATGGGCAAGACGCAAATACTGGTTGCACACGACTAATGGAACACCTAGCTATGTGACGAGAATACTCTAGGTATTGCAACTAAGTAATTGTTTATTAGAAATTCTGTATGTCTGTACCCGTTTAAACTACTGTTACAATTTTGATAATGTTTTTGGATTCAGATATTATATAATATTGGACGCCAATAAGTCTTGAAACTTTACAGGGATGTGTTGTCACTTGCGAAAATGTTTGTGGGATGTAGAACTCTATTATTAAATATTTAATTTTGTAATGAACGACTGACATAATGCAGTTACATTTAATTTAAATGTGCTCCTACAAAACAAATAAAAAGAGACATTCGTTAAATTCATCCACAAACGTATTTAAGTTTATTTATTAACAAACATAATATTTCATTTTTATTTCATATAACATGGTAATCAGAATAATAAATTGAAGCCTCCATAACTTTATAATAAAGTTGTACTGTTAGTTAAAATGGTTGCCATTAAAATAAATGTAATGTGTATTTTCCGATGTGACCGCGAATATTGAGCGGGAAATGTGGACCGTTATGATCTTATCGACCCATGATGAGACTATATTTTATCACTATTGCGCTTTTTAACTTAATATTGTTTTTTTTTAATGTATCGCGGTCTATTTTTGTCAGGAAATGCTTGGTTACCGTAACCAGCCATTTGGTTCATATACGACTAGTCACAAGTAGTGGTTTAACCGTTTGAAAATTAAGCAGTATTTTTAGGAAATTCAGCTTGAATACACCCAAAAGCTAAATCCATGAAATTCCATTTCTTGTCCCTCAGAGCTTCTATGTATGTTTGTTTAGTTTTACAGGTCTTTTAACAGTTCAACAAACGTCTTGCCTAGCCTTTCTTCCAAGTATGTTGGAGTCGGCATTCAGTCTCAACGGATGCGGCTGAATATCAGTATTTTACATGGAGCGACTGCCTATCTGACCTCCACAAACCAACCTCTGTTTATTCGCCTATCTTCTGCACAAAAAATATACTGTAATGTACACAATCTTTGTAAACTGTGTATTCATTGCACCAGTAAGTGCAAATACTTAAGAGTACTTCCTACCCAACCTTAATGAATAATCTACGATCACAATTAAGTTGGAGTCGTCACGTCCTCGATGTGATTCACCAGCCGACCCTGGCGTTGCCCGCCTGCCCGGCCACCATGAATCACGCGATTAACTGTATTGTTTATTACTTGTCGACCTGTCAACTCGCACGTATGACTCGGCCTATGGCGAATTTTTTATCGCTTCTGTCTGGAATTTTCGATACATTTTGTAAAATATTTTTTAATTAAATCTAGGGGAGAGGCCTTTGCCCAGCAGTCGGGCATAGAAAAAGGCTAGACTAAAAAAAAATTTAGTTAGTTTATGGTGAACCTATAGACTTTAGTTGGATATGTTATTATTAGCGGAATTATGCGAACACTTGTTTATTGCCTATGTTATCACGGTTAATACACTATTACGATAAATGTAGCCTTTCATTTTACTTTTTAAAAAAGGTCATAAGATTTTCGTGTTCACTTCAAACATCTAAACAGTCGACATTAATGTCCCATTTTTTTTTCTTAAACCTAATATATTCTTTGCTTTAGCTATAACATTAAATTTTACTACCTAGTTCAAAGTCCTTTTAAAACTCATACCTTGTTCGTATCATACAAGAATTGAGCATTTGACACTAAGCGAACTCATTCAGTTACTTTCACATAATTACTAGTCATTTAATTAAAAACTAATACAGATATTAACATATTAATCGTACAACATAAACATATTTTATCATTTGCTAATGACATTAAACGGGGATGCTCGCACAAATGTTTGGTAACAACTATTACGTTTATAGTGTTCGTGACCTCGCGCATACAACGCACTTTGTTCGGTTCATGGCTACTATTGTGTAGGCAGACATAGGCTGGAAGTATACTGGTTTAAAGGCTAACTTTTTATAGTATGGAAAGATTTGCTGCCGAGTTAATTCGTTTACGCTTGCTATACACCACCGCTCCGACTGCCTCCGTGGCGCAGTGGTTTAGGTCACCACGCCTCTACCACTGCGCCGGGAGGCCGTGAGTTCGATTCCCTCATGGAACAATTATTATTGTGATCCACAAATAATTGTTTCGGGTCTGATAAAAGTGCAATAAGATCTGTGTAATCTGGAACTTCCAAAGTGCGAATATTTTGCACAAAAAAAAAATGTAATTCAGTGTGTGAGTGTGTGTTCACCCTTACAACTCAACACCCTTGATTGAAACTAATTAAAACATTAAAATATAAGCTTTATATCGTGTCACGTACCTGAACAAAGTTACGTTAGTAACACGTGGTCCAAGCACCTTGTTAATTACTTTAATATATTAACTTACGTTATAATAAAGTTCACATTTCGTTAAGTTAAAATGTCGATAGGCTATAAGAGGCACAGCATCTTACGGCGAGTTTCAATAACGTATTGTTAACAATGGATAGTTTAACTACGATTTGAATGTTTTCATAAACGTAAATTATGATTCGAGAGTACAAATCTTGCCTCATTACTACAATATCGTTAGCGATAAGTTATTGGAACGGGCTGTAGACTGACTGAAACATTGACTGAGTCACACGGACGACAGGCGCCCATGCGCACACGCAAAGCCACAGTCATCGTCGACTAGTCGTTAGTGTGTAATGTCTTTATTTCGCAGTCTTATACAAACGTGACGAAACGATTATAGGCTCTTCACTGAGATAGAGAACTAACTGCGTTTATACATGGTTCGTTCTAACGTTTAGAATGTAATTTCGTAAACTTACTATTATGGGTGAACGGGCCTCTGATTTTTTTTCATTACGTAGTTTTTTACGTTACGTTCTTATTCCTAGGCTACGATTAGACTAGACTCCAGATTATAAAATTAAATATATTAGTAAATAGAACGTCAGCCTACGTTAGCGTTAATAAGTATGCCTTATCAAGCATCTTTGAATATGGCTTAGAGTGAAATGACTGCTGGTGTTGTGTCTATGCAAACTGGCCAAAAATTTCGAGCAACTAGCTAGCATTGTCTTTGAGCGTATTGATTTATCATTCCATAATAAATCTGAATATAATTCATTATACTAGGTAAATATTAAGCATGTAACACAGAACTCTAAAGTTACAGTTAAACACAGTCAAATGCAACATTTTCAGACACCAAAATTAGGCTCTAATTACCAAGACGTTACTGATTACCCGTATCGTGTGTCTTTGCCGGAAACGTCAGCTTTACGTGCGGTACATGCCGTAGAAGGGTGTGATTTTTTATAAACAACCACCCCTCTGTCACATTTACACTTCCCCATTTCATTCAATATGTTTTTACAACTGTCTGTTGCTGTATAATGTAGTGGGTTCGATTTCAGGGTATGGTGTTAAGTTTTCTGTATGGTTGTATCCAGCTGTCTATTACGGCTGTGCATGATTTAGTTTATTGTCAAGTTTGAGATCTTGAAGACAAGTAGAGGCCTATGTACTGGCCTTTATACATAGACAATTATTCTAGATTGCTTGCTGAACTTATACATCGTCTGCTACGTTCTTAAACATACTGATAAACTTTCATTGACGAACTACCTATTACATAAATTGTTCGAAAATTTACGTATAAAATAAAAGTAGAAATACGTTATAAAATTCGGTACTGGTTGTTGCCATTTAATTCCGCCACCTCAAATGCCTTCGGGCAGCTTGACCAACTTTGACACTAGGTTAACCACTAACCATAAGAAGAAGACTCTCAAGATAGACCTCTGGCTGTCTGTCTTGAACCGTGTGGACTGCTTTCTCGTACCGTGATATGTAATAGGGAGCTAACATATACGGTATGATATTATCTAATACTTTACATACCAACTTGGAAATAGGAATTCAAAGATCCTCTGGCACACAATCGTTATTACGATATGCAAACGGGAGTATATTTATGAAACAAACAGACGGATTGCAATACAAATTGATATATGAATCAGTTCCATTCGGTGCGTACGGGTATCGAATACTAAATAGAATATTTTGTTTTGTTGCCGGAATATGCCTCTCGTACAGGCATTTTCCTTCCGTGCATAAAAAATCGTATTTTGAAACTTACGTCATTCAATTGTAATTTTTTTTTATTGTTGCAGTTTCTATGACATATCTAGATATACCTATCAAATCACACCATTTATTACAATTAGTACAATACATACTAAGTTATATGTACAAAAAGGGCTTATGTTAAGGATGGTGACAAACTTAGCAGCCTTTTCATGCATTGCAATTTTTATAAGGTAGGTAAAACTAGATATGTACCTACCTATTTAATTATTATAGCTCGGTTTTAGCTTGTGGTTTTTACTAGCTAGATATAACGGCCTTGTAGTTTAACTGCATAATTAAACCGTTGAATCTTAGTTCGGCATCTCAGTTTAACATCTGTCAAACGTCAACGGTGAAAGCGACACTCACTTTACTATTAAACTAGTTATTAAATACACGAAATATTAAATATCACTCGATATCATATTCCATACAAAAAAAACTGTCTATACGTTTCAAACAATGTTATCATTCAATAACATTTGGACGTGCGCAGGCGCAAAAAAACGAGGCGCCTCGGATATCGTTCAGTCATTGACATGAGTCATTAATCCCATTCATTGACGACGGTTCGTTGATCATTCGGCTACCTTCGGCAATGTTCGGCAACGATCGGCTTATTTACTACTTTCATATACTACGATATATCATTATAGAAAATGTTTACTTATGTCAAGTTTGACGTTTACAAATCTTGTCGTCCGGTGTAAGAGTGTTAAATAAATGATGTTGTTTGTATTTATGGTGGCAATCACCTCGGAAATAACAAGTCTCTATTAGAAAATTTTAAAAAAAGTTATTTTTTTATGTAAATATGTTCAATTACGGGTCTTCCCTATGAATTATAAGCTCAGTCATATTCCTAAAAAATAATACTATCAAAGGTGGTTAGTCCCTGTAAGTTACGATTATCAGGTCAACAACCTCTTGCCTACTTAAGTAGTTTTCAAACAATTATTATAATGTATTTATAATGTTACTTACAGTATACAAGTGAGTCATACAAATAAGTTACACGTGCCAACCTACTTGTAAATCTAATTTTAATATTATAATTCATTATCATAAGATTAAGGTCAGTAACGCTAGGCCAATAGGACACAAACCAGTTGTACGAACAAAAAATGAATACTCTATTTACTTTCGCGCAATCGATGTGTCATTGAAGAAATTATGACTCAAGATTTTTTGATGTCATCTAAGTATGTCACAATTCGTGTGCTCATTTAGTCGAATAGAACGGAACTAAGGATATTTCTGAGTGCAGGTATTACAGTCTTTTTCACATAAATTGCATCATAATGTGTCTATTCGTTTAGGAGTTACTATGCCACAAACACAGCTTACGTGGCGTAGTGGTTAAGGTGGTCGCCACCCATTGCGTCAAAGCCTTCAAGAGGTCTCGGTTCTATTCCCACACGGCAAAAATATTTGTACAATCCACGAGTAGTTGTTCCGGGTCTGGTTGTTCTCTATGTCCGTTGTTTGTAAGCTAGTAAAAGTCGCCACGACACAAGAGCAATTCTTAGTGCGAGAGTTGTTGTTAAAAAAAAACAAAAGAAATAAAAAAAAGCCTGAAAGGTAAATAAATAAATATTTATATGATAAAACATTGTTAAAACCACTTGCAATAATCTATGTACATGCCAATGACAACACACTATGATTCAAAGCATGATTTCAGAATTTAGCCTTAAACCTTATCGAACCACTAGGTTGCAAGACATTTACAATCTAACATGAGAGATGCGATAACTTGTGATTTCCAGTGAAGAGCACTACTTGAAGGTTTCCGTGCAAATGTTGTCACTATGACAATATGCAACTTGTTTCTTGAGAAATGACACCTGCATGTTTTACGAAGACTGATATTCAAGCGTTTCGTCATCTTGACTTTTACAAAACTCATGTCCTCTGTCATGTGACTTAGCCGAATATTAAATCTTCTCAATTAAGAGAAAAACTTATAATATGTTCAGTAAAATGCCGCTGATAATAATTGAATGTGGAGGATTAAACAAAGAAGTATGCAGAGTTCCAAGTGGCGTGCTTTATCATAGTCTTTATCTACATCATACGAACAACCAGGTCTTTTTTATCAATGAACTAATATATATCGTCAATTTTTAATGTTTCCCTGCCTAAATCATTCTTTACTCCATTCTACATATCAAGTAAGTTGATGGCAATAAACGGGCAGCCGGCAGGCATCTAAATTCTAATGCCTATAGATTCAATGCTAATTAGGCTGCTATTACACGGTTCTGTTATACACGTGTTGCTCGTGTGAATTTCAAATTTTCATCAACCGTTTGGTGCGTTTGTACATGATTGATTTACGGCCCAATCAAATGTCAACAAATCAATTGATTGAATGATTGTTAAACAAGCTGTGACAGGGTTATTGATTTTTGATTGTGTAACAAACATGCGTGTTTAAACGGTGCTTGTGCTGTTAAACGATTTTCCTGACTTATGAACTTTTGCTTCAAGTTATACTGGTAAATATCTCCAAGCTTAATCATCCAAAAAAACTATAACATACAATTTGTTGGCTGTTTTGAGAGTGACAGTCAATGCTCCTGACAGTCAAATCTACTGAACCTCTACCTAAAGATGCTCGGAGAATTCCATTAAAATTCCATGGAATCTACGAGAAAATACCTAAAATGCGTTTAACGAGCGGCCAGTCCGGCGATTCTTCATGCATATTTCATTCACCAATCAATTGACCTCAAACAGTGCTAAAGTGAACAAATCGTCCCACAATTTGTCCACTTACTAAAATATCTGTTCCAATATCCTCTATTTCCTCAACATCAGCCGGCACTCGCACAATCAAACTCGCACATCCGATCGTTTGTCCCTTCGATCTTCGGCTACCGGCACCAATTCTTCATGTACCGTGCATGTCCCTTGAATTATTCATGGTGGCTGCCACCTCGCGGGGTGTTAACGATCACAACTGACGTCTCTGACAAATTGGGTCGCAGGAACCTTTTCTTTTTATTTCTGTGGAAAGTTCTGGAACGCGTAGGTTTGATTAGGTTAGTTCTCCAGGCTGCATGCCAAAAATGTTCCTCTTGGTAGGCCTTTGAGTGATTTTGTATTGTATATAAGCCAACACTGGAGTTTTTGAGATCTATTATTGCTTGCTCGTTCGAATTCATGCCAGATACTTTATATTTGGCAGGTACTTAAATTTAAAACAAAAATAATTACAGTTTCCAACAAGATTATTAAATTCTACATAATATTCTCCTTATTTCTTAAGCCAAGACAAGCTAGGTTGACCACTAACCATACGACAAACAAACAAACAATTTCTTAAGCTTACTTTGACAAAAAATGTTAAATAAAATATATTGAACAGACTCGCATGTTGAATTTAAGCAAACAGTAGGGTGCAAGTCATCATGCGTTGTTATTTTTTTTAATAAGTACGTGGTACGCTCTAAAAGAAACATCTAATTAAGAACTTTGATACTGCTAAATTAATCTTCTGATTGCCCAAAAAACTAATAACAAGCCTGGGCCACATCAACAAAAATCTTCCCTAACTAAAAGCACAATATTTCTCTTCCATTAAAATTGCCATCCATTCCCCCCAGCACCAAAGCAGTACAAAATACAGCAGCTATTTAAAACAAAACTGCATCATTAATCTAACCTCCCCTATAGATAGATAGTGACAAATGACGTCACTCATCTCGCTGCAGTTAGGGTAGACAGATCCAGGCTGATCATTTCCGGGATATTCCGAAACAGGAATGACAAAAAATACATCGTAGCTTAGTAATAACAAGTATTTTTTTCATTTCGGGACAGCAAAGTAAAATTACGGGACACGGTACAACACAGCGCATAGCCAGATGCGCTCACCGGTAAACAATCTATGGGTTAAGCAAACCTTGGCGCAGTCATTTCATAGATGGGTGACCGTATTGTGGTATTTAAACTGGACGTCTCAGTGTATCATAACAGTCGCTAAGCCATGTCAAAGGCCTCCCGGGCGGCTTGAATAATTTTGACACACAAACAAACAAACAAACGAGACAACACGCAAAATTCCGGGATAATCCCGGAAATCCCGGGCATCTGGTAACCCTAGCTGTAGTCCAGCCTGTCATGGTGTGTATGGTGTACGTGACTGCTTTTTTCATTTAGACCTTCTGCCGTGGACCTTATTTCCATAATGTGTTGTTGGGATTCTTAGTAGATTGTGAATGGAGTGAAGTTGATTGTGTCGATTCTAAATGGTGAATGAAAGATAGTGAGTTTGTGTATTTGATTCGATTTTTTTGTTTGATTTTTTGATTTGAGTTTGATTCTCATGACAAGTATTGCGTTCTTCGTTATGAACTGTGACCCAAAAGCGGGTCAAAGAACCTTACTTTGGCATCCAAATGCATAATTTTGAGGTTCACACTGCTAAAATCCTGTTATCTTCTTGAACTGAATTTTTCCTCTGCCTTTTCTGCAATCTGTGGATAACGTTATGTATTTTTTTTTGTTTCTGTGTATATTTTTAAGCGTCCATTGCTTCATCATTTTTAAGCACTGTTTATTTTCATAATAAAATTAAATAAATAAATAAACAGACTAAGTCGAATGTTTTTTTTAATGAGTTACGTAGCAAGACAATGCAATTAATGATCTACGATGATTCAATTCTTATCCTTTGGGGTAACGGTTAGTGTTAAAAATCTTCTTTACTCAAATCAATATTTTATAAATACATTGCTGTGGCTTTTCATTATGCGTTAGAACAATATCAGTCAAGACCGCAGGGTAGCCTTGTCAGTTAGTGTCTGTAGACGTCGATGTCACTGTTCACTTAATACGAGATGACATGAATAATCTAGACTTTATTATTATCTTGAATTTTATGTACGCATTCAACTGGAATTGATTTTCTTTTACATAATGTATTTTGTAGCCGATTTAATGTAGTTATTTAAGAGGTTCGTGAGAATCGTAAATCCATGGAAAGATTATCTTGCTCTATAGGTAAAAATCCCATCTCTAAGATATAACGTAATCATTACGTCCTACTTTGCTTGAAACTAATTTGTACCTACATTTTAAATGCATACCTTATGCTCATTTTGTTTGAATTTGTAGGTACTGCAATACTAGTCAAAATAAAAACCACAACACCTGCAACTTGTAAACGCCTATCTTTAAACCCAAAGCTCTGTCGAGTAAAACTGTGTTTTGATAAGGAGCGTAAGGATTCTTATATTTATTTTCCTGACTTTGCGATTAGTGACGTTTCGAACATTTGTCCATAGTTTCCATCGCTTTAATTAAGATCCATTCCAGCACTTGTAAGCTCATTAACTGTGGCAGTAGTATTCAAAACGTATTACCAATAAGAGCCCCTTGAAATAATTTTAAACAGTAGTGACGCACTGTCGGAGCATCCACCTAAAGAACTAAGGGCGACTGGCTTAATTACCTCGCGGAATAATTAATGATGTACACAGAACGTTCTGCCTCGAGTTCACACTGCGAATGGCATTTCAAATATACTTTTAAACGATTAATTTGAAGTTCAAGAATTGACATAAGTTCTTATTAGTTGTTAAACTCATTTCTGATGTTATTACAAAAATTTTATTACTATAAGAAATCGTACCCGAGACGTAGAACGTCTCAGTATATCGATATTATCTCGTTAGTTAAATAATAAGCTTTATTACTTGCTATGATCTTAGAAAATTAAGGGAATTTGTACCTTTACCGCGCTTTGAAATTCAATGTTAATTGTTATAAGCTCACCTGCAGCGCTATTTTCCGAATAAGTTACTATACTATCGAGTATCGAGAGTTTGACATCTAAAATGTACTGCATAATTAGTGCCTGCGGCTCCCGCTAGAAGCGCTGATCAGGATTTCATTCATATTTTGTTGATAGCTGGCTATCTATTAGTTGTCGATTAATTATCGATAGTAGTGGTAAACCACAGTAAAGTAAGCTACAGGTGTCGAGTGTGAATTGTAATGTCAAGAATATTGCAATTGTGGAAAATAAACGTAAACTTTTCTTAACAATAGAATAAACTCTTCTAATAGATATTACCGTCACTTGCAGGACATTGTTACTTTAACAAAAGAGTCATCCTACAATACACCAAGCGTGCAGTCAATTGCAACCATTCTTTTCATCTGAAAGAAGACATTTTCTTTCCACAAACTTTTAAATTTCCCCATTTAAAAAACGTAATGTTGCAGAATATGTCTCGCTAACGTAAGAGGATTATTTCTATTACGGATTATGATTGCGTTCGCGTTACCCGACTGCGGATAATAGGGTATGAGAAACCACTGTTGCGAGGTCGTTAGTGTATCAGACTTCTAATCATGAAGTCTCAGATTCGATCCCCTGGTCGGCCAAAGCACTATTGGGCTTTTCTAATTTAGGCGAGAATGTTTCTCAATACTAGTCTAGAGTTTGGAGAATTTCTATGGACTCACATTGTTAATGGCGAAACGTGAGTCTTTTTCATACACCTCTGCCTTCATCTTCGGGTATAACAGGCTTGTATCGCCTTTTACATATTCTTTTACGTCTGTTTATGTTTTTATTGTAGAGAAAGAGTGGCAATGTTGTCTTGGTGAAATTTTTACGTCGTATGGCGGCTTGAGACTCGCAATAAGCTTTATAAACAGGGTGGGGAGCCGTAAATGGAAGGTGACTTATGACTTTATGACCTGTTGTTCTTTTCGTGAAAACAGTGGCTTTGAGAGTACTGTGATGTGCATTGTGCAAACGAAATAGAAAAAACGTTATAGCCTCTTTACTTTTAAATAACATTGAGGTTTAGGGCACAAAAATTCTAGTTACTACTAATTGTTTTCTCCTGGTTCGTCCGATCTTGATATCGAACCTTGTGATCTGCACGAAACAATATTTTTTGAACAACAGATTTTTTTGAGGAAGTGTCTAACAAGTGCAGTAGTAGAATACCTTTACTTATGCTTACTAATACCCCAAATCTAGACGTAATAGTACTTTCAGATCATTTAACAGAACAATTGCATAACGAAACATGCACCAAATTAATTTCGATTTAGAAAGGTCTAATATACCTAATGAGTGACGATTGCAGGTTCTATTCAAATTACGTTGAATCAGACGCGGCGCCTTCATGTCTCGGGTTACAATCGTTAGCTAAATAAATGCACCGTAAGCTTTACGTGTTTGTTTCGACTAGGTTTGACTTGCACGAAAAAGGTTTACGATTACGAATTTATTATTATTTTTCTATAATATTGGGAAGAACGAAAGGTTTTTGCAGTCACAGAATTTAGATTTAAATTTTTGGAAAGTGATTTATTTTGTTTCATGTTATTGAACTATTGAAAAGGAATGTCCTTTGTTTCATATTTTAGACAAAAACTTTTCTGTGATTATCAATCAAACAGTGAACACCGATTTTTCAGAGTATAATTGAGATATCTTCCATTATACACCCTTAGGTATATTGAAACCTACAAACTAGAATCCAGTACATCTTCAAAAAGATGCCGCATAGCCCGAGGCCATTTAGCATTCAGAAACGCTAAACAAGACTTTCAGAAGAGATAAATTGACAGGACACTTAAAAGGGTTTTAAAGTTTCCAAATTGCTTTCCCCAAACATCGTGAGTAAAAGGTCAGACAAAGATCGTTTCGCCACAGATCGCCGGACACTTTGAACTCCCGGCTAAAATTGTACCAGACGTGCCATTTAAACTTACTCTATACTACCTATGCGGAAAAAAGCTTTTAGTGCACGTTGAAAGGCGTTTTTTTTCCCTTGATAGGTATTTTTTAACGATAGTCTAATAGTAGGTATCAGCCGATGATATGGTAGGTGCCCAGGTAAGGTGCTCTTTTAGGCAAAGTGACCTTACATATGATCATTTTGAAATTTTCTTGGTAGGACAACTCGTGTAAGTTCAGACGCAATAAAACCTCTTGGTTTCGCATAACTGATTTTAGGTAAGTTGTAGTTTCAAATCTACAAGAACACGGTCATTATAAGTCATAGCACTTCCATTTGCGAAAGTTGAACGAATTGTATTTCTGTAATTAATGTATAAGTTCCTTGTTTACAAAGATCTTTCTTTTCTCTACACATAAAAGCTACAAAAAAAAATACAACACAATACTTTTTGTTTTAACCTAGAACCTGTGTATTCAGTCACCCGTGGTTATTACATCAGCTCAGTGGAGCGACAGCATGGCGTCTGGCGAGCTGACAGCACACAGACAAACAAACACACACACGTACAAACACAGAGATAGGTCACGGCCAAGTAGTACAATGAAGCCTTCCGTTCCTCCCTTTGTGAAATACTGTGGTGTTATAAATGCGAAAGTTTTGATGGATGGACATTTAGGCTGCTTTGTTACACAAATACGTTGTAGTAGAATTGAGTCTTGAAGTTTGTATCTAAAGGTATAGATATCAGCTGAACGTGTTTTATTTGGACTGGATTATGGGTTGCCGAAACTTAGATGAAGAAATGGTACATTAAAGCAAGATAAAAGCAATCCTTTAAGTTGAGGATAATATTGTAAGTGGTCAACGTCACCACATCTATACTAATATTATAAAGCTGAAGAGTTTGTTTGTTTGTTTGATTGTTTGTTTGTTTGTTTGTTTGTTTGTTTGAACGCGCTAATCTCAGGAACTACTGGTCCGATTTGAAAAATTCTTTAAGTGTTAGATAGTCCATTTACCGAGGAAGGTTATAGGCTATATATCATCACGCTACTACTCATAGGAGCAGAGTACCAGTGAAAAATGTTACAAAAACGGGGAAAATTTTGACCCATTCTCCTTATGTGACGCAAGCGAAGTTGCGCGGGTCAGCTAGTTAGAAATATAATTTTGAAACTATTTCAACGGTTTGTTTGATCACTCTAAGAAACAATCCACTCAGCTACCGAAATTCATTTTCAGTCACTATTCACGAAACTATAAATGAAAAAGAGAAATTAGTACGCTGATGCGGAACAAGTTTCAACCGGAAAAATGAAATTGAAATCCCTCTGGAAAATTTCCAGCCGAATTTAGTACACGCAGCGTCCATCAAATATCTACCTACCTACTGGTAGACTATGTGTTCTTTTTAATACTTGCCAACTTCTGCCTGCAACTTCGTCTGCTTGAATAGATTTTCCGAGACATTACATAATAAACACTGGTTATAAGGATAGTACCAAGTGGCGTTCTTTGGTCTGTAACTATCACTGTGGGATAAAGGCGTGATATTATGTATTTATGTATAACATTAAAAAATATCTCTTAAATACCTACAATTCATAAACTATCTTCATACCAAACTTGAACAAAATCCATTCAGTGGTTGGTTGGAGTAGCAAACAGAAATTATCATAAACTTTTGCCGTTATAATATTAGTAAGATAGTACCTATAGATTAGTGCAGATTTGTAGCATTGCATCATCTTTTATAGTGCATTAAATTTTGCGCTATTTCAGTGATCTCAGATCATAATAGTGTTTGTCTTCATTTTGTTTACGAGATCTTGTGTACCTATTGTCAGGATTAGCTGGAAATTGACGGATTTTGCAACGCCTTGAAGCTGAAGTTCCTACTTTTATGTCGAGAGTTATGCAAACAGATTTAATGCCAGTTGATTCTGGAAGCGATTTTGAGATTTTTGATGTTGAAAATGTATCGAAACATAGGGTTTTGTTATTGTATATCGTTAAATGGAAGGAGAGGATGTTAAACATACTGAATTCTTACTAAGTTATACTGTCGTGGTTCGTGTAAGGAAATTTCTATAAATTACGAACTAATTACTTGAAACAAAAGCAGACGACATTACGTGTTAATTATGAAAGCATGATGTAAGGCTTAGAAAGTAAAATTTATTATTTTTTCCCATGTATTGTTTAAATCTACTACTACTTGAAACAAAAGTTTGTGAAGATGGAAAGATGATCCACGCAAAATCTACTTCGGGGATGAATATCCCTGGAAATCATTTTAGACGGACAAAGTTGTGAGCAGAACCTAGTAATCTAATAAACTAGTCAATAATCAAAAGCATTCATTCATGTCTAGAAAGTAGTGTATAAAAATTACAGCAACTATTTCTATAGTACAAAAGAGAGAACAACATCGGTTATCTCACTTACTAACAATAAGCGAACTTATTACAATATGTCTGCGTATTATAGACAATAGGCTCACTCTCGCTATTTATCGTCTATTGTATTCTTTTTGTATTTCACTTACCACGGAAAGTATTATTTTTGTTTTTGACAGCGCTGTGGAAAAGTGGTTGGTATGTTGAGTGTCAGAGATCGTGGGTTCGATTCTAAATAATTTTATTTTCCGATTTTCCCCTATTTACTGGGACTTGTGGTCTGGTTAGTGTTCGGAATGTTTAAAGTAACAATTAACATCTTTTTTCTTCCATAGGGTTGCCCAACAGTGGGACAGTTATGGGATAAAAAGATTAAAGGGTTTAGCTTTAGTGATTTTTTTTTAAATTATAGTCTAAAGATTTAATTTTAATGTATATTATTTCTTTGTTCCAGGTATGTACAAACTTTCAAATGACTAAGCAGAGCGGATGGTATGGTACCTTCAATTTGACTGATTCAGAGTGGCATTGAAAACTAATTGACGCATCCTCCTTTAAGCGGTAAAATTTCGCTTACTTATAATCGTTTCTCTTTTAATGTTAAATTAAATTTGATCCCAAAATATTGGAAAAGTAGCTGTAATTTCCAATATAAACGAAGAAATGGGGGTCTAGACTCTTCATTTTTTAAAAAGTTACAAATTGTGTATTGTCAATTTAATTTGGCGACCAGTTTTTAAACTACATAACAGTTTCTAAAATATGATACTTAACCTACGTCTATGCTAACTACGGTCCATTTACCAGAAAATACATAGGTATGTAGCCGATCACATTTCTAGGAATTCATTCTTACGTTTATGTTAATATTCAGTAATTTTCACGATCCATTACTTAGGTAACAAGTACGTAATATACTGACTTTACCGAATAATTCAATTATCCACACATGCAGTTGCATCTTATGTAGTGGTGACGTCACGACACCATGCGCACGCGCCGACACCGCAGCGAAATTGCCGACGTGACGGAACGTAAATACGTCAGTGAAAACATATGTGGGTTAGGTAACATGGTATTGTTTTAATATTCTTTCTGCCTTTAGACTAATGTTAAATGAAAGTTGAAACAGAAAAAACTAAATGACGTCCTTTTTTTCTCTTCGGAATACGCTAGATTTTGAGAGCAGTCGCTCCATGTAAAATACTGGTATCAGCTGCTTCTGGCAAGACTGGCCGACTCCAACATAGTTGGGAGAAAGACTAGGCAGATTAGATTGAGCTAGATTTTACTTAATGTTAATTGTCGGGAACTCACAAAATCAAGGCACCACCAAATTTATGGAAAACAATAATAAAATGTACTCTTTGCATAGGAATCCGAACCCTTGCATCAGCATGGCGACTAACCTTAACTATTGCGCTACATGAGGTACCGCAACATTTTAAGTATTAATTAATAAAAATGTTATTAAAATATGTTCTAGTAATAAAAAATAAAAAAGTACGTAGAAAATAGGGCGTACCATAATATGTACCAATTTCATTGGGTTTGTTTGTTAAAAAACAAAGTAAAAATAATTAATCCTACTTTAGGCACCAAACGAAGTACTCAATTCCTATCTACGAGTGCTTAATATACATGTTTCTATACTACCATTCAAAACCTACCAAATCATCTTAAATCTCTTACAACCATTTCACACCTGTAGTTATGTGTACCTGACAACAAGAACTATTTACGTGATACAGTGATCATTTATCTAGTGTCTGTGTTTGTACGTTTCGGGTGTCGTTTGCACCCACTGGACGATATTTATCACTGCTTCAGACGTTTTCTTGAAGATATGAAGGTGAGAATTTGTTGTGTAGTTGCTTGTTTTTGGAAGGGATTTGTACAAATTGTTAGGTTTTGAATGAGTGTTGACCACTCTCACTCAACATTTAGTAATGAAAATATAGTCAAAAGTTTTTGAAGTTTCATTATTACAATAGTAATATCGCCTAGCTTTTCAATTTTTGTGATACGTAAATCGTTTTCTAATGATGACAAAAAATACTATACCACATTAGTATGTTCTGAAGACCCTGTTACGTGGAGATATCACGAAATGAATACTAAATCGCAGCACAGAATTTACTCCTAGTATACCCGACTTCCGCGAAGCAAAAATGAGGGTTATGATACTGTATCTGGGCTTATAAAGTAAGTAACTCGTGGTCAACTATCCACCAGAATATACAAGTCTCCGAGAAGACAGTTCAGCTGTGTTTTATTAAGGTTATAAATTAGCAAGTTGTAGTCTACTATCTACCAGAATATCCAAGTTTTAGAAAGACAGTTCACCGTTTAACACACTTAGAACTTAACCTGAAAAGTACAGTTAAATAAATCCACACAATACATTTCTCTATTCGTGTGTACTTTCCGATATACAAGTGTATTGTACATTCACCTCTGACTCTTACATCACGGTTACATAACGCTAAACACTTTTATTGCTGACCGTACATTTATATAATGTACTGTTATCAACAGCGTTCATTCGATATGCATTTACATCTACCTGCGTCATTTTGTTGCATGAGGTTGTAGTTGCATGTTTACTTTGAATTTTTTTTAGTTACTTGTATACTAGGTTTTGTTTGTGACTTCGCTCGAATTTAAGCCTTGTGTAAAAGTATCCCAAAATCGTTCAGCAGTTTTTTGCTAAAAATAATTACGAACACATATCCATTTATTCATATCAAGTCTTTTAGTACTAGAAACTTATAATGTGTAGTTGTTTCTTAAAAATAGTTAGTTAATATTCTAAAACTTAAGCGCCATATGGTATGCAATGCGGCAATGCGGCTCGAAATGTTAATAGTTGCCGCAGTAGTAGCCGCTGCAATGAGTGGAACTGAAAAGCGAATTAATTATTGTCCATTAAGGAAATAAAAACAAACTAAAAATTAACCCTACAAACTTCTCTAGTTTCTACAAGTAATTTGCTTAAAATTTATCATAACTAGACTTCAAATCAAATCATTTCAATGCTATCAGTTCAAAAAGGTTTCAAACTCAAGAGTATCAATACTCAATACTTAATAGCTCCGGCGCTCAGACGTCTCGCTCAATTTACAGAGTATTTAGCGTCACAGTGCAACGGTTTCATTCACTTTCCGAGAAACAACGTGAAAAAGAAACCGATATTTGAGCGAACGCTAAATGTCTACAGACGGGCCACGCTTTGTTGCGCGATTTTTTGTGCCATAGTTTGAGATTAAAGTAGATATTTTTATTCGAAACTAAGTATAGTAAAATCGGAGTTTGAGTTTTTCAATAGCCTTTCCCATTTTTTTTTCTGAAAATCTGTCAATGATGAGTTTTTTCGTTTTTTCGCTCTTAGACGAACGAAGGCTTAGACCTGTGTATTTACATAACATAAAATCTATTGCGGATAAACCAAAACACGCTATCATTTATCCGTACATTATAATTATTAAAAGTTATTGTAAAAATCGTTATGTTAAGTAGTAGTAGCACAAAATAAAACAAAATAAACTATTTCGTTTTTCGAAGTATACTTATCTTCAACAATAAGTTGCGAGTCTGCACCACCTTGTCTTGTACTTATCTGTTGATTCGCGCGTGGGTGCCATTCTGCGAATCTCCCCGGCTCGACACGAGATCGGTTTATTGCGAGTAAACTGTAACCACTGTAATTCAACAATCGATAATGTCCACGTAGACTCTTGGTAGATGTGAGAGTTTATTTATTACACTGTAATTGTATTGATCATGAGATGGAGTAGTAGTACTGGTAATTGTAGGCAGATGAATAATTTTGTTGAATTCGGAATGGAATGGATGCTGGGAAACTGTCTTTATTCCTTTGACACTTTCTACCCTAGTTTTTCGGATATATCTAATCAAAAAAAGCTTCAGATGTCGTTTAGATAATGAGCTAATCACAAAAAATTACTAAGATCCAATCCAATATTACCGCGAGAGGATTCATTATTCTGCGTTCACGCGAACAAAATCGCAGAGGCTTGTAACTACTTACTAATAATTGAGCAAAATGTATTTTTGAAGAAAACAAAATAAGTTTGAAAAGACTATATTTCCTCCGCCCTTGCCTATAGCCATAGAAACAAGGCTATTATTCCAGTCTTTATCAGAAAAATAAGCCTAAAATATATTTCTTTCTCTAATATAAAACACAGATTGACAGCGTCGATCACTCGTACAGAATTCATTAGTCATCGCGTCGCCGGCGACACGGGAAAAAAACAGGGTGCTTATTTATAGACTAACCACAACCTACCCCTTTGTAGATCGGATAACATTTTTATAACCGACGTATAATGTGATTTTTTTATGTATAGAAAAATGTTGTAAAGAAAATTTTCACTTCATAATGGTATTTTTTTATCTATACTAATATTATAAAGCTGAAGAGTTTGTTTGTTTGTTTGTTTGTTTGAACGCGCTAATCTCAGGAACTACTGGTCCGATTTGAAAAATTCTTTCAGTGTTAGATAGCCCATTTATCGAGGAAGGCTATAGGCTATATAACATTACGCTACGATCATTAGGAGCGGAGTAGCAATGAAAAATGTTACAAAAACGGGGAAAATTTTGACTCATTCTCTTAGGTGACGCAAGCGAAGTTGCGCGGGTCAGCTAGTCAGAAAATAAACCTTCTTAGGGGTAAATTATATGGCCTATAGACTAGATCATATATGAGATTTTGTGATGGTAACATTGATGAACTTTGTCGTAGTTGTCTTGTTATATAAAAACGATGTATGGTTGTATAATAAATTTCCATAAATTAAATAAGAAGTAAAAACGTGGGAACATTAATAGCATTGACATATTTGCGACACGATGTATATAAAATCTTGTTACTTATAAATTGATTGGCTGTTGGTGATTCAGATAAGCACAATACTGTCTTACACGTCCGTCTGTCCGTGTTTTATGTTAATCGTACCTTACTATATTGCCAAGCAGTTCATCCCACAAACTTAACGAAAATATTTTTTTGCACACACGGGCGACATCGGGAGTAGACATTAGCATGTACTATACAACTGTTTTTTCTTCAATTACTTAAAACTCACATTTGGCCAGCGTTTCGAACTGAAAGTCTAGCCAAACCCTCATTATAGAAGAATCCTAGCCCAACAATGGGACAGAAATGTGTTAAATTCATTTATTTCAATATAACACTTTTATCCACGACTATACTCTACCGTCATCAAAATAATAAACGAAGTATTCAAGCAAATTTTACTCAAACGTAAGCAATATCTTTTATTTGTGCAGTTGTAGGTAATTAGAGTGTTGACCGAAGTCCATTAGTGTATTGTCTTGTTCGCGGTGCTAATGGATATTAATACAGGGATAGTTCGATGTAGACGTCTATAGAGATAGTTAGTTTATTGAAAGTATATTGCGACTTGAAGTAGTTTAATAACTTAGTAGAGTCAGAACTGGCGGAGAAGCTTCACCATACCAGTGAGGTCTTTAAAACGGTTTAAATAAATAAATTTAACCCAATACTGTCCCAATGCTGTGCAAGAGGTTCCTCTTTTAACGAGGGAGGGGTAAAGCTTTGAGTCCGTAAGTGACCTGAGTTTATAAATAAATAAATTGACTGACAAAAAACATTAATAATCCTAAAAATCTTCTTTGGTTTTACGGACTATGATTATTTGTAAAATCTAATAATGCTCAAAGAATCTTAATACATCTAATTATACAAACCAGCAAGATGTATTGTCCACAACAAATCATCTATAATTCACACTTAACTGAAGAATCTTAATAAAAAGTGGCATTATCTTGAAACATCCACGTCCAAATTAACAAAGAAATACATCGCAAGCAGCCAACTGTGTAGATGATGGATAACATTAACTTTTCCTCTCGAACACGCTCCGTTTTTACTTTATCGCCACATTTTCAACTGTAATCTTGTAAACTTTGATTCGAAGATGAATTGTTTGATGTAGGGCTTCAGAATTCAGGATTTACTGGGATGAATTGGCCTGAAAACTCAAGTACTTAGATGTCGTTTCACTTTGGAGCTCGTTTTAGTATAAAGACTTTATTGAAGAAAATGGAGGCATTTGCTACGCTAGATGTCATTTAATTAGATACTCTGGAAATGATATTTGTGTGCTACCAATGTAGTCAGTTATTTCTTGTCCGTGACTTGCAAGGTTTTTCATAACAGAAATAATCATTCAATTGATAGCTAGCGGTAGTGTTTGTGCCAATTAAGCTAAATATAAGAAACCGCGCACATTTCAAACAACGTCTCATGTACAAAACTACATAGACCTAACTATGTGAGACAAGTCTATTTTTAAGTTCGTTTGGGCTTTTTGATGAAGAAAGGTCAACCATTAAAACAGTTAGCTGAATTCACACTGGTTTATTAACATTAAACAAATGACTATCTACCCGGTAGGTACTTTACTTCTGTACAGTCGGTACTGTCGAGTATCGAAAATTTTACATTTATAATGTACTGCCAAAATAGTTCCTACGACGCCGTCGGAGGCGCTGATCAGATTTTCATACAAAATATCTCGATGACAAGCCGTTTGTCGATAGTAGTAGAGAATTGAGCTACAGGACTAGTTCGCGTTCAGCGTTAAGGTACCTAGTGCGTAAGTAATAACATAAAGTACCTCAAACCCTGACCTCCCACATGGTAAGTAAATAGTGTGCGCGCACGCAGCGCCAGTATGTAGGGCAATAACTCAGGCCCGGTCACGTGGTGGTGCATTGTGTGCAACCCGATATGCGCGCGCGCAAGTGCCTCTATTGTACTGCGGTTGAGCGATCGTATCGAATTTGTACTGGCCATTACACATGAGAACATTTTTGCAAGAAATGCTGCTTTATGAAACAATATGTCAAATGAGCTTTGACATGTGTCTAGTAGAACGTTTGCTCTGTTTTTCATAAAGTACTGAAAATGTTTACTCTGGTTCAATGAATTCAATTGAGGGTATTCCATATCAAAAGGCTACGGCTGGCTTTAAAGATTTTAACGCTACGTTGATGAGAACTATTTATGATGTTCATAGCGAGCTGTTGGAACTCTATACTTTATTCAGCTAAACCTTATCCCGTCTCGCATCCCCAAAGTTTAGGATTTCTGTTCGATGTAGTGTCTAATGTTACGAGTGTCTTCATAATGTTCGGTTCGAACGTATAACATTAAAAGCGACTAAAAGTCCTGCGACTTAGAGGCTCTAATGTATATCCCCCTTAAATCTCAGTGCCCCTACACGTATGCGTAGACCGTGTTCAGATTATATCTAAAGTTATCTGATGACGAAGAAATTGCGGATGAGAGGAGTACAGGGAGTACACAGCACTGATTGTGATCGCTAGACGTTATGATAAATTGTTCGCTGTTATAATGATATTGCTTCTTTGGCTTGGTAGATAGTTACTATCAAGATATTCTGTACTATATTGTTCTATTTGTAATATTTGAGATTTGTCGAGTTTTTCCCAAATGTCAAGTTATTGTGGGATAATGATGACTTTATTGTCTTCTACTTTATTGGGTTTTGAGCAGCTGACGTCATTGATGTTCTAATACAATTTAAAAATTGCTAAATCGGCACGAGGATCGTGTAGATTTTCATTAGCTATTCGTTAACAATTTTATTTAAAACTGTGCTAAAATCGTAAAAAGTCTAAATTCTGAATGATTCTATAGTGCACAACTGCACCATAGAATCATACAGAATTTAGCAACTATTTTAGTAATTCTCAATTAGTTTTCCGTACGAAATTCGTGCTATTTTCTACAAAACAAATACGAGTATGTGAATATTTGACCACTGCAACCTAGATACGTGTTTTCCGTGCCATTGATGTAGTTCCGAGTAATGAGCGATGAGTTCAAATAAATCTCTATTAAAAGCACATTAATTGCCTCAAAAATTTAAATGCAGCACACATTTTTCGAAATTCCCCGAAAAAGGAAAATGCCATTAACAAAATGTGGTATTGTCGTGAACATCACCTATACAATAATTCCTCGAATCAGCTTTTAATACTAGCTCATTGTATTGATTCGATCCTATTGTCAATGTTCCCGATAAAAGGTTGTGTAGGCAACTGGCCGGTTAGTACGAACAATACGCCCGTCAACTTGTCTACGACTGTATTTCACTGGTATTAATATCGGTGTTCTATGGAACATCTTAGTAGCTGATAGTGTATCTGTGAGAATCTTAGACTTGACGTTTTGTACAATAGCTGTCTAGATCGTCTACAGATACCGATTGCCAAGATAGACTGGCTTTCATATTGAAGTCCATCTTTGAAGACATTCTCTCTAAAATGTCTAGTCTCTTCCATTCCATTAAAGTGGAGAGACACACGGCTTTTGACAAAACTAAGTGGTCACCCATCTCTAAAATGGCTCCGCCGAGATTGCTTAACTTTTCAGTGAAACAACTAGAGAAAATTGGTCTTTCTAACTGATATTTTAACTAATAAGCACTGGGACTAACAATTTCTTTTGAAAAAACTAATTTCATGTCTCTTTTCGGTATTTTCGTTTCCTTAAATATGTAACCTTTTACCAGGAATTGCGGTTTACGCGAAATAAGACTTTCCTTCGATGTAACAGGATGTGACATTTTATGACAACCGATATCGACAGTGAATCGTATGTAAATCTGTTTGTTTATTTAGGCTGTGACCTTGTGAACTTTTTATATGTTTAGGTAAGTTTCAGTATTTTGTTAGCCGTCCGTGTCGCGGAAACGATGAGGTGTTAAATATGTATGTTGTTGCAAACAAGCTATGTGTAAGTAATGGGGTTTTACGTGCAATTTTGCATAGACTGGTGGTACTTTTGTTGTTTTTAATTACGTTTTTTCAATACTAGACTATTATAAAATATGATTTAATGTGTTGTTATTAGAATTCCAGACCAATCAGTCTGAAATTTGGTACGCATCTAGATGTTATGACGTAGGCATCCGCTAAGAAAGAATTTGATCAATTCTACCCCCAAATTGATAAAATAGGGGATGAAAGTTTGTATAAAAATTCTGTTCTAAGACACAAACCACGCGGACACTGAAGGAAGGTATATGTACTACAATTCTAAATGATATATAAGTATTTCTTCGGTTCGTTTACGCCTGAACTGCTTAACCAATGATTTTAGGTTTCTTTTTTATAATGATTTTCTTAAGCTCAGAGACTAGTTTCAAAATGTAATCTAAGGAAGTGCTTTATATTTTTTATGTCGTCTTTATTCTTTCATTTGCTAAAGATTTGTTAGTATTAGTTTTATAGTAGTGCTCAATATTTGTGACTAACATCAATCAGTCGGTAGAAAAGCAATTTTGCAAATGTTTTCAGTGATTGAACTCCAATCAATGGTTTCGTAATACCTTACTGGCTTTAGTCTTTGCTCTTGCGTATTGAACCACTGTACCAAATATACCTTTTGGTGGCTCCAGCCTACAGGCTTATACGCTTTCAAATTGCCATGTCTTTGAAAACGTTGGGTACTAGGCACTATTTGCTTTCACTGTATTGCAGTATTCAGCTTTGAGTATGTTATCTATACTTACTAATATTATAAAGCTGAAGAGCTTGTTTGTTTGTTTGCTTGTTTGTTTGAACGCGCTAATCTCAGGAACTACTGGTCCGATTTGGAAAATTATTTCAGTGTTAGATAGCTCATTTACCGAGGAAGGTTATAGGCTATATATCATCACGCTACGACCAATAGAAGCAGAGCAGCAATAAAAAATGTTACAAAAACGGGGAAAATTTTGATTCATTTTCTCTTATGTGACGCAAGTGAAGTTGCGCGGGTCAGCTAGTATTCTATACTGCGAATACACCAGCCTTAAAGTTGGTGGTAAAACTTTTTTCTTTTTATTACAACTTCCGCACTAAGAATTGCTCTTGTGTCGCGGGGACTTTTACAAACATACAAACAACAGACAAATATTTGTGGTTCGCACAAATATTTTTTCCGTGTGGGAATCGAACCCACGACCTCCCGACGCAATAGTACCGGCGTGGCAATGAAAACCATTGTCTCACGATTTACAACTCTTTCTTACATATGAAGTAGCAGTTGATTTTGAGCTTTCTTTAAATAAAAACAGTTCAATAGTTTCATAGATTGTTCTCTACGAACAAATTAACTCTACCTCTTTATAATATTGGTCATGATTATAATAAAATTATCTTGAACTTGTCTGTCTGGCCGTTTATCAGACATCCGTCGTGATGTTTCCGTTGTCCGCGCAACATGTCTGTTACATTACTATGCACTTTCATTTACATACAATTACACGCGACTGTGCTCGCTACTTGCCGTGAATATTGGATTATTGTTGGATTTGTACTGTTTGAATAGTGATTGTATGAGATAATGTTAATAGGAAAGTAGATAATTGTATGTGGGAGATGGAAATCGGGTTGTCTAAAAGGAGAAAGTTTTTATAATCTACTGTAAAGTAGTTTTGCATAACTATGGAACATTAACCTAAAAACAGTTTTCATTTTATTGTTTGCAAAACCCTGCCTATGTGACTTTAGATCACGAAGACTTGGGTTCGACTTTATAGCTTTGTTGAAATTGTCGTATGCGTGGTTTATATGTGCAGTTAGCCAAATCGATATTATGTGTCTTATTATATCTAGAGAGCCAACATTTGCCTTTTATTATCCATCTACAGCTTCGTTATTTCTATTCATATTCAATAATGAAACAAAAGTAACATCATCCAAAATATATGTAGACTATCAACCAATCATACATATTCTCAAGTCCTAATAACTACATGTATACATGTATGTTATTGTGTACACCGCACGCTTGGACATGGAACACTCATTAATTAATCAATTAGCAAACGATGCCCGACTACTGTTATCTATCAGTGTTAAATCATTATTTAACATGCTGGGAAAGTAGATGGTACAACAACTACCGGCATAAGAAACACACAAAACTAGATTTTTGTTTCGATTCTAATTACGGCAATTTTCAATGCACATCCACTGTTTATTTGCAAAGGAGAGACATTACCTCTCTCTTTATCGTTGCTTCGCTGTAAGCCAGTCCTACCGAAATCAGTTATACTTACATAGATCATTTTGCCGTAATAATCTATCTGTAATTTTTGACAGAACATTGAAACCTTAATTTCGTGGTAAATCTAGAAACAGTTGCGTTTGACTTAATATCTTATGTTTTAACTGGTAAAAACCAAGATCCAATTGTTACGTATT
The DNA here is from genome assembly GCF_050436995.1 of Anticarsia gemmatalis. Lineage (NCBI taxonomy): Eukaryota > Metazoa > Arthropoda > Insecta > Lepidoptera > Erebidae > Anticarsia > Anticarsia gemmatalis. The sequence continues at coordinate 13,986,109 of NC_134748.1, read as the reverse complement.
CCGAAATGAGAAGATTCTTAGTTCAATTACCACTAAACCACTCATGTGTCAAAGCGTGTGTGCCAGCGCCAAAGGTTGCATCCAATGAATCCTATGCGTTTTTATTAATTTGTTATACCAATCGGCAATCACATAATTAATTATTAAATTCACCGTCAGTAAATTACTTTAAAATTTTACCAATTTGTATATTAAACAGTTCAGTGCACATTAGCAGTGTTTAAAATTATTTATTTTATCATAAATATTTGATATGCAAATCGCATAATATTGGCTGGCGTTAATTAAAACCGCAATCGGAAAATGTCACACCACCAATCAGATGATATTGTTTTTTGCATTGATACCAATATTTTTCTACGAAATTGTACCGTGACTGAAAAGGTAGGGATTTTATTTTACAAATTCGTGAGTTAAACCATGAAATTGACGGAAGAATACGTCCATTCTCGAATAACTAAATAAAAACTTTGCTACTAGCATCTACCAAAACTCAAAATTTTGAAAGTTATGGTAATAAGGACCACGTATCGCACGAAATACCAAGAATTTTCTTTAAGATTTTCAATTTGACTAAGTAATTATAGGCACTATTTGTAAAATCGATGTGGCTTATGCACTGCAGTCGGCAGAAACAGCTGTAGAATGGTGATGATGATTTGTAAAAATAATTTATTGTAATTATTTTATGCTATTTTCACTTTTAATCAACCATTAGGAACTCCACTATTAACATTTTGTGTACAAAATGTCTTCATTACCTCAAATTACGCTTACATCAATAAACGAAGGAAGACAATTACCTTTATCGGTATAAAGCGGTTCGTTCCGGCGCTAGTTTTTTATACTCGATAAAAACAGTTTTTAATCTAATTAGGTGTGTTATTAAGTTATTAGTACCATCCTGGATGTAGGTATCCGAACAAAAACTCCGCGTTCGCGTTCCGATTGTAGAAGTTTCCAAATGTCATGTACCTTGAATACGGTAGAAAATCGTGAGAATTGTAGGACACATGTTTATTGACCTGTCTAAGTGCAAGTTTGTTCCTTTAAAAAATAAAAAGCAATGTGAAATAGTTCGATTAGTTTAATTTTGAAATAAAATGTGTTATAAATAAAACCGGATTTATAAATCCGTTTATGAAGTTACCTTACCAAAGAAACCTAGGATAGATTGAAGTGTGAGTATCGATGATTTTTGCTTAATTTCAAAATAATGATTATTTATCAATCAGGTGCGATCGCCACACCCCCGTTCAAAGAGGCCTCTTAAAGTGAATGAATAATATAAAACAGATCAATAGCAGACTTCGCAGTTAATTACCATTTACATTATATTAACATTCATGCATATTCAGTGATACAACGTTAATACTGAGTACCAGACTGACGTCAAAATACACGTAACCGTTAAAGAATTTATAAATAATAAAGCTACTCTTGCATGAAAGTAGTTGGCCTAACAAGAAATGGTTATATGGAGCAACTAGTGACAAATCGCAATGCAACTGGTTGTCAACAGTGATGCAACTAATTTTAAACTTCAATGCTACTAATCTCATGTATGTGGCGTTGCTAACCGCGATACGATATCAAATGGTGTGGTTCTAGTTTAAGTCTCGTACTGACTATAATATTTTTTAATTTTCCATACTAATACTGAACCTTAATGTGCGTTTCATTTCCTAGTTAGGAAAAGTATGTCTTGCCATTCTTTGTTTGAAGATTTGACCAGTATAAATGGGCTACAGTCCCTAGAAACAGATCTTTTCAAATACGTCATTCCTACAGTTCAATATCTCCTAAATCTAAGCAAGGAAACGTATACAAGTTTAATTTTAAAATTTCGCAGTCATTAACCGCCCTTGAATTATGTTACGTTTTATGTTTTCCTAGAGGCGTTGTTGTAACAAACTGTTACATCAACACCAACTATAAACACACACACACGTCTTTGCCTATATCGACGTCTTCAACGCCTTGTCGGTCCTTCTACAGTTCAACTTACTGTCGTATTTTGGTGATGACAATGTCGCGATAGGCTACACTGTTTTCTGTTAGAATAATTTCTTCTTTGTCGATGTGTTTCGTCGTCGTCAATGCTACTATGTTGTCGCCATCGATGAAGACAATCTACAACTTTTAAGCTTTGCTTTCAATGGCCTCATGACTATAAAACACTCAATAATTGTATAATCTACGACTATCTGCGCTCAATCGCTTGAATCCATACACTTTCCTACAACTATCCCTAAAACACGAATTAAAATCGCAATCTTATGCAAGTTAACATCTCGCTTAAAACCTTATATACTTACAGTAGATATATTAACCAAATTAAATAATATTGATTGTGTAGACGCTGTGTGCTATAGTATGTGTGGTTAGTAAACGCCTATAGTAATGAAAAACATTTGTTTATTTACTATAGTTCGTATAAAACGTTCCAGCGATACTACGTACATACGTGAGATAGTTTCGGGGAAACACCCACCTCTGTTTACACAGACAACGGTTTCAGTCAAATGAGTTGTGACGTCACACACATAAACTTGTTGTTCGCAGATTTTATTGGGGAGGATGATGTGTGATGTATCTTTATGTCATCTGATCGCTATCTGTTCTTAGATATTTTTGATCGCGAAAAGAGGGGGTGCGGTATACAACTATCTTCTTAAGAAATAAGCTTATTTTTTCCATTTTACTATATTAGACGAAAGTTTGCATTTACTCACACCAAAACTACTGAACGATTTTTGACTAAATTAAGTACAGAAATGGTTTATAATCTGAATCATTTAGAATACTTTTTATCTCCGGGACTAAGTCATAGGCAGAAACTAGTAGTCCATAAATCTACAGTGAAGTTCATAAACCGATAGAACCGTTTAATCAAATTAGCAGTACCTATTACATGTTTTGCTTCATATAATTATGAGGAAAGAGGAAAAGTCACCAGTAAATAAGTGCAAAAATGAAATACTACCAATTATCTCATCGTAACGATTTCTCACAACATCCGATTCGTATAAACATCTGCAACGGAAGCAACTAAATGAAAACGTTATAAATAAATTAAGGAAAAGTATACGCAAACATTAGACCACGAATCAAAACATTGTAAACGCCTACAGTCCACATATTACCAATTTTATTAAATACTAAATGACCCGCGTGACTGCGCTTGTTTACAAAGTTTCATCTTCTAATTAGACAAAAATATGCCTGTTTTGATCTAAGATATAATATTACGAGTATGATATGAAAAGCGGTCTTTTACCGTGAGTTTCTACTACTATCGACTATCGAAAACCTATCGGCTGCTACGGCTAGCTATCGAGAAATCTTGTATGACAATCGGTTCAGCACCTCTAGCGGGAGTCGTAGAAACTATTTTTGCAGTACATTTTTAATGTCAAACTCTCGATACTCGAAAGTACCGATTGTGCAGAATCGCGCTACTGGTCTTCATAGCATTCTTCGTCTTTCCTGTTAAATAATAGTATCTGTGTCTATTAACAGGGGCTTTTTCATGAACTTTCTTTATAACAAAATCGATACCTAATGTTTTACAAAATTTACTATATACCCACGGTTTCTGAGGTACATTTAACGGTAGTTTATCTATTCAATGGCGTTTAAACTCATATAAAAAAACGCTAATGAATAGATAAACTACCGCTAAATGTACCTCAGAAACCGGGGGTATATAGTCAATTGTGTAAAACAATAGGTATCAATTTTGTTATAAAGATGGATGGTCAAGTTGAAAAAATACTGGTTTAAACCGCCCTATACGTACTCTTTTGGACGCTACTCAGATTCTTGCGTAGATTCCTCCACCAAATAAAAAACGTAGGTGGTACTATAAATAGCATCTAAATAACACTTGATCATACTCGTACGGTACGTAGTAAGTAATTACGTCATTTATTTACATGCACCCCTACAAACAACAACAAAATATGTATTTATAAGTATCGCATGCAAACAGCTACTTTTGGCGCGAAACTTACGATCATCTGACGCGGAAGACCTGACTCATTTGTAGACTTTATTCTCAAAAGTTTCCTAAACGATCCAGATATCGTATTAATTGAAATTCCTCCAGTTCGAAATCTGTCATGATATCGTGATGGGTTTTTTGAATATCTGTCCCAGTCTGCCCATTGATGATGCTCACCTGGATACTTACGATTTGACAATAAGAAGGGCTGCAAGACTTCACAACGCTGACTATAAGCGTGTCTATCAAAATATCAAACTTCCCTAATCTTTGTGTATATAGATTAAACAATGGTTTGTGTTTCCTCGACATTCTTCTTAAAAAATATGCAAAATAGTTGTCTACATGAATAATTGGGCACAAAATCGAAATTATACATCAGACAGACGTAAGCTCTCATGATTTAATTCAGTCACAAGACATTCTACACAATACTAAGTCCATCAATCATCACAATAATGCGCCGGTTAGTTTGAACAGTCAAAATTGTCACGGATAATTTACAACATTTCTATTGCGTCTTATTTTCTGGCAGACTACCGTGTTTTTGGCGACAATAAAAGAAATATCGCTGTTTTTACTAAGTAGATTAATGTGGTTTGTAATAGGTGTAATGATTTTATTTATAGTATTTAAGAAGGGCTCGAAATTGACTGTTGATCTATAAAAGTGTACAAGCATCATTAAATAAGCAGTTTAGTACTATTTTTTATTTAAATTTATTTCGCTCGTATCAGTCTTGTGCCAAAGTTGTTATGGCATTAGGCAACTAGCGAATGAAAAATGTTATGATTTTATTTTACTAAAAGGCGCATACCATGCAACAAACTGAGATCGTCTCCAAAAGCATCTGAATGCGTCATTCTCATACGAGAGCCCTAAACATTTTCTGATATAAACTGGCAATAAAAGCCAAAATTCTGAATTTGCTAATGGATACAAACCGCTCTTCTCAAAACCATCAAGACTCATTGTCAAGTCTGGTCTACCCAACCAGTTCCATGTACGAATTACGCGTAATGTTAACATTTATTTAATGAATAGACAGAGTAAATACAATTAGTATTACACTCCTCATACTGTTTACATAACGCAAATGACGAGGACTTGCGTATAAGGAAGGACGTCGAGAAGTTTGTGTAGCTGTTGCACAATCTATGAGTAAGGGCTTTAATTACTTTTCGACTTAATAGTAGTGCAGATGATTCATGATAATAACTATACTATTGTATTCAAGAACTGTAGGTTATTACCAATAAACCCATCGATCAGGGATTTACAACCATTATTGAGAAGTGGCAACCATATAACCATCAAGAAGTAAATAAATATAACCTATTACTGCCCTTCTGTTAGACAAGGGTCTCCTTCCGTAACTTCTTGAGTCGACCACGCTGGCCAAGTGCGGGGGACTTTGCATACCTTTAAAAACTGTGTTAAAGAACTCTCAGGCAAGTAAAGTGGCACTATGATGTTTCCTTTCACCGTTTTGGAGCAAGTGATAATTTATTTCATGTCATCAGCATCAAGAAGTGTTGTATGAAAAACTAATAAACGATTAGCGTATCTCGAAAGAACTATTTATTTCAGGTATTTTTGAATTTGAATTAATCGATACTCGATAGTAGCTTTCGCATAGTTCTATTTTCCGTGAATTCTGTTATTTTTCAATCTCCATGAAATCATCGTCATTTTCAGCACTGGAAGTCAGAACGATTACTAATATAGGCTAACTCATTCTCACACCATGAGTCACCCCCTACAGTCACCGCTACATCTTAGGGGTATATTTCTGTGTCCCACGTCACAGGGATGATGGCACACACAAATTGTTTCATAAGTGACTCAATATCATGTTACTGTGTCATTTCATATTGTATTCTTTTGTACTGATCGTTTGTTAGAAGTATCGGTTTCATAGGGGTTAGGAAAGAAATGTCGAATGTGGAAATAATATTTAATGTATTGAAATTATCGCTTAATGGTAAGTATTACTTTCCGAATTTGGTTATTATTTGTTTTGTAAAAGTATATCTGCTGAGCTGATTAAAAGTTTAATAATAATTCGTATTTGGTTTTTATTTATTGAATTATTTACAAGTAGACCCGCGTAGCTCCGCTCACGAATTGTCATTGGATTTCTTTATAAATATAGCTATAAAATCTTTTCTGTGTCTTAACAAAAACAATAAGTCGAATTGCTTAAGCCATTCTTAAGTTTTGCGTTTAGCAACTTATTTGGCGATTGATTTTATAAATATGAAGATACGTTAATATCAGTAGAATTTGTATATGAACACAAAATAAAAATACCTTTTCAGCCACCTATTCTATCTCAACATTTCAGCCGTAAAAGAATGTCGGTCGTATCGATTCGACATTCGCTGCCAGTCTTCGCTGTTCCATGCAAATCTTCCACATATAGCCCGAGTTCATAGTCCATTTAAAACATAGTTAACAGCTTTTGATCTGACAATACCATTCCTTATTCCTACTGATCTTGTCTCCAATTCGTATAAGACAACTGAAACGTGGATTCCTTCTAGTAGCACGTTGTGATTTTGTTGCCATGTCTCCTTAAATAGACTAGCGAAAAGCTCAACGTATCGACTATTTTTGTATGTGACATGTGCAACTTATCACAGTTCTAGGGGACTTATTTCTTTACTAGCATCTGCCTACGATTTCGCCCGCGCTTGAAGATTTTCAGGTGTAAAATATTAGTCCAGGTTGTAAACTATTTGTATACCGGATTTTATCAAAATCATGTGTGTAGTTTTGACGTTAACAAACATCTATGCATCTATCAATCTAAACTTTTTGATATAAGTAAATATCATGTAACATTTCTTCGTCAAAGAATAAATAAGTGATGATAAATATTATATTTGGAGTAATAGAGCAAGCATTACGGCCATGATATGGTTATGTCATCTGCACCGAGCGTCTTCGTTCTTCCCAATTCCAGCATTGTTGCTTTAATGGACTGTGTATGCATTCATGCAACTGAAACAAAAGCCCAAATTCTTAAAAGGCCTTATTCAGAGACAAAAATGGCACAGTCTCTCTTACATTTTCCTATTGTTCCCCAACTACCGAGCATTTACATCGTTTTATGTGTGTTTCTGCGAAATATCATCATTGCATTATTCTTTGATTAAAAAGCCGTTACGAGGTGCAAACGGAAATTCAAAACAAGCACGTCATTAGTAGCGGGAAATACATGAATTATCCCAGAAATAATTACAAACAACATCTGGGTATGCGTCAAACAGTCTTTCATTAATGCTATAGTGATCAATGGCTCTAAATAATACTAATAGATACGTCAAGTTTATTCGTTTATTTATTCTCGGAAAATTTTAATTACTTCCAAAACATTTTGTATTGATAAACAAAATGTAAATTAAAGAATACAAAAAGAAACCTTGAAATATGTAACTTTGGGCTTTTGATATCAAATAAACCAATATATTGAACACAATGGTATTTAGCACCAGTTATTAAGTATCACTGTACCACGAAACCAACGAGTGATGGTGAACTGCGCATCATTTCCCGCCATAAGTATTACTCATTACTGCGATTATATCTACCCAGTACTACCCACCATGCACATAATCTGTGACCATTGATTGTCATAAATATGTGAATATTTCTCACCTATGAAACAACACGGTCACATTGTTTATGATTATTTTTCCATCGACAAAGATAATAAGACGTCATCTCACGCTAACACCTCGGCCGCGTGACTCGCGACTTCCATTCCCGTCTGCTTCAATCACAGCGCCACTCTACTGCTAATATACGACTTCGTGCGACGCGTGAAAGCTTCTTTGATCCACCTATTTTATTCTCGAGGCGTAATATAACCGCAAGCCCATGATATACGAGGCGTCTCCAACTATTTCTATTCGCACGTTTTAATATGAAATTGCGCTTTCTGCAATATTACACCACGAGACCGAATGACTTCCTCGACGCTCGTAACATCAAAGGACAAAACGCTGCGGGCGTTTTCGCTAATTCACCGATGTACCAATTTAAGTTTGCCGTTCCAAAAATTATAAATGACTTGTAGCCGTTTTGTAAAGTTGAAGTTTGGACGGCACGTGTATTTGTGAAGCGTTTCAGAGGTGCAAACGTGCGCTGGCGTGTTGCATGTGCAGCCGATGTATCGACGCCATCCGGCGCTTGGAGTTGTGCCAGCGTATTGTCGCGAATAGTGCGCCAGGGCCGGCGGGTCGACGACACCGGACACGTCCCCTCACAACGATCCCTTCGATGGCTGGACATCACCGGTCGCCAGAAACGAGCCAGATGTCACCCCTGACCTGATAAATAGCGCCAATAATGACACCGAATGAGAGTAATCACTTCACCTCCTCTCTTGTGATTAAAATAGAGCGCTCTAAACGTTCGAAAGAACAAAAAATAGCTGTAAGGGCTACGAGAGCGAGTCGATAAAACGTTCACGATGTACGAGCATGAGCGTGTTCCAACGTAAAAGTATATTGGATGACGTCGTCGAGCACTCGCGATAAAATTCACGAATGGAAAACTTGTCAAAGGAAAATTGCGATTTAGCGATACATGGTTAGCGAACAAACGTCACGGTGCTAATAAAAGACGCGGCTCATCTCGCCCCTCGGACACCATTAATCATGGGAGGTGACGCGCGGCCGACGTCACACGCGCCACCGCGCCATCGTCACTGTATTAATAAATTGGTTAATTCTAATAACTGGCGTCGTGGTCGTCGTGCAGACTTTTAGGGTTGCCGGCGACGAGTGACGGAGCCGTGACGCAAGCGGTATACACGCACCGATACGAATAGAACGCACTTGACATTGACTCGGTCCGTGCCTCTTTCTGGGGTTGATCAATCGCCGTCTTCATTTGGAGGTCAATGTCGTGACCTTCGACATTTTTGTCTTAAACGCGATCGGAATTTCGCTCGGTATGTTGCGTGTCGATAAATTCTGTCTCATCCATATATTCTCGTAAAATATTTCATGCGTTTTATTATTAGATGTACCTCGTATGTTGTTCAACTGCTCTCGAATGCGACAATTAATAGCGGTATCGTTATGCGCTTGTCGCTTCTGCCAAGCGTCTACCATTCTATATTAATCTGGATTTATATGTGTCTTGTTTTTTTAAGAACAGTGACATGTTAACGTATAGTCTGTCTGTTTGAATTACTCATGTATTGTTTTTCCATATACGTTTGTATTGAGCTAAGTGTGAAGCGATCGTGTCATCTGTATCAATATTAATTTGTGCGATACTGACTGTTGAGTCTTTGAGGCGTGAAATCGTCGAAATCTTTGCCTATTTGAATACTTGAGCACTTACAAATATGTGTAATGTTAGAGGTGACATTTATGAATGTTTCGACAGACAATAGCAAAGATCGATGGACAAACAGCATGTGCTAATATTCATTGTTCACAAGTTGAAATTGAAAGGACGTTTGGTGGAAAATATTTACGTTACTATTCAAATGTCGTGTTTAACTGCGGTGCCGACCTGTCTCGTAATTCAAGCGTACGATATACAAATAATATAATATTTGAATCGTATTATTTATATAAGCGACTAACCTCTCTGTCTGAGTTTTTGGTAGGTTTAGTTTTTTTTTTAAATTTTGATTATAAATTTTCGGCATAAAATCAATTGATTCCTATCATTGACGTGTTTTTTTTAAGATCTGTAGCTGCAAATTTCAGCGCAGGAGACATTAGTTCAATCGCTCAGAAATTAATCTAAATTACATAATATGTACAATACTTATTATAGTATATTATTATATTAATTATCCTTCCTTGTTACTATGAAAGTACATTTCGTATTCCTCTTCTATTATATTAATTTGTTTGTATATCATTACATGCCTTTAATGTTCACAGTGCACGTAAGTTTTAAATCTAATTCCGTACGAGTCGAGTTAATTACGATCTGCCTTGAGTGAGCGTGTGTCAGGATACGCAATCAACGTTGCAGTATTTCTACTAAATACGTATACATAATGGGCTTTCTTAAGAGAACTACTACTTACTTACACTTCATTTCAGAACAACAATATTACTGGTTTGTTTTAAAAACAGTTTATTTTTGTCTCGAATGTATTTACAAACGACCCTATGGCTATAATGGTAAAGCGAACTTTATAGGTTACAATTATGAAGCAATTCTGCTGTATTCAAAACTAACAAAAATTAAAACATACAAAAAAATTGTCACTTATGACCTTGTTACACTGAATCCAAAGTAACCAAAAAAATAAGATCAGCAATCGCTTTCCGCACAGGTGCCATTACAACTAAATACGTTCTATTTATAACACTAAACATACTTCTCAAGCCATATTAACTCCTCCATAAATACTTCTCATTGCATCCTGGCAGTAATTGTTCAGAATACCACGTGTCTAGTAAGATTAGCTCGAGTTACCCTCCGTCAGATAGCAAGTCACTACTCTATCCGTCACTAGGAGGAAGGGAGACTGATTAGATTTCCTCGCGATCGCCCGCCACCGTCTGCGATCCGCAATTATAGGGAAATGCTGCTAGCTGTATCAGTTTATAGTGTGAAGACTGCAATACTATGAAATCTATGACAAATATATTTCATCGTAAATTTTCTTGAAGATAGAAATAAATAACATGAAAAATAGTAAATGGCATAGAAAATTATCGAATAAAATCTACACGAATATTAAAAATGCAAGTCTGACAATTACATTTTCAGGGCTAAATAGCACGAGGATATTGGGGATAGTATGTGACTAGATGCAAACATAGGCGCATTGTACTCGAGCAAAGCCGGGTTAGCTAGTTTTTTATTGTTAATTTTGGGCCTAAATGAGCTCAACAGCCTCACAACAAAGTTTCATATTGCCTAGCACATCAATGTGAGACTACAAAACCGTGTGCTTAAAGATGTTTATCACAAGTTAAAACAATTACACCGCTTTCCTTCTGTTTTCACCACACATCTCTTATCAAGATTGTCTCGTGATTTAAAACAATATACAGTGACGTCACAGGTTTTCCGAAATAGTGATTTGATGAGCTCATATTTTGATAAAGTATTGTTTTATGGATACTCGTCATACTGTGTCATACTGTCTTATCGTAAAAATTATGTATTTCGTATTAAACATTTTTGACATTCTTCTGATGTTACGATTCGATAATAAGTTTGTTGATCCCGATTCAGGACAGAGATAGTTCCTTCTTCATCGATTTCTAGTAATGGTGTAATATTGTAATTAGCACACGATACAACTTGATTATTAATGATTATGCGCTTCTAGAATACCAAATTACCAATTGTAGTCTGTTTCAGTTACTCTTATGAAACTCGGCTTACTTTCTATGCGTATAAAGTTTTAAAGCTAGCACTACACACATTTTCAACACTTTGGTTGTCACTTTATCCATCGTATTGGTTATCTGACTCTTATCAATAACCCGCCAAGCTGTTTTGTCTTCGCAAATATGTCATTCACACAAATCCACAAAACCCTTTACTCAAATCACCGTAAGTTATCTCTCGAAATGTACCCGATAATATCAAAATTATGGAAAACCCTTTTTCGCATTAAGCTCTTGGAGTCTTCATCATATCGCGAACGCGTCGGCTATCCATCGTTTAGGCTCCGTCGGATAATCCAATTAGGGATGCTATAGATATGCAGTTTCGGATACGGATATAATTATAACGTTGTATCGGTTTCGGGTTTATGTATTTGAAATGAATTACTATTCGGTAGTTTCAGAATTTAGAGAAAATGCGTTGGTAAAAAACGACACTTCCCGTGTCCGTTGACACTTCGTTTTATATCCCAAACTTTTCTTTCTTTTAAAAGAACTGAAACTCCCGCACTAAGAATTTCTCTTATGTAGTACCCGAAACAATTATTTGTAGATCGCACAAATAATTGTTCCGTGTGGAAATCGAACCCACGACCTCCCAAGGCAATGGTAGCGGCATGGCGACCGAAACCGCTGCGCCAGGGTGGCAGTAAAAACAAAAGTCTTCAATAAATATCGCATACGTTTGCAGATCGAAGTTTATGTCGGTTATCCGAAAGTTACGGTTACGGGCATAACATCCCTGATCCAATTATAATATTTTTCGTGGCGTGAACAAATTCAATTAGGTCTCTAAGCCCGTCTGTCTGTGTTTTATGGGCTTATGGCACACCCTGATTGTAGCCGCTGTATGTCTCGACTTCGCCTTAGTCTGCCTGCATAAATTACGATAAGGAATGACTTTAATTTGATTACTTTTTTAACTAAATGGAAAGATTTTGCCAGGGATTGATGAAGAAGTGTTTTCTATGCGTATGAAATTTCGTAAATCGTTCATATTTCTGTTTACTACTACTACTACTATTTTACCAGTTCAGTGTTACTTTTAAGCTCCTTAATTTACTTCTAAAGTTAGTTAATATTTCGTTATACCTCTCATCAGTAGATTTTTTTTATAAAAAGAGATACTTCAAGTCATCTTTGACCTTTCCAAAAATTTCACCGACCAATTTTCAAAAGTCTTGTTACATACTTTCGTTGAGTAAAAAGCGAAATTTCAATGCAAATGAAGCTGCGACCCAAAAACGATAGTTAAAAGTAAACGATTACCTTGACGAGTGCATCTTTTGTACTCACTGTTCAGTGCTCACTACTCAGCCGTGACATCGTTACTTGGTTACCGGTTCTGTGGTCTTGTGGAAACAATACTAACATTCACTTGGTATAAACCATTTAAACCATTTATTTTTGTTACACATAAAGAAACAACATAAATACAGAACTTAATAACTAGTCAGTACATTTATGTGCAACAACTACAGCTCAGTATACGCTGTGCTAAGCACTGATTTTCAGCTGCCACTAACAAAACCTTTAATATTGCACGCGATAAGGATATTAGTAGCAGATCTAGGGAGAGCTAGGCTCAAGTTAACCGTGCTGATTGAGTTGATGAACTAAGTTAGGATGGTGCGACTGGACGGTAACTAAAAGATTGACTTACGATACCGCGATAGTTTGATTGAAGATACTGGGTGTGACTTGATAGATAGATTGATTTATTTATTTTCCTGTAGTTCAACATCTTTAACTCACTATATTTAACTCGCTTTCTGTGTTACTAAGACATTGATATCTTTTATTATTATTATGAGTCTTGTAAGGTCATTGTTGTCCTGAAGGTAATATATTTAAGTTGGTAGAGAATTAAGGAAGTTGTATGACTTCTGTGTGCAAGTGTTAAATAACTTTTCTTTGAGACGGCCCGTGACCACGGTCTACTTTAATTGATCGAAACGAAAAGTAGCTATTGTAAATCCAGAATATTCGATTCGGCATTAATCGGCCTAGCCAGGCGGCAAACCCGAATATGTGTAGATGAACCCGATCGGCACAAGCCGAGCAAGTAAAACCGATTTTTTGTTATACAAATATTGCCGAAGCGAATATGGGTATAGCAAGCCTAAGACCCGTTAGCAATTTTGTATTAAAGAATATATTCTCTAAAAACATTTGTTTAAACATAAGTTAACATAACACGTATAATAGCAACGTTACTCACAAACCATGACACGGTTGCACGTGTAGTAGAAGCTCGTAGGATTGGTCTCGCTCACGGCGCACGCGCATCTATTTACTAATATCGCTTTTTGCGCCGTTTCAGATAATACTTCCACGGGTTTTACTTTAGGGCTGAACCTTTTAAAATGAGGCATTTTTTTAACATGATTTGCTTGAATTTATTTTTAACATGATTTGCTTGCCTTTGACCGAATGCAATTCACAGCAGACAGCATAGAAAATATTGACGCATTTCGTTGGCAGATTTTTTTTATTCTAACCCATACTGTCCCACTGCTGGGCAAGGATCTTCTCCCAAACGAGGGAGGGGTTAAGCCTTGAGTCCACCACGCTTGCCAATTGCGGGTTGGAGACCAAAATAACCATTATTTTTGCTTCTTTCGGACTGGCATCCATATCAAAGAATTTTTTAAACGTTAATTTTATTATCACTAAGTTTAAGCAGACAACGAATAATACTTTTTAACGCATCAATCAAAAACAATTCAGACAGTGTCCAGACACATGCGCACGCGCACTGCCACTGATAGCCTTCCACAATGCGTCGTTAATGCACAGCGCGACTCGAACAAAGACACGTTCCGTTATCGTTTCACGTAATGACTAGTAATAAACGTTATCAGCTAACAGTTCGTTCACTTGTACATATACACACACATGGAACGTATTAATAGTTTTTTAGTACTATGTTACTGGTTCTTTAGTCTGTTGTGTGTAAGGTGATATATGAGAAGGTTTACAAAGTCAATTCAATTCATGAGCTGGACTAAATGCTTTATAGATTTCCAATTTGTGGGATATCCTCAGTAGCAGCCCATCTTGTTTCAACTTATCAATCAAGATCCAGGTTTCCTGTATGTCTCGTCTACTATTACATACCTACGAACAACGAATGAAAGTTGATGTTATATGTTTGAAAGATAGTTATGTTAGCAGACAATTCGTTCTGTTAAATCCTAGCAGTTGATCATCCAAACGTGTAGAAATAATAATTGAAAATCTTCGATGAAGACGCGCGGCTTTCGTATACAAAGCTCGGGCATGATGAGATTACAAAAGTCAAGCAAGCAATGATTTCCTGAAATTTACCAAATCTTTTGTCACCTTCCTTATCAACAAAGTCAATTACATCATTATCAAACCAATCGTCTGCTATCAAAACCAAAGCACCTGTGCGAACAGATCCGGCGAATGTACGGAAATGACCGGAATGTTCGTACAATCGCACATTCGGTATCAGGCGCCGCGTCCGGGATAAATTTGACCCTTTACTCTGCGGCATGTGGGGCGGGAGTTCCGGCCCGGACATACGTGCGAGGATATTGCTACGCTTAACATCATATTTCGAATATTGGCGAAAATTTCGAAATATGATCGGCATTGCGACGATGTTCGAAGCGTAGCTTATGATCGACACTGTCGTTTCTTTTTCTCTTTCTACTGTTAAATGTTTTAGTCAGATAATTGTTAGGACTATATTTGGTAGTATTTTATTTTAACACGTTAGGTGCCCACTGTTGGGCAAGGCTCTCCACCCAAACGAAGATAGTCTTGCGAGACCTAAATAAGGTATTCTTCATTGAACATGTTAAGCCTTGTTGTATTTATAAGAATAAGTTGTAATAGATCATTTCGTAATAAAACTAGGACAAGATCCACCGCTATTATGTCTAGTGAAATTCTTTATTATCTGGTATGAAAAACTCGGGAGCCGAGTTAAAATAATCTTCAGAAAAATATCAAATAGGTTACATTAAAAATAAACCAACAGATGCAGACTTAAATGCCACTGCAGTGCAGCAATTTAGTACAAAATACCTCTAAAAGCTTACAATTCATTGCTTTTACGAGAACTTATTTTCAGCTCTGAAAGGCTTTATTGAAAAACTTTTTTCCCGTAAATTTTTTCATCGCTCCTGTTTTGTTTTTCTGAAAACTTAAATTCTCCAAATTGCTGTTACTTATTACGTTTGTAAAATATATCAGCTCTTATTTTCTATAGTTCTTTTAGATTAGTCACTTTGAACATAAAAATGTTTTGTCATTAATTAATATTAGTGATATTAAGTATAAAGAAACAAGTTTGTTTCACAATCGATTGGTAGTATCAAGAAATATTGCGAAATATCAATCGACATGACGAGCTCTTACGAATTGATGAGAATTGATCGAATCAACACATTGTTTATCGTCAGAACACCTGTACTTCCGTATTGATTTCAATAGCAAATTAATATGTAATACATAATTTGCTGCTTATTGTAGTCTTGTTATTTATTGTACAAGTTTAGTGTTACAATTTTTGTTGAGACATTTTCGTGCACTATTTAACACTTTTATGATTAAATTCTACTTAAATAATGCATTTTAGGATACTGCCTATCGATAGATACCTTCACCTAAGAATACTACATTTAAAGATGTCAAATACACCGTTTAATTACAAAAGGCGAACATTTCTATCTATGTAATATAGACATAACTACAGACAATAACATGTAATATACACGGCTCCGCGTCCTGAGGTCCCGTTAATGTTAATAGCATGACCCACAGGTTAATCTGCTATAACGCACCGATAACTATTCAATTATTATACGTTTATTATTATATTATTATGTTTTATAATAATAATTAATAATTTATTGTTGTCTCGCGACGACTCAACGATAAGAGAATATGATTTTTATTGCATTTATATTTCTCATTTGCAGTTATTCTTTGTACAGTAAATGAGGTTTTTATTCAATAAAAATGACAGGTTTTATATGGAAAGTTTTTTTGAAATGACTTTGTCTTAGTGCATTTTTTAAAGAATGATTTAGAAATAAATATATTGTAATTTCATACGAAGGACATTGCATTATTTTTGTTAAGAAAATAATTAAGTAACTAAATTTTTTGCTTAACATTTCAAGATTTCGATTTTTAAGTTTCAGTAGTTAAAGTTTATTAACTTAACTATAAAGACCCTTATAACGTAGTCTAATCCCAGATTTCAAACACCGTCTGACAAAAATTGCATCTAAATCACTTTCGCAGTTTAGTCGTAAAAGTTTCACAGACATACATAAAGTTGTAGTTTTAATAGAGTACAGATAATAGTTATTTTAAGACATTGCATAAACGCTTGTTTGTGTCTATACATTGTTAACGTTTAAGTGAATAGATAACCTTTGAGGTTGGTACTTTATTTTACTTATAATACTGCAAGTTTTCTCTTAATAGGTTTAGATAAATCCTTTATCTTTTATGTTTTTCTTTACTTTGTACACAATTCTGTCATGGTTTTTCTTTCAAGTAAAATCTATACATTTTAATGTTGTCTATCCAATTGACAAGGAAATGTTCTGATAGAATTTTTTAACAAATGTTTCGTTTAGTTTTTTCATTTGCTTTTTCTGCCCGCCAATACTCATAAGTGGGGGATATTAGCTATCATGCTGCCAAATGTTATCCTTTCAGGTTAAGCTGTTTAAATGATTCAGAATAATTCTGTGTTACATCTGAGCTCTATTATTAACTTTTATAAACTACTAGCTGACCCGCGCAACTTTGCTTGCGTCACATAAGAGATAATTTTCCCCGTTTTTGAAACATTTTTTACTGCGGCTTTGCTCGTATTGGTCATAGCGTAATGTTATATAGCCTTCCTCGTTAAATGGTCTATCTAACTCTGAAATAATTTTTCAAATCGGACCAGTATTTCCTGAGATTAGCATTCAAACAAACAAACTCTTCAGCTTTATAATATGAGTATAGATTCACATTGCCAATATTAAAAAAAACTCAGTCTAGTAAAATCGACCTTATTATAGAACTAAATCAAACACTATTTTAGTACTTATTTAACTAGTCGTCTGAATCACCTGAATCACGGTTCTTATTGACTGGAAGCGGCCGCAATCTGACCTCCTCAATCCAATTAGTTAAGATATAACGTTTCTATTTACTCGTTAGATTCTTCCAGTGAACGATGTGCCGTGTTTGTTATTGGTGTATTTACTTGATAGAATGGATTTACTAACCCATTGTACTTACAGTAAAAGTAGTAGATTCCCACTGTTGGTCATGGGTCTTCTCCCGGAATGAAGACGACTAAGGCTTTGAGCCCATCGTGACCATCTTTGGAATGGAGACATAGCATCCTCTTATAAAGTCTTTTTTTTTCATCATCATCTCAGCCGGGAATCGTCCACTGCTGGACAAAGGCCTCCCCCATCGAGCGCCAATAGGACCGGTCCTGGGCCGCCCTCATCCATCGGACTCCGGCAACCCTTACCTTTTTTTTTAAAGGCAAAAAATTATTCCGTGTGGAAATCGATCCCACGACCTGTCGACGCAATGGTAGCGGCTTGGCGACCTAAGCCACTGCGCCACGAAGGCAATCATATAAAAAAGTCAGTATTTTAAAGAACTCTCATAAATGGCTCTAAATCTGATGAAATTTAGCATAGACAGTAAAAACCTTGATCAAACACAAGCTGGTCTATCTAATCTTTAAAAAATGTACCCCTAAAGTACCAACTTTGTCAAGTCTAGTCTGTAATTGTACATTGAAAAGTCGATAAGTTTGGTGAATTAACCACAACTATCATCTATCAGTATCGCAAGGTTTCAACCTCAACGGTTTACGGTTGTGTTTACAACACTTGATAAGCGATTGTCTTATCGGTTCACTGGTTTCATCAGTTCAGCCGATTCGTGAACAAGACTGAAACTGAAACTGTAAATTTAGTCACATAGTTGATTTATTTGTGGCTGTTTGTTAAATTCATAGGCTTGTGTAAAGTATTAGATGTAAGCGATTTGTCTTCGAAGTTCTAAGTTCTCTGGTCTCTGCCTCCTGGTCCTCTATGACAAGAAGGCGTGATTTTGTGTATTTATGTATGTTCCCAGTTTGATACTTTGGTAAAGTAAATGGTTCTTTTTCTGATTGTAACATATCTCGAAACCAGGAGAAGTTTTTGGGGAAGACCTCTTTGCCCAACAATGGGACAGCTCAGGTTAATAGAAAAAATAATTCTTAGTGGTTGCAATAAGTTCGGAAAATTGCGGTGTCCTCAATTTTAGAAATAATAACTATTACTATAGAATTGTCTATGTATAAAACGTTGAGGACAGTTGACATAGAAAATCATTATTTTTCAACATTAACAGGAATTGAAGGGAAAATTTCTACTGTTGTTCTTTTCCGTATTCCGCTAGTGTATTATTGTTTCAGTTAATTAAACCCATACATATCTAACATTCAATTGCAATGTTATTGTTAATAAGTTTCTAAGCGGAGTGAAACTTGCAATAAAGCGTCGGACACACGCCCCGGGCTATAAGCATGAGGTTTTACTGCAATACTGTACGTTCATCTAACGGACGTGTGTGTACTGTGTACCCTAAGGCTAAGGAAACATGCTCAAACGTCACTTGAAATTTTCATATTCTTGAAATGATATATGGGAAATTAAGTTTAAGTTGCAATATACTTGCTTGTTGTTGATAACATTTCCATCGATGACGGCTAATTATATTGCGGTTTCGTGTGAGTGAAAAGATTCCTTGGGTCAAGGAAGCTTCTTAATCAAGATTATTAACTATCGGAGTATCTACTTATCCCTTGAAATAATTAAAATTCTCACTTACTTTCGCGTTCCTGAAATAAAAATGTAGATATAGTGGATAACAATGTTTACTTTAATTTCACTTAACTAATTGAGTAATTCTAAGGATAATTTCATTACCACGCACCGGGTCTATACTTAACCCAGAAGTCAATATTGTCACGCTGCCTGCAATACAAAAATGTTTAATTTTATCTTGATTTATACTACACATTCTATTATATTATTTATGCAGAGTTAATATATAAAGCTTTGTGATTGATATGGGAGTAGTGCATTGAAAATCTATTTGAGTGCATCCAATATCGTAGTGAAATATGAAGGTAGCAATAAAGTTGGAAGGCGTCGACCACACCTTGCGAAATTGCGATCACTGCGCGACTGTAAAACGAAGAGTTGTTAGGACGAGCACAAGCTAGCGCATTTATTTGTAGAATTTAAAGTTCTTGAGAAAATTGTTTGCATTGCAGTCTCATTGTTGGGTAAAATCTTTCTTCTTGTTAAAGTCACAATTAGTAGTCAGTCAGTACAGTCAAGTATACATAGAAGACTGTTATTAAATATCGATCGTCTATATATTTTTATTTCATACCTAACATCATTTATCCCCGGTTTCTGAAATAGGTAAATGTTAGCGGTAGTTTATTTATTCAATAGCTTTTAAGCTCATATAAACATGACAGTTTGAATTGATGAACTACCGCTAATTGTGCCTCAGAAACCGGACATTCATTATACGTAGTGAATGCAATCCCGATCTCGCGGGATCCCGATCTCGCGAGATCCCGTGTATTTTTTCGGGATCAATCCCGAAGCATAATATGACGAGATCCCGTTCTGGCTACATTGCAATAGACTTAAGATGCCGATTAGAAGCTCGTACTATTGATACACTTTGTATTTTAAGAGGCTACTTTCAAAATGCCATGTGATTACTTTTTATTTTGATCTCCTGGAGCTACACCTACTTTTTTGATTATGTTCATGTTATTACACCTGTTAATTATGTTACGTTGTTAGTAATATTCAAAAATAAAGGCTTTTATTTTCTTTCAAATAATAATTTATTGCATTCACCACACTATCACACACATATTACATTAAACAAGCCGTTCGAATTGTATTATTTTTACTAACTAGACGGGATCCCGAAAATCTCGGGATCCCGCGGGATTGATATTTCTGATCGCGAGGGATCTCGAGTTGACGATCTCGAGTCGGGATTGCATTCCCTAATTATACGACATTACCTGAATCTAAATTGTTCAAAACTAACCGAAGCACGACAAAACATTGTTACACAACTTTCAAATCACGATGCTTAAATTCACACCTCATATTTGAATAGTCCGAACCAAAATTAACTCACGCAAATATCATAGAACGCTCGACTGGTTCAGTGTGTACTCACATTAAAATGTGCAGTTTAAATCATTGCAGTGGTTCGCCCACTCGCGTCGTAACGAGTGGTTTCGACCGGCTTTCTTCCGACGATTTATGGCCCAGGCCGCACAACTAAATTGTCCGCCAGTGTACACCCCGCCTAACTAACGAGTACTAGATTATCTTTGTTAATAAATGCGAAAGTTTGTGTTTCGCTTAGATGTTGTACGTGATACGCGTATTGAGCGTTTGAGATTGTGGAAAATTTACCAACTACCAATTTAACTGGCGTCTTAAGCATTGCTATTGAATTTTACACTTTCCGTACTAATAAAGTACTGTAGTGTTACCGCTTTTTCCCAAGTTAATTATGTCTATTAAAGGTTCCCTTTTTCCAGTAGCCTCGAGAATTCCTTGTTCTAATCTAAGTGCTCCTAGAAGTAGATTGAATTCAGTATTGCAATGGAATTTTCAATCTTTGAATTCCATCAGACTGCATAATCCTTTTGTAAAGAACAAACTCCACTCTCCCGAGAAGAAAAACGTAGATTATCCGAACTGTCAAACTGGTCGGCCGACTAGTCGTCAAACTGGAATATTTGAATCTAGTTAGCGGATAGCATACAGACATTGTTATCTATCTCGATTAGCTTATCAATACGTAATACGATGCGATAAGTGAAATCAATGCAATATTCAATCACGGTATATGTGATTTTGTGATAAAAATATAGGTATATTTGAGAGAATCTAGATATGGGTTGCTGGCTAACAAGTAAAGGAAAAAATTGGGTTTCTAGAAGATTCGATCTGTAAGGTTTAAAAAAGTTTTGCTAATTTTAGAAAAGCTGATATTATATTATAGTTTCGTTAAGGTTAGGTCTCTTTTTAAGAGTTTTGATGTTAGCCAAAATGTAATAATCCAGACTAGCTTTTTATATGTTAAACACTTATGTAGATAAGTATTTTAATACATTCTTTGGTCTTTGCCTACCCCTATGGGGAAAAGACTTGATTTTTTAAATATTGTTAAACCTTTGATTTTTATTCTCGTAAAAATTTACTGCAGCAAAAATAGTGATGCAGGTCCCTCGGGTTTCCTACCTTTCTCGACACCAATTTTAACATTTTAAAATACTGCAGCGCGGTGTAACAACTCAGCGAAAATTAGCATTCGCTTACATTATACAATATTTATACAGTCGAAAATAAAATGTTAAATATTCGTATATTTTTCATTCATAAATTGTTGGCAACACCTGTCCGTCTTGTATATTTTTTTGTCACGTCTGCTTGGTTTAATTTGATGCAGTTTTTAAGAACCGATGATCTAATATTGTTGATTTCATGAAATTACGAGAATTTACTTTCAAAATATGTATTTCTAATGAAATCATAATATACAACTCACATAATTATATAACAAACTCGTGGGATGATAGAGAGATCATGATTATTCTCATATAGACGATGATAACGATATTACAAATCGCTTGTTGTTTTGCCATTTTTATTATTTTACGATGAAGCATTAATTACTCTGCAGGCCCTTATTAGGCTACTAAAACGCAATCCTTAAAAAATAGATTGATTATTTTCACGCTTCACAAAATTGGCTTTGCATAACTTATAATTAGATACATAATTTAATAACTGGAAGTTTGGATGCATAATGCATGTCATGCACTAAAAATAGAATTTTCAATCACTAATTCAGGAACTTACCAAAAATTCATGATTATATCTGAATTATTACGAATACTCCTTTTATAACCGCAATATATTAATATAATTTGACTCGCAATTAAGCGTATAAGCGACAGCTTGTGAAATAAAAATGCAGTAATTATGTATGTCTGTCGTTGCAAGATCGTAAAGATGACATTTTATTGAACAATTCTGTCTGAAATTTAGCTTATTATTCGTAAAATGTATTAGATAAGGTGTGTATTATATGTTGCCGTTTTGGTACATACATACGTCATGATTGCGCAGAGAGTAGCGTGTGTTGACGAATTTAATCAGGATCTTGATGTGGAAAAAGATAATCATTTATTTATAATATTGCATACGTCATGCCTATAAGTAAGTTTGTGATAAATTATTGAAGTAAGCAATGAGCAAAGTATCGCAAGTAAACTAAAAAAAATACGAACAGTTCATCATTTTCCTTTTTACTGGGGTCGCGGGCACTGATAATTATAATTTGATGTACATAGATAAAATCACGTCCTTTTCCCATAGGGATAGGCAGAGACTAGAGAAATATGATGTTGTTTAGTAAATACCAATATAGACCTATGAATAATATCATAAATATTTTAACATTATAGACAAAAACTTGCTTTACCGATACAAAATGTTAATAGAAAATCTTCGCACCGAGACGTACTGGTCTATTTATTTAATAACAAAAACTGCGTACTACATAAACGGGTTTGATCATAACGGAATCAAACTAATTATAATATACAAACAAAATATTTGGCATACCAGGAACTGTGGACTTGAGGACAAAAAAACCGGCCAGTGTGTCAAATAGGACGCCCACATTTGCATGACTTGCGCAGTTGATCATAACGTGACGTGTTATTGAGGCTCTATGGGTTTTCCCATAGAGAATTCAAAATAGCATTTACTTGACCCACGGAGCTCCGTTTGCATATAAATTATATTTGTGTTTTTTTTTTTCATTTATATGATGATGTGAAAAGCAGAAAAATGTATCCTATTATACACCCCAAAACTAAAACTATCTGCTTGCCCAATTTCATCGATATCGGTGAAGCTATGAAAGTGTTATAAACAAGCTAACATTCGCATTTATAATATAAGTATGGCTTTAAAACAAATACTAAACAATGAAATAAGTATTTTGCAAGAGTAACACAATAATATTTATCCTCGTATCCTTATTTACGTAACTCTAATAAAGAAGGCCTGTAACCGAAGCACAACAATTAATCATTATGTCCGCAAATACACTTTATAATTAAACACAACTGTTTATTTATTGCATTCAGATAGCGGGTATAAACAGTGCGGGTTCAATGACCGATAACGTTGCACATTGCACTCGCAGTGGGATTAATCGCGCACATTTGCAACGCGTCGTCGTGTCGCTGCGATTAATCGCACGCATTAGTATTGCGCAAACGCATATTACTTGCAAACGACGTTGCAGATGTTGCTTGTTTTGTTTTACTGACGGCACTAGAAATAGATGCCTTTTACTGGCTCCCAAGATTCTGTATTGCATGCAGTAACAGAATCGATTCTTGGATCATGCAATGTGGAAAAAAACTTATTTATTCTGTCCAAATGTGTAACCAATTATCAGGTACACTTTATATTCTACCATTTTCGTGGCACAATGAAACCGTTACTGACACGACTGCTAAGAGTTTAGACTCAGGACCGACTTAATACGTGCTTCGGGAGTCTGCCATCTCAACTCCGAGCAGTAACTAAGCATTTCTTGACAGAAAAACTTAAGTATAATTTTTTGCCTGAACCGAGATTTGACCCCGAAACCCCTGCGCTGCGGGCCAGTCGCATTTACTACCATTGCTTCTCTGGGGTAGTTGACAAGTCACATAATACCATAACATATTTGCATACTCCTTCAAGAATAAGTTCAATCATTATTTTGTATTCCAGTACGTTCTCTTAAAAAACTTTCCAGATTGTTATTGTAGTTATGATAACAGTCGTATGTAAACTGCGTTCAATTGAATGATTACCTCGACTCAAGGAAGTCACAGTTTGTTGTTCGGATCACCAATAGTTTGCTCGTGCGATTGTACAAATTGTCAGACTTACTGCGCACTTATGAATCATGGTTTGCATAGTAATCTGCTAATATGAGCATGGTTAAATTCTTGTGTTTTTGTGAGTCGATTTGCTATTATTAAGGTTGATATGGGCAGACGTGTTAAGTATTTTAACGAAATATAAGCTGTATATTTTGGTATGAAAATATGTTTGACTTATGTCATAAAAATCTTACGAATATACAAATGACACAGAAAATTACATTATACTTAGAATAGAAAGGCGAAATTTCATCCCCTATTTCTGCCGCAGTTCCCCTATTTCTGAATCTGCTCATTTTTGAAAAAATGTATGACTTAAGCTCGGGTCTTTAAATATCTCTTTGGTAAATTACTTTACAAACTTTTGCATTGACAATGTGATTATGAATATTTATGAATTATTAATTCTGTCAGAATAATTGATTATCAGTACTTGAGAGACGTATACTTATTCAAATGCTTAACATAATAAAATACTTAAGCGTATAATAAAACATAAATCACAATCATTTATTTTCAATGAGTACTGCACTACACAGTTCATAGTGTCAGCCGATGATTGCCGACCGCACCTCGGCTAAACTCGGATTATATTCGCCAGCGAGGAAGATGCAATTACAGATATGTAAATTCAGATGCACCCACATACATCAAATAAATGGCTTCAACGGAGTACCATTTGTCCCAGAAAATTTAATGTGCCTACCCGAGTCTTTTAAACAAATTGTTTCGACGGCATTTTTTTGGTTTTCTGTCATTTATATTTTTTTTTTTTGTACACGATTCTCTCTATGTGAAATCATTATTTAAATGATTGTAGCTTGTAGCCTTGTAGTCTTGTAGATTGTAGCCCGCACCCTTTCCCGGCATTTAATCTATCACTCACTCATTTTTTATCGGAATCGGTTCAGACGTTTTTATGTGACAAACGGACAAAAACACTTTCACAAATTAGAATTTAAAAAATTTCAGAATTTACAAACAGTAAATTCTATAAGTGTCAACTTTCAACCTTAAACGACTTAATTTGGATCCTTTACCTACTTTTCAAGCAATGTCGATATATTGCGTTTAGTACGTGTGCAGACTACACTGTTCGATCGCGCTATCAAGCCTCGATATAAAGTATCATATTGGCAGTAATCCCTACATTATACCGGACCCCACATATTACAGAACTAAAGGCTACAAACTGGTAATATTCCTACAAAGAACCCTTTAATGGCAGCTATTCCAAACAACTGAGAAAATTTCACAAAATATTGCCTTGTTTTAATATTTTTATCACGTTTTATATAAAGCTCCTATAAGAGTTGTCCTACGTAATGTAGCCTCGGGCTAGTCTAGCCAATAAAAACTTATTTCATTAAAACTGTTCAACAATTTCCATCGTATTATAGAACATAGTTTTATGTGCATAATGTATTAAATATAAACGGTGGTTAAAGCTTAACAAGATAATAATATGCAAAAATATAATGAGTTATAAATTATAGTATATGCACTGAATACGGTTATCTCTTTAATCTAAATGAGGTGAAAAGTAAAGCATTTTCTGAATAAGGAATAAAAGTCATAAGTACTAAAAGAAAAAAGACTTTACTAAAACATTTATTCATTAAGTCACAAAATAGGAAGTAGTTTAGAGAATACCTACGACCAACACTTTTCCAATAGTCTAATCCTACAGTTAATTAGATTTTACATCTATACTAATATTATAAAGCTGAAGAGTTTGTTTGTTTGTTTGTTTGTTTGAACGCGCTAATCTCAGGAACTACTGGTCCGATTTGAAAAATTCTTTCAGTGTTAGATAGCCCATTTATCGAGGAAGGCTATAGGCTATATAACATCACGCTACGGTCATTAGGAGCGGAGTAGCAACGAAAAATGTTACAAAGACGGGGAAAAATTTGACTCATTCTCTTCCTAATAGGGATAGGCAGATACCAACGAACGCTACTTGCTATCCCAGGCTATGCTTGCTACCCATCATGTCATAATACAATACAAAAGTTTACTTTTCAATAAATTCTTATTTTACAATTTCTTTGTGTACAGGTTGAACAGCGCGATGTCCCCGGCATCGACTGCGCGAACCTGGCGATGGACACGGAAGAAGGCGTGGAGGTGGTGTGGAACGAGGTGCAGTTCTCCGAGCGCAAGAACTTCAAGTCGCAGGAGGACAAGATACAGATGGTGTTCGACAACCTCACGCGGCTCGAGCACCCCAACATCGTCAAGTTCCATCGGTACTGGACGGATACACATAACGACAAACCTAGGGTAAGTCACACTTTATTATGAGCTATAAGAAATTAAAGCACGCAGGGTATATTTGAAGGTCAGGAAAAGCTGGTCAACTTTACAAAGGTGTAGATATCTTTTGAGTTGAATATGCATACATGATTGTTCTCAAGGGTCTGTAGTTTACAATAAGTGAGTGGTTTAATTAAACCTAGTTTATTTTTTTACAGCTACATTGATTATGAATTTCTGTATTTTACTCTGGCTAAAACGGGTACGTAATGATACACGTGGCCACGAAGTTTATTTTTAATTCCATAAATACTTCACTTCATAACTTGGAAATTTCATTAATATAATATTTTCAACAAGTGATCATAACATAAACTCTTCCATTTGACAAGGACGAAGATGTTTTGTCATCGCAGTCTTTGAAATAGACATTCGTCCATTATCTTCAAAGTGGCTAACAAATTGAACTAGCGCAAGGCGCTATTCTGGGGCCCATTTTGTCGGCACAGTGATAAAGTAATTGATATGTTATTTGCAGGTTATATTTATAACAGAGTACATGTCGTGCGGCTCGCTGAAACAGTTCCTGAAGAGGACCAAGAGGAACGTGAAGCGATTGCCGCTGCAGGCGTGGAAGAGATGGTGCACACAGATCTTGTCGGCGCTCAGGTGAACATTACACACGATGCATATGCTTTATGACCTACAATTTATTTTATACGTGTAAGGTTTTAAGGTCACACAACACGCAGGTTCAAAATGCGTTACATGCCAACATCTAGTTGGTCATGTAACTCAACTCGACCCATCATCTTAACATTATTTATTGTCATTCACCTTCCAGTTATCTACACGGCTGCGTCCCGCCCATCGTCCACGGCAACCTCACGTGCGACACCATCTTCATCCAGCACAACGGGCTGGTGAAGATCGGTTCCGTGGCACCCGACGCCATCCACCACCACGTCAAGACCTGCCGCGAGAACATGAGGAACATGCATTTTATCGCACCGGAATACGGATGTAAGTACCACTAATAACACAACCTTACCAATGGGAACGGACACCATAGTTTCCTCTGCTTCATAATTAGCGTTTCTTGCTCTTTCTTGCTAAAAACCGTTTTCAATTTGTTCAGAAAGAGCAGGATGCGTGTGAAGCAACCGAAACTATGTTGTCCTCCTCTCACATTGACCACAATTTTATTTCCCCCGTATCAGCATCACAAATGGTGACGCCTGCGATGGATATCTACTCGTTCGGAATGTGCGCTCTGGAGACAGCCGCTCTTGAAATTCAGGGCAATGGAGACTCTGGCAGCCACGTGACGGAGGAACACATCATACGTACGGTCGAATCGTTGGAGGAGCCGAGGCAGAAGGACTTTATATACAGGTACTTTCTCTTACAGGTCGTTGGCGGTAAGTCGCTTTTGTTATGCCATGTATGGGTGATGCCTGTGCTCCCCTGTAGCGTGAGTCCAGGGGGTGACTGTGTGGTATGTTGGCAGGTGTATAAACAAGGACCCGACGAAGAGGCCGACGGCGCGGGAGCTGCTCTTCCACCCGTTACTGTTCGAGGTTCACTCTCTGAAGCTGTTAGCGGCGCACACATTGGTCAACACGACGGGTAAGTTCAAATACTGAATAGAAATAATTTATTGGCAAATCATCAGAGTGTAAAGCTAGTAGGCTGGATATGCTCGATTGACCATATCGATAGTCTAACGACAAATACATCTTAGTACTACTATTGTAAGTGTAACTTCATGGTTGATTACCTATATCGATTGAGCACATCCAGAAGAACCTTAGTACCATTATTCATTATTCTTTATATTTGATAAGATCTTTACATTCGGAAATAGTGAACTCCTAAATGGTGTCTGTGTCCTACTTTCATAAAATGCGGTGAGGTTTTAAAATGGCCGCCCTCATTGTTCATGCACCATTGACTTGAATATGCATAGTAATAAACTTGTTACAACTGCGCGCTTTCTTTCGTCCATTATACAAGACATTATTAACTTTGCGGTAAAAATATTAACGACGATTAATGCGATTTTCCATTTTTTGTTCAAGCTATTTCATAGTATTTTCAATTTAGAGAGTTCTGAAAAAAATAGATTTCTCGTTTTAAATTACTTAAATTCTTATGCATCAATTTGTCTTAAATCTAAAACACACGATGCCCAAAATGAAGTCAGTCACAAATCCAAATAACGCCACTTGCTATCAAACTCTTTCATTCACATTAAAAGCAGTATCTACAGAAAGACATCCGTATAGACTTATTAGGTTTTTAAATCCCATCTAGCATACAATAATCTATTCATATGTAGTGTTAATAATATTGTCAATCATAAGTCTCAAAAGATCACCAAATAGCAGTCAGCTATAGTAGTAACATGACGTTTCCAGCGAACATATCAGAGACGATCACGGACGAGGTGGCCGGGGGTGGCAGTGGCGAGGCGCTCGCGTGGTGCGTCAAGGGCGGCGAGCTCATGGAGATAGCTGCCAAAGACCTGCAGCCGCACGCTGAGAAACTTGAGAAGTTCGTCGAAGATGTCAAGTAAGTACACCAAAAAATCTTGAAGATTTAAAATTGTTTTGTCTTTGTGTCTCTTCTTTCGTTTTTGGTTACGAAAACTGCATGATAGAATGACCAAATTATGTTAATTGATGGTTGGTTTGAGGAGACTTTAACAGAGCTAGACCACAGTAGAGTTATTTAAAACCAGTAGTATTCCCGTGCACTAGGTAATAAATAATGCTACTAAGAAGTAAATTTGTTGTGTGTAATACAATGAAAAAGAAAAAAGATCGTACGGTTTTTTTTTTTTTTTAAATATCTACATTTTTATGAGATAAATAAATTTAACACTATAACAAGTCATAAGTGTTACATGCTCATTGATGATTGATGTCATTGAGAATGCAATAATATGCAAATATACAAAACGGTGACGAGCGATTATGTCAATCCATTCATCAAATATTATAATTAGCGTTCACAAAAACTCGCATCAATGAAGCTTTGTAAGATAATTTGATGAATTGCAAATGAAACTAAATGTTGACATCATTGTTATTTCTTATTGATGCTACTTGTTTTATTTGTATTGATCTTTCTTGTTAGTGTTGAGTCATGGATTTAAAAAGTGTTTGAGTATTACCGTTAAATCCTAATAACTGATTCATGTTTTTCTTAATTTATAAAGTCAGTCTTATCTCGTTAGCGCTTCGTTGAGAAAGTAGGTAATATACTTGTATATCGTTTAGAGTATTGCTACTGGTCGCAATATTTAAGGGAACTTTCAGACTGCGATAACGTTCATGCGTCCGCGTTTACACACGTTAAAGATTCTTGCCAAACAAAGACATGAACCTGCATTGACGCCGTCGAAACTTATTCAAGTCAGTGATGGTATCGTTTTCTCCATTCGCTCGAACTAGCAGGTGTTTTGTTATTTAAGAAGAACTTTAGGTGTAGGTAATTTAGTCGTGGATAGTGGTTATAGTGTGGTATGTTTGTCCCCCGCGCAGGTACGGCATCTACCCGCTGACGGCGTACGGCTGGACGCGCGGCGGCGGGCGGGCGGCGTCGCCGGCGGAGCGGCCCGAGCAGAGCGCGCCGGCGTCGCCCGAGCCGCGCGACCTGGAGACGCGGCGCGTCGTCAACATGATGTGCAGCCTCAAGCCGCACCCGCACCCGCACCCCGATGCGCCGCCCGCCGACCTGCTGGTGAGTCTCTTATACGAAGTGTCCTAATTACTGTCTCCTGTACTACATGTGTGATAACAAAAATGATCGAAAAAGAAGTGAGAAGAGAACGAGTGACGAAACGGAAAATCGCCACCGTTGTCACGTCCCCGTCATCTGCAATCTTACCACGTGAAAATTTGAACTCGGTTCACTCTTAATCGGGACCGAAGATTCTGACGAAGAGTCGGGTTATTTTATTTTAAATTTCCATCGCGTTTGGGATTCATATTGAGTATTACCGTCTTAAATAAAAAATGT
The DNA here is from genome assembly GCF_050436995.1 of Anticarsia gemmatalis. NCBI lineage: Eukaryota > Metazoa > Arthropoda > Insecta > Lepidoptera > Erebidae > Anticarsia > Anticarsia gemmatalis. The sequence goes on along the minus strand of NC_134748.1, from coordinate 13,955,376 downwards.
TGTGTCGTGTTTCCAGATGACGATCTTACTACGCATGGACGACAAGATGAACCGTCAGCTGACGTGTGCGGTGTCGCGGAGGGACACGGCCTCGGCGCTCGCGCATGAGCTCGTGCAGCTCGGCTTTATACATGAGGCAAGTGTTTGTCGAACAACCGTTTAGTTTTGTGTTGATTTATTGAAGCCTGTGTTTGTGCTTTTTTTGTGTGGTTATCGAAGTTAAGTCAGGAATGTTTTTTAGAAAATCCAGCTAATAGTTTGGTTTATTGGTTGTGTGCAGGCGGACCGCGAGAAGATCTGCCGGTTGATGGAGGAGTCATTACGCAGCAGCTTCGGCGGCGCCCCGTCCCCCGCGCCGCCCGCGCTGCCCGTGCGCGCGCCGCAGCACGTCGCCAGCTAGTGCCCCCGCCCCCCGCCACCCCGCGCCCGCCCCGCTCCCCGCCCGCAGTACCCCAGCGCGGGCCCCGCGCCGCGCCCCTGCGGTCCTCCACCCATCGAGCCCTGCTGCATCAACACCCGCCCACTTAAAGTGGTCTAACTGCGGCCAGCGTCCAGCGACGGTGACGGTCTGTAGCGCGGAGGAGACATCGCCGAGTCTGATCGCCGCCAGGCCCGCTGTCAGCGTGGACCCGGCGCCGAACGCCCGTGGAAGATCACCCCCGGGGCGGGGCGACCCTCGATCCTGTCGTACGTATGATGATATACTTCCGGAGCACTTAGCTTTTATCGATATTTAAACAAGGTTTTTTAGTCAACTAGGTGCGGGCCCGCCCGCGGTAGTCCTAGATTAGAGTTAACGCATATTTATACGTAGAGAAGGTCCCGTGATGAGATTTCGTATCGCCGCGCCGTCACCGCGGCTCTCCCCCTCGCCGGCTCGTTTGGGCGGGGATCGCGTAGTTCCGAAATGTTATTTATTTTAACTTTAATATTAGCTTAAGTAATGTGAGCGGAGACATCACGATTTAGTTTTATATGACGTTTAAATATTATATCGCCGAAGACGCCGGCGGCTGGTCCTCGCTTAAACAAGCTGATTCCAAATATTCGACATCGGTCACAATTTCAAAATGTTATAAATTACCGTCTTACACGTAAATTGAAATTAATGCGGAGGTATTGTAAAGTCGACGATTATTACCGATCCTCTTAGTAAAATTTATTGCATTTTAATTTTTATTGTACCTCTTATTAGTAATCCCATAAAAATGTATTAATGGTTGATCCATTATCTTTCTAAGTAACGTTTAAGAGCGTGTAATAAAAATGATAATGTAATGAAACAAATAACAGAATCGGTGTTAATATTTAAACCGTAATTGGTTCACGATACGACATCCATATACCATGTTGATTTGATCAATTCACACGAACATCTTCGCGAAGTAATATTGAATAATAAAAATATAGTAATCAATTCTATTCATTATTCAATTTCGCTTATCACTATAGTATTTTTGTTATTTAATAATACTTATAATACGATATAAAGGCCAGGTTTTACCGCTTCTAAAATATCTATTAGATAGATTATCAGGTGGATTCTTGACAGTGGTTTGCAAAAATTTACTGTCACTTCATCCGGTAGATAGATACTCTGATATTTATTCATGACCTGTGAAGTCTGGCCTATATCAAGACAATCTTTGTTCAGATATATTCATGATTGAGTGCGACATGTGGTATGGATGTCGTAAGCATTAGAGGTACCTTCAATGATTGCATTTCACCTCCCAAAAATCTTACTAGTCGAGTGTGAATCTATACCAACCGAATCTTAACTAAATTGATGCTTTCTAAATGTAAAAAATTAAACGTTCACTTGTAAAAATTGTAAAGTATCGAGATTCGGAACTGTTTATAATATTTAGTTGGAACATCGAGTATGCTTTAGTGATGTAGAATTTTGTATGAATGTGTATATGTTATAAATGATATTTAAAAGAAAAAAATATTTAAATTAAAAAACGTTTACTTTTAATTATATGTATAGTGAGGCTTCCTCTTAGAGCTTTATGGACGTGGTTATAAATAATAAGTATACGGAAATTTGAACATACTCACTATGATGTTAAGGTTGAAATTTGTACTGTATTCGCGTCGATTACTTACGACACTTACACTATTTGTTGAGACGAACAGTTTATATCAATTAATTTGTTAAGATTTTATATGAGACGCTTATAATAGGGTTTTTTGTTTTTAATATGGACGTGTTTGGTTTTCAACGTAGTGTTGCCATCTGTGTGCTAAATCGTTGAGGTTGTTGCCAGCTACAAAAATGTAGTTATCTCGGTTCAAGATTATGATGACTGTAAATTTTCATCTGTTCCGGGTCAATCATAAAAAATGAGTGCTATTTAGTCAAAATTCTACCAAATGACAACAATGGGCCCTAAATTTTGGAACGAGTAACTATTGTATAAAATTCCCTCTTCGACTAAGACAAAATGCGTATACGTTTGAAAACCAAGCACGTTCGCAAGCATATAGCATGCATGGATCAAGTCAATTGTCAGAACTTGTGATGTTTTATATTGTAACACTGTGTTAGATATTGTATCGGTGTTGTCACACTAATAAGAAATAATTTCATGCAATAGGCCAAGTAAAAAAATATTTCCTTTTAAGACTTACGAAGATAATTGCGTTGAATAAATACAAAATATTACTAAATCGTTATGTTATTTGGCACTTAAACATCGATCTGTCTGGATTAAAATCGATGAAAATCCTAGGATGGGCGTAGGATGAAAATCCTGAGAAAGATTTATAACCCTATCCAATTTGAAGGTATATTTCCGTTCAAATATTTAAATTTGTACCGGTACAAAATCTAATACAGTTAAAATAAAGAAGTTTTGCATTTACACACAGACAGATGTTTGTTAAACAGTAAACACAGTGGTAATTGTTTGGTTTTATACGTAAAGCTATAGTGGTGCTAGTATGTATGTACGTATTAAGTGTCGATGCAGACGGACCTGCGGGACAGTAACTAGTTAGATAGTGTAATTTTATTCTAAGCCGCTTGGAATAAGGTTTACATTTCAGTGAAAAAAGCCGATTTTCATTTCCAATGAGCTAGTAGCTCATTTTAATAGAACTAACATTTGTCAAATACTTGATTCGGAGGCTATACAACAGTGTGGAGTGTTGAAAATTGCGCTATGGTTACTATCCAATAATATAGGGCGATTAACGTAATCATCGAACTAGCTAAGTTGCAACCACGGCCAGTATAACCTATGCCGAAACTCAAGCAAACTAATGTTAAATTAATGAATTGCGTTAATTCACTTATAATATTTGATCATTACGCGATTTCCTACACTAAGTACTATACTGTATCTCCTACGTAGCAAGTATTTATCATATGAATTGAGCAATATCTGGTCATGAAAATTTAAACCTTAATTCTAGAGAAATAAGAATAAAATTACATTCTTAAGTAGTTTATTGTGCTGTCGGTCTGTCTGCGTTGCCCATTACATTTCGCTATTATTGTAAAATATAGTATGTCATTGTAATTGTTTCATCGGCACCGGGTTCCTAATATTTTGTTCCAAGTTTTGGTGCTGCAAGTCATTTATCGAGTTTTGTTTTTATTATATTTTAAAATTCCTTGCGACGTGTTGAGGTGTGATAAAATAGCCATAGAAACGACAAAGATTAAGAAATAATGTCTTTGGTATATTCATTTCTTTCTCGCTTATGGATCTGTCGTAAGAGTGAGCGAGAAGCAATGATTCTGTAAATCAGGGTTTTGTAGCCTTCGAATAACTTCGCTACACGATATATAGTCTGTTATTTAATAAAATAACAGTAAACTATATATTTTATAAATTCGGGTGCACGGCGGTGTCACGGCCAAGTTACGCCTCAACACAATAGCTTTGACATTTGGTTAACGCTAGTGGTGCCAAATATAAAAGGTGCCAACGATTCGTTTTACTTTCAAACGACATTTTGTTTACTAAACCTTAGTTTAAAGACTTCCATTCAGGAGTTTTGATTAACGGCTTGCCATTGACAATATTAATCGATCATTTTAGAAATAGAACGGTGTTACAATGGGGATTTTAAAACGCCATACTTGCAGAAGTACAATACAAAAAGGTCTTCAAAACCACTATATGAATGTCTTAATGTATCGTTCTTTTGTAAACTGGTTCAATTCCAAGCGTTCGCGTCGTTTTGTTTATATTTAAACCCATTTTCAGTATTCTTCTAGGTCTTTGTTTTATCATTGACCATCAAAAGTAACGCGATATAAAGTTGTCCCCCTCTTGCTACTAAAAGAGAATACACAACGAATAAACAGTTATTTTATTCATCAATGATAAAACATGGTCCTGTGTAAAATTCAACTTTATTACCCAAAAAAATCAATTTATAATATGTAAATAAAATTCCATTTCGTTGAAATTCCATCTTGAATATTCCAAGTGTCATTGACCCACTGTTTGTTTATGACGAGCTGTATTACGATGCGAACTTCACCCCCCACCCCCGCACACACCCCTCTCCCCCTACGCCCTTCATATTGCACAGGTGTTCGGTTATGATGTGTACTCACCGCGTGGTTGTGTACAGACCTTTATGTACCACACATTGTACTAATAATTTATAGTCTCTTCTCGCATTTTTGGCAGTTAATTCAGGAATTTTAATTAGAAATGTTATCGTTTAATGGCACTATAAATTTGTTAGTAATAAAATTATTATACAATAGTGAAAAGTTGGACTTTATTTTGTTAAATAGAGCAAGTTAACGAGTGTTATGTGAAAATGTAAGAGAGAAATGTATGTAACATCTATAGTACATAATGTGTGGTGCACATAGCGTCTGCGTATCGGCGTCGAAAGCTAGAAGTATAGTAGCGCTGTAGTCTAGAGTAGTGTAAACGAAAGACTGGCTAATGTAACGAGTTAGGTTGTTGTATGGCGGGACGGCAACCGCGCGGTGTCTCTGCCCACGGGCGACAACCACACGCAACCACCACGGTTGCCAACCAACAACTTAGTCCAAACGGCTGTTACGACATCAAGAAAGTTTTAATACTTGGCTCTCGTTTTAATGCAACATTTCATGTAATTCTACCGCTAAGAAAAAACTTTCTTTAAGATTTAAATTTTAAATAATTGAGGGTATAAATATTCGTATTCGTTACCAAAAACTAATGTACGCTTACTTATATAAATATATATTAGGGTATATAATTAAATTATAAAATATTAGGGAAATGTAATATAAATTTTTTGAATAACTTATAATTTTTGTTATTCGGTGGGTTGTGAGAGACATTGCGCGGGCGCAGTCGGGAGGCAGGTATATAGCTAGTAAAGTGGTGTTCTTGTAAATATTCGCTTTTAGTCTAAACTATACTTATTAATTATTGTTGTAATTGTAACTGATTTATGTACCTACTTATCACGAGATAGTATACACTACATACTAATTTGCTTGTTTTTATGTACGTCGCATTTTTTTAATACTTTTTGTTTTTTGCTATTGTTTAGAATGTCTCGGCAGTTTCGGTGATGTAAGCTCTTGTGTCTGGCATATAACTGAAAATATATAGTTTTTAATAAAATGTAATTTATGAGTTTCAGTTGACGGGAATGTTTTTTTATTTTTCCTTAAGAGGGTAATTTTTATCTTGTATTTTTATTGTATTTCATTTTAATTGTGTTAGATACGAAGGGTCATCAACTCCAAACTGCCACAGACTTGCAATATTTATTCGTTTATTCGTCAGTTTCAGGATTTTTATGTGCACAAAAGTCCTACACAACGTTACCTACATTGCTTTTGCTATATTTTAGAGGTTTCACTCATTTATTCTATGTTCCTATGTGTATATGTTTTGCTTGAGAACAGGTAATAAAATACCAAATGCAGGAAAGCCACACACAATACATTTTAAACCGAGTTAGGAAATAGTGACGTCACGAACTCTATGAATAACAGATGAGACTGTCATTGGTCAGATAATATTGTATACCTCTTGTATACAATATTATCTGACCAATGACAGTCTTAGACAGACAGTCTATAAGGCTTTCTACGTACATATTCGGTTCCCCAGTATTTATCGAACAACAAAACCGAATCGAAGCAATTCCTGCACTGGCTCGGCTTGTGCCGCTGGTTTCCCATTCAGATCCAATCGTCACGATTAAATTTAAGCATTCAGTAGCGGTGATACGCTTTTCCCGAACATTCATCGACATATTCGGTCTAGGCCTATTAATAGCCGCGTACTGACTGGCCTCGCAGCCTCGCGAAGCAATGTCTAGGTCTCTTTTCTTTCAGATCGAAATGAGCGGGACCGAGATATTGCCTTGCGAGGCTGCTCGGTCAGTAAGTACGCGGCTAATGCCGAACCAAATGTGTGGCAAGCCTGACGTCACTATTTCATAAACTTTGTTCTACAATCAGGCCTATGGACTTTGCCTTAATCGTAAATGAACAGAAATCTAGGCTGTTAAATGTTTTACGTTCGGTCGAATCGCTTCTCTTTAGGATGCTGATCTAAAGATACAGTGGATTATAACCCAACTTTATTTCTATATTGTAAACACACCTTAGAGTATATGTAGACAAATTGAACTGCAGGCTGACTGCAGAATTCAAGTTTATATGCAGTTGCAGCTGCAATAACTGCATGCTGTATTATCACGATCGTAAGCCTTTACGTTTCTATTTATGAATGAACCATTAACTGTGCAGTCAGCACGAAAGCAGTCAGTCAGCTTCCTATAAACTACAGTTTTGCAGTCAATATTCAGTCTAGTTTGTCTCCATATATCTCTAACAGTTAATTATATGCTTTAATGCATTGGTATTTTATTACTAGGCTTCAAGTAAAACGGTACAACTTATTATTTTAATATAACGTTGTTTACTTTTGTTCAACACATACATACGTTAATTTTTACAAAAAATAATAAAAATAAAATGGACACATTTATAATAAAATATTAATTATATTGTAAATAATTACCCAATCAGTGTTCTGGTGTATTTTTTCTTTTGTTTATCCAAAGAAAATGTGTTCATCTATTAAAAATATTATTAATTTGCGTTTTTATGAGATTGTAACATAATTATTTATTGGATCCAGAATTGCATTTCCCACTCGATTTATATCATTTCCTATACAGTTAACTATGTGCAGATAACCGAGTATGAGTTAGTATATAGTACATAAATATAATATTACCTATTATGATTATGCTCAAAGTGACTAGTGAACAATCCATAACAAATGATCGAACGGTCGAGTGATGTTTGCATACTATTCTAAAATAAAGAACGTCAATAAAGTGTATTTTAAAAAAGTATTTTGTCGTTTTTATCAATTCCTTGCTCACCTTACCATCTTACCCTATATACTAAAACAGTTACCACTACATACTTATATTATATGTATTATTACTATTATTCACCGAATTATTCACAATTTATTTAAAAATAATTCCACGACTTCTATCTAATGAAGTATCTGTAAATGTCTATCTAGTAAAGTTCGTTCACCGTGCTCGCGAGTCATAATATGATATTCGAATAAAAGAAACAAAGAATGAATAAAATAAAAAAAAAACAAACGAAAACATTACAAATAATGCTACTACAGTAAAGCCTCTCTTTCCTGGCAACTCTGCCATTGGACGGGCGGCGCACACGTCGTGGCCACATTGTTTGATGTAGGTACTTTGACCTATCCAGCCAGTGCCCCCCAAAACCTTTGGCCTTGACACACTTACCAGTGCATTCCGCGCGCAAAATATTAAAAAAATAACATAACCTTAGTAACCTTACGCCAAAAGGACTTTTTTATGGATTTGTTTTAGTTTTAGTGTAATTAAATAGTAATAGTTACTGCTTTGTATAATAAAGACATTTTAATAATTAAGTGTTTACCTACTGCGATAAGGACGCCATAGTGTTATTATTTATGGTGTATCATTATTAATAATTAGTTAGTGTTTGTATTGTTTTCGCGGTGATTAAAACACACCGTATACGTTCCTTGGATTCGGCGGGAGATTGGTACATTTTCCAATGCTTTTCCAAAATCAGCGCTTGAAGTGATAAGTGATGAATAACAAGTAACAAAACTTTAGTGATAATAACTCGTAAGTGGGTAGGTAATGCATTCGCCGCACGAAGTGTCAGTGTCGTCACAGGATCGAGACTCGCCGGCGCCGAACTCGCGAGTTTGTTTTGTTGCCGCTGCTGCTTCAGCCTACGCGTAAGTAGCAATTTGTAATAGAATGATGCTGATTTGATTACAGTATTTTATTATTTTTAGTATGTGTAACATTTTAATTTCTTCAATTAGTCAACTATGTTATTTTTCTGTTTGTCCCATGACCTCTAGCCCTACCCTTAAAGGAAACAAGCCATGTTTACGGTACGTTGTAGAAATAACATTTTCATCCAAATGAAACAACACAATCCTTATAAAAATGTATATTACTATCACAAACTTATAAGTACAATTCTTACATCAGTCATTTTGACAACACTATAATAGTTCAACGACATCTAGCGCCAAGCTGCAAAAACGTGGAAAGCGAGATGGCTAAATGTTCGTGGATACAGCTCGTATATTACAAACGTACACAATATTACCTATTTTAGTATTGAAAACATAAATCATTCGGTCAGTCATTCAAAGAGTGAAAGTAATGAATGAATCCTGTTTATTGCGCGTTACTGAATAACAATTAGTTTATCTAATAAGGCGCGTTTATTGATCGTAAACCAGTTATAATTCGTTTGAAATTATAATTTAGAATCTCGTAAAACATTATCAGTCTCAATAATTCAATTTGCGTGTTTATTAACCTTTTCACCGCCACGGACGTTAAGAGACGTAAAATTGAAAATCGCTCACGACGCCATCGACGTGATAGCACGTCAAAAATATCACTTTTTTATAGTTCAAAATAAACATACAACAATACGTTTCAAGTGTTTTCTTTCTCCTGTTATTATTACCTAAACATATTTATTACATTATTACACAAAGACATATAATAATTAGACAGTTGTACCTGAAAAAAAAACAAAGTAAATCATCATGCAAAATGTATAAATTTAGCCCGCAAATCCACGCCACAGACGTGAAGACGCGTCAACTAGTGATGTGCAAGGAAAAGGACTACAATCTAAACACTTTATGCAATATTTCGAAAACAAATTGAAATACTTCACTCCTTTCTGAAAAAAAAATTTTTTGTCTGATATGTTTTAAATTAGATTCAATACAAACCTAAATATGTAATAAAACTACCATATCTAGTGATAAAATCATGACTAAATAAGTGCAAATCGATCATTTTGTGGCAACTCTCGCGCATCTCTATTAGCGGAATCCCTTACAGTGCTTCGTACGCCACTGACGGAATCAGACGGCGCGCTCTGACGTCACCCGCGCTGCTGGACACTCGTAGTGTTGTTGCAATACGTTATTAATAATAGGTACATAAATTCTTGTGTATAATAAATTTTTCGTACACCATCTGCGCCACAAAAATGTCTTCAAGTCAAATGACGACAGAAGAGCTGTTGAGAGTGTTAGAAGGTGTAGAAGATGATGTTACATATTCTGAAGCAGAATCTTTAAGGAGTGACGATTTAGAGGTAAGTTATTGTTTGAATACATTAAACAAACAATAAAGGTATTATTAATGTTGTAGGACTAACAAAAAAACACAGTTATCATGCCAATACGTACTATCTATGTTTATTGTACCTTTTAGGTATAGTTACTACTTTTGTCGTTATTCAATATTAGAAATATGTTATCACTACATAGTATACAGCCTTGGCCAGAAGTATTAGGCACCCCCAATAAAGTTACTACACACTTGTGCTATTTGAATAATGAATAAATATTCTATTGAAATTTGATCTTGATGTCTTAAATCACTATTAAAAACAATGAGTGGCAAATTTTAGTGGTCGATTAACAACTGGTGCAACAATGACCAAATATCATAATTTCTTACAACTTTGTTTTTGATGTTTTGTCAGTCTGCATTTGAAAGTCTAAGCTTAAAGCTAGAACATTTGTGGTTTTGTGATTAAAGCGAAAAGAAATCTATTTGAAAATGCCAAAAACAAACGAAATTAGTTTTAAAAATCGTGTTAATTTCGACCTTTACCATGAGCAAGGTAAGAATCAGAAAGATATCGCGCAGTTGGTGAAATGTTCGTGGTGTTCAGTGCAATCAGCTATTAAACGATTCGCTGAGACTAGCATTCACACAAATAAACCAAGAACAGGCAGAGAACGAGTGCCTACTAGCCGCCAGAATAGGAAACTTATCTGTGGGTCTGTAAAATACAGAAAAAAAACTTCTTTGAAGCTCGCTGCCGCTTTAACTGAAGAGATTGGAAACCCGATAAGCACTCGAACTGCAAGACAGAGGCTGGTAAAAGAAGGCTTAAAAGGTTGCAAAGCCAGGAAGCAGCCGTGGCTTTCAGGAGGCGACAAAAGAAAACGACTCGAGTGGGCTCTGAGACACCAACATTTCACGGAGGAGGATTGGTCTAATGTGCTGTGGTGTGATGAATTCCAACTTGAGGTTAGTTTTACTAATTCAGTCTATAACACAATAATAACGATCAATGTAATGCTAGTCTGCAATCTTAAATGTTATAAGAGTTTGTAATATGTGATTTTTTTTGTAATTTACAGGTATTTTAAATACCAGGTCTGGCGTTCGTGAGGCGACGCAGAGGTGAATATTATCACCTAGATTGCGTAATCCCACGCATAAAACACGGCGCAGATAGTGTAATGCTTTGGGGTTGAATGGCTGCTGATGGAGTCGGCCAAATGTTCAATTGCAAAACTCGCATAAAGAGTGAAAAGTACATTAATGTGCTGGAAACTGCTCCCGTACCTTCGTTTTCGTGTTTTTTTTTGTGACACTAACCTAAATGGTGAAATTCCATCAAGGCATTGCTTTGTGTCACAAGTCAGCCACCACATTGCGCTGGTTTACTGATAATTGTATTGATCCATTGGATTGGCTTGTCCAGTCCCTGGACCTAAGCCCTATTAAGCATTTGTGATGTATTTTAAGAAGAAAAAATAACAGAACACTCGAAAACATCAAAAACTGCTTCAAAAAACGCGTTAGTGCAAAAATGGGATGCATTTTCAACAGAGGATTGTACGAAACTTGTACGTAGTATGACCACAGAGATGCTGCTGTCATAAAATCAAAGGGTGACTCAACAAAGTATTGGCGTTTTTATAATGTTCTAATAGAAATAAAGTACTTTAAACATTACAATTAGTTTTATTCCTCTGTAATCCTTAAATATGCAGTAATTTATAGGGTGCCTAATACTTTTGGCCAAGGCTGTATTTGTATGCTTAAATCTTTAAAACTACGCAACAGATATTGATGCGTTTTTTTAATAGATAGAATGATTAAAAAGGAATGTTTTATGTATAATATTACATTCAAGAAATAGTGGAGAAATATTGTTATTAAATACCCGTGCTAAGCAGGAGCGGGTCGCTAGTTAGGTACATGACGAAACGTGTCGGTAATGAATACGCATGACAGCGCTGAGCAAGTTTATGCATTAACATGAACACATAAGGCCTAAATTTACTTAGCGGTGATTTATTTATGATTGTGTTAGTACACAAGTAATATATTTATATATGACTCGTTTACGTAGTTTACTTGCCAGTACTTACGTGTGACTATGACTGTAGAGTAATCCTTAGTAATAGTTAGTATTAATTACTACCTAAGTTTTTTATCCCTAACTTAATGGTATATAAATTAATTAAATATATATTATACTTCACTCCGACTTGCCACACTGGTACATCTCTAATATAAGGCGGCAAAATTTGAAATCGCAGCGCTGACCACGCCAGTGGCGTTTCTTAACGTCAAAAGGTGTCGTCACAACTGGGATTAGTGCTGTGACTTTTTGAATAAAATATTTGAATTAAGTACTTTTTTTATGCAAATTGTTCGTGTATATCATTGTTATTTTTGGGTAATGAGTACTGAGTAGTGTAAAGTTGACACATGGGAGAAATTCAATAAAATTTTGTGGTACTTTTATGCAATTTTTACTCATAATATAAGAACACGTAAAATTAATCGAAGTTTTATCGATATACACTTTTCCCGTGACTATTATTTTGTAGGTATAAACGAAGGAATTTATTGCTTGGCGTGGGGAACACCGATTTTCAATATTACTCTGGCGGTGAAAAGGTTAATGCACTCCATACAAGTTACGAATTGACGGCAAACTGCAAGTTTCAACTGCAAACCGCAAACGACACTTTTATATAAACATTTTTTTAAACAAATGCACCGCTGCATTATAAGTTTCATAGAGATCATGATTAAAACAGTCTTTAAGGTTACAGTTTGCAGTCTGCTGTAAATCTCAACCTTGTAAATATAATATATATTCATCTAAATATGTACACAAAAGCTTAATGACGTTAAAATGTTAGTAAGCGATTTTTTCTCGTGTAATTATATTATTACTTTACAAGCTGTCTTACTAACAAACGTCGTGTCAACTCAGATGTTTTGTCCCTCTCACTCATATACAGTTTTGGAGTTGATTGAAAGAGAAATAACATTTAAACAAATCGACGTTTTTAGTAAGGCATAAAAGTGGATAAATTGAAGCATGATTTAAACAATACTTGACCAAAAGTATATTTAAACAAATTATATTGTTGTTTTACTCTACTAATTTTACATCTTTGGCAATTTTGGTAGAATACGTACACAAACACACTTATCGTTAATAAAAACATAATATTTTTATACAAAAGAATATTTATAGAATTTGATTTATACCGTTTTGATACCATACCTATCATGTACTTAATGACACAAATTTAAACGCTTACTGTTTTAGATAGTTTAAAAACCAACTTATTGTTTTGTTTTATTCGCCATGTCGCCATGTGATGGCACCAGTCCAAATTGGAACGCTTTATGCAATTAATGGGTTCGAAAAACCTGTGTCTGGAGACAGATGAATTGCGTGCAAGTTTATGCGTCGAAATTCTATTTTACTTCAAATCGAATCGTATAGACGTACATTGATTTATGTTAATAAGTACAACATGTAACAATCGTAAATCAAAATCTATAAAACAACAGCGTTACACACGTTAATATTATACAATTTTATATCGCTCCAACGATTTTTTCCAGAAAAACTACCATCAGAGCCTTTCTATGTTGATTTATTGTCAAAACGTCTATGCACGTGTCACGCACGAACCGACTACGTAATACATTACCTAATGTGGATTTATGGACGTCCATTTCATAATCTGAAGCGATAAGGCACTGGGCTGGAGCGAGGCTCGACTTCTTCCTTCTCTTCTTGGTCAGGGACGTAGTAGTGCAGCTCATAGGCGGGTGCTAGCTCTATAGACATATTGTCGCAGTTCCCGTGGTCGCACGGCCGCTGGTTCCCTGACTCGTACAACCGTTTCATGAACGCACTCGACGACGCCAGCACTTTCCCATTCTCTTCAACCTTCCTATGCACTACACTGTTATTATACAAAATCGGGAAGTCCACCTTAAATCTCTCGCTGTTTTGATTGAAATTATCAACAAAACGATTCAGTATATCTTTGCGGAAGTGTGTGTCGTAATCGTAGTCATCGTCGGGCTTCACTTTCATTGCGTTGAACTTACCGATGTCGTTCATAGTGACGCCTTGTATTGGCGCCTCCGTGAACGGTAAGTAGCCCGGTTGTTTGTCTTCCTCGCTGCCCTTTGCCGCTTCGTTGATGAAATCCCTGTAATGTTTGATGACGTACGAGGCTCTGTTGTAATTTCCGTCGGGTGTCACGTAGCTCTGCGTCTCAGTCACGTGTGGCTGATTCGTCAAGTACAAGTTCTTGTCCAAATTATCAGTTTCGTAGAACGATGTAAATAGAGGCTGTGGTTTAGTTGTTTTACTCGGTGGCGGAAGTTTTTTAGCTTGCACCGGTGGAGTTGTGACGTAAGAAACGCCGTAGATGTCTTTAGGACCATCTTTGAAAGAAAACAGATCTAATTTGTGCCTGAAATCTGCGTCGTAATCATTGACGTTCACTTTTTGTTTCTGGGTGGTTGTTGGTTTAGTTTTCTTAGTTGGTGGGAAGTATTGAACGGTTGGTTGTCTGTCAGGAAGATATGTAACTCCCATAGGTTTAGTCACCGGAGTTTCCATAGGTCGAGTGGTAAACCCAGACGGGCGGCGGGATATATGAATATTGTTTCTGGTTTTGAATGGCATTGTGAACTTCTTCAAATCAATTTTTGGTAGAGTAATATAATCAGTGTCGTATTCATCCGTAGTGTCGTAGTACTCGCCTAAGTTATACACATTCTTTGATTTCTTTGTGGTAACGGGAGTTGTTGTTTCTTCCTTATTTTCTTTTGCTATGAAAACGTTCTTTATACTAAGATCAATTTCTTTGGCGGGAGAAGATGACGGAGGTGACGGTGGTTGTGTCGTGGTAGGAAGTTGTTCAGTCTCTTTGACTGGAATCATTGGTGAAGTAGTTTCTTCTTTAGATAAATTGAGGTTTTCACCAGAGTTTTCTTCATAATCACTGTACACAGTATCTCCAAACTTGTTAATTCTCTTCTTCTTAGATTTCCTTACTTCAGCTATTTTCTCGAGCCTCACTCTTAAATCAGGGATGCTATCCTTATCTATCTTTTCTGCTAGATTACTTAATTCTGTTGTTTTGTTTTTCAAGACTTCAGTAAAAGATTTGGAAGCATTCTTAGGTTTGAAGACAATACCTAGAGAGCTGATGCTTTCGTTTCGCCAGCTGTTATCGTCTGGGTCTCTCACAAACTGTTTAGAAGGTTGCACATCTAGTTTCTTGAGCGGTTTATAACTTGAGTTGTCGTATAAACCATTTTTCTTCTTCTCATTGTTGATTGGTTTAACGCTAAGCATGTCTTCAGTTACTATGTTAGGTGTAGTGTGGCTGTTCTTCTGTTCCTCTGCCGGTGTCGTTTCTCGATGACGCGCGATGTATGCGTTCTCGTTCAGTGTCTTCTCCATCAACAGCTCTTCTTTCATCGCATCTTCGTCCTGGAATTGTAAAACGTATGTTAATTAAAGACTACCCATTGTCGTTGAATTTTACCTGTTTGCTGGTCCATTTAATTGATAAAGACGAAAGTGATGCATAATATTTTATTACAAAACAATGTCTATAATAATCATAATTATTTTGTTACCATATACATATACAATCATTCGTATGTTTACTTTTGTAGATGCACAGCAATATTGTTTTGTGCAAAAATATATATCACAATACATGATAGTATCACTATAATTGCGCCAACTAACATTGTTATAATTAATCAATTAAGTGTAAGTAAACTTACTAATTGGCTTTGCGACTGTCGACCGGTACCATTCTTTGACTCAGGCACATCCGCTGCTTCGAAGTCAGCTGTTTCTGCTTCATCCACTGTTGCGAAACTCTCTGTATGTTTAGGAATGTCGTTCAACTTTGTAGTTGCTACTACTTTTTCTGGTTGCATACTTGTAGTCTCAGTATTGTCTATATAACCAGCTCTTTTGGAAAACACAGCTTCTATCTTTGGCGTTTTATTCTCAACTGTTTCTACCGTCGCTTGTGTAGGTGTAGTCATATTTAAACCTGGACTATTACTGGCAATAGTCTCAGTAGCAATTGTTGTTTCAAGTCGTGTTGTTGGGAACTCTTGAGCGTTCAAAAGGTCGTTTTTAAGTTCTTCTAAAGAAGGTATCGGTGTGTTATTCAAAACCTTTTCTAAAATAATACGTCCAGTCTCAGCTCTCGTCATTGAGTCCAATGTAGTCGTTTCTTCAGAGCTTGTAGTTCGTTTTCTATCAATCGTTTTGTACACTTTCCATGGTGGTAATGTGGTCACAATAGTTTCAGGCGGATTTGCTTCCACTTCAGTAGTTTCGAAATCATATTGTGAATTGGGAGTGAGTTCATTATCTATATTTATTTTTACTTCTGTGGTAGTTGGAAATTCGGTTGTGAATGTAGTTTCAGTACTGATTTCTGTTGATTTTTCTGCGTAAGTCTTATTTGTTGTAGCAATTTCTGTGGTAACCGTCACTTCTTCAACGGGCGTTGTATCTGTATGAGGCACTGTAGTTGTTGTGATTGCAACATTGATATTAGCTTTTAAACCAACTTCAGGTATTTCACTTACAGTTTCTGATGTTCGTGTATCATTGTCTTTATCACTCACAACCGTGTCATTTATTTCTGAAGAAGTAGGTTTCAAATCTTCCTGTGTTTCTTTACTTGGTATTGTTAAACTTGCCGTCGTTGTATCGGTCGTAATTATTACATTTTGTGTTGCTTCCAACTTTGGACTTTCACTCTCTCTTACTTGCGCAGTTGTACTACTCGGAGAGGTTACGGTTTCCTTTTCTGAAGTTAATTTTAAAGGTTCTTCAGTGGTATAAGGCTTTTGTGTCGTTGATACATGTGTAACATCAATATTACTTTCATTTACAGGTTTTTCAGTGTGTAAATCAGCGTTAGATGTCTTTGCCTCCGTTACTGCTGTATCCACCTCAGCTATAGTTGTAGCCGCTGGTATATTGATTGTAGTTGCTGTCAAACTGACTGTTGTCTTCATATCAGTTACATTTAACTTATCTTCTATAGTTTCCCGTGTATCAGTGTCGTGTACAAAAGCAGTCGATGTTATATCGTTCGGTATTGATTGTGTGTTAGCGTTCAAAGCAATCACACCGTTCGATCCATTGTCTGGTGCATTTTCTATTGCTTGTATGTTTTGCGCTTGTATGTTGTACCTTACTTCGTGTAATGTACTCCCTGCTGGAGCCATGTCTTGGTCTGTATCAACCGTGCTCAGCCGACTGATGGTGAAGCATCGAGCCGATCCGGTTATAACTAACACGATTGCCAAGGAAATCGCGAGTGACCTGAAACACATACAATTAGTGGTTAATTTGCGTTACGATACATTTGAATACGTTTCACTGAAACTATTGTTTATTAATTTGGTATTACGGACTACGCATTTTTGTAATTTTTATTTAATTAGTTTTCGTTTCAGACACTTTCACGTTTACTAATAGCTAGAAATAATTTCAATACGTATTATCAATTGTTCCTAACTTTAAAAATAACTTGGTTAAAAGATTATTCTGTAGATTTTGGTTTAAATCCCTTACCAATTCAACAGCATAATGTAGGGTTAGTCCATCAAGTGTCACTGAAGAAATGTGTCATGAAAGGGTGATCAGCGCTCGCTGGACAATGGGCGTGTTTTTAAACAAAACCCAGTGGTCCGACAGCCGCACTTCCAACTGTTATTATATAAGTACATCGTGTTTTGATAATAAACCGACACCAATCGATTGTATTTCAGAAATGTTATGAATTGACCACGAATGGGTTCGTTCATATTAATATAGGAGTGTTTTGACGACCCCTGGCGTTCACCGCCAGTGCTGAACTTATGGGAAGGAGATAAAATGCTTCAAGTATATAACGATAGAATAGACTAGTATCTGTGGATGTCATCTCATCACAGTATATTAGAGCAAATTATGCATAGAACTGCAAAGTCATGAAGAAGAGCTAATGTAACTAATGCTCTCGAGTATGTTTGAAAGTGGTCCAGTGTGGTTTCTGAGCAAAAACATAAATCATTGGTATTTACAAGGACTTCAAAATTAATTAATTTTCGTTTTCCATTTGGTAACGTTTTAGGAAAGGTTATCATTTTTTTAAACGTCTATATGTGGACACCAGAGCATAAGCATTGATTTATAGACACGTTTAATCGATATCAATACTTTTTAATTCTTCAGTAGGTACATTGCAATCACAGAAAGTACGAACAAACAACAGGTTACTTATTTAATGGTTTGCGCAACCATGCAGTCCGATACAGTACCACGCGTGTGTATTGTGTGCAACTCTCATAAATTATTATTTCTGACATTTCCATTACTAAAATAGATGTTTTGTGGCAGCTAATGTTTAAGCAATATTAGTATATATTGTAACTTAGGTACTTTACTTATTACAAAATAGATTAAATGATTGTTACTAAATAATATTCCCGATGGAACTATCGTTGGTTCCAATCTTGCTCTTATAATTTCTGTGGTAATTTCTTATAATCCTTTGACCATAGCTAAAGGGTTAATAAGATTATCACATCACAAGGCTCTAGTTACCCAACGCTCTCTAAATACGACACAGAGTCAGTAACAAAAACGAACTTTAAATCATACAAAAACGACATGGAATTAATATCTCATTAAACTTTTTTCTGATTTCCACCCTCTAATGAACTGGATCCCCCCAGAGACACCCTCTTAACAAGGGGAAAAATAATTCAGCGTCCCGCTATATTTTTTATTGTTTATCTTTCTTCTTTGAACTCGCTACCACAAACCGACTCTGGCGCCGACTAGAGGCCATCTTAGGTTACTGTGTTTTAGCCCTTGAGGTAGCGATATGATCACCTTACCCAAAGGGCATACGCGTGAGTTTAAATATTCGAAGCGACATAAAGGGCAGCGTGATCTAACTACAATGATAATATTTATAAACTCAACATTCACCAGTCAACGAGAGTTCTTATACAATCACATCAAATAATTACATTATCAATGAACGACAATTAATTGACCCTCACTATGTTATGATTGGGATTATTTGAATTGGACACCCACTAGTGCGGACATTATAATCTGGATGTCAAAATAGGAGCCATAGGTACAAGTTTCTGAATAAGGACGTGCCCATGAAATCGTTTCGTAATGATATTTTTATTTGAGCAAAACGAATAGGTCATTTAAGAACGGTTAAATGCTCAAAGAAAATTGTGAGGCCCTTACTTAGATATTGACAGAAAAGTACCACAATGAGTGAAGATACTCGGTAATAATTTTGCTAATGAAAACATTAAAGTCTACCTTTCAAAAATGCACTTCTGGCTTTGAAAATTCTGTATGCTGTTTCTATAGAATCGAAACCTTAACCTCGGTCCTATTACCTATTAAAACAGCCTATAAGTATCGTCTAGTACATAGCACAAAACTAATAAACATGTAAATAACATTACGTGGAATAACTGCGGTCATGCGTGCGCAATACATTACCATATTGCTGTAATTACTAAGGTAGTTAAGGTACTATTGCAAGCAGTGCACTGTCACTTTTTGTGTACTAAGCCGAGGGACGATTTCCTCCTGCTTTCGATAATCGACAACTGAAATATAGCGGTCAAAAATGTTATATTTCTTGTCCTTACGATAGGAGATTGACTTATTTAGGGATAGCATAACATGTTTCTTCCCAAAAATATGCAGTAAAAGGAATTTGGCAGATGTTTTTAAAACTAGCAGCTTGCCTGACGACATCCATCCTTGGGAAAATGGAAGGGAAATAAAGGCATTGTTGGGACACGGGTATATTCCATATGGGTGGGGTCAGGACTGTGGGACTCTGCGGCTTTGGGTAAGGAGTTGGTAAAGGCTGCAGTAACTCGGGTAGTGATCGCATACCTGAATGTCTCTACTTTATGATCGGACAGATCCCTAGATTTAGGCATCCCTAATCAAACATTATACGTGTGTAAAAATTTAGTCAACGCCGCTAGCGGGTGTTACATTTTAAATGTCAAACTGTTTATACACAACACCGGCTATTATAGAAATTCGTGGCACTGTATCGTCACTGAACGTAATTAAAGATTTTCTAATTTTTAGGATGTGGTTGTTGCAATCGTGTGAGCAAAAAGCTGGACAGGAAGAACAGACGTTTTTTGGCGTAATGGATGAGGAGTGAACATCCCTGATTGTTTTAAGTACCTTTTATGATTGTTTATTGCCCTTATTTAATGAAGGTACAGGATGGCGTGCCTAGGAACTATAAGGCACTCATTTTATTTTATGTGCGCCAAATACAGTTAAGTTTATACTATATTAGGTCCTAATCGCCTTACGGACGAACGGTGGTAGTTTTAGTAATTATCAAATTGGCTGAAATTAGAAGTGCATTTGTCCACAACGATTGGCTTTGAATAAATACATATTAAAATTTCACAACTTTAGAAAACAATCGTTGAATCTGCTTATCCATTTATAAATAATATTTTAAACGCGAAAGTATTATCTCTTATACTTTAATGGATAAACAGCCCAACGGCTCATGGTCTAGCATGGAGACAGTTAAGCACCTCAAATTCAAGGACCACTTTTTTAATACTCTCCCTTAACTAAGGCTAAATAGGGTATGGAATTTCGTACGTCTAAAATCTTAGTTATTTTTTTGGAAGGTTCGCGATTGATACAACGGACAGACAGAACTGTATGAAGTTATTAGCACATCGCTATTAGTGTCTAAATTGCACGAAAGGCAACGAGTTAATCGTAGTTATCAATCTAATTACCAAATTTCAAGCTGCTTTTAGGAAATTCTTAATCAAAATTGTGTATTTATACGATAATGAACCGGGGAACTTATTTGTTTAACACTTAGGTTCAGAAACAGGCAATAGAGCGTCATAATCTTTTGTTTTTAAAACCTACTCATTTTAAACCATTTAACTTATTAATTCAATCAGATGTGTTAAATTCAGGTGGTGTATGTACCCATGATACATTTGCATATGTGATACAACCATTACTGGCATTTGAGATATGCTGGGTATTTCTGGTTATATCTACAAAAAACGGTGTGATATAATAACTATTAATGTCTTGCTGGGACTTTTATAAAAATACTAGCTGACCCGCGCAACTTCGCTTGCGTCACATAAGAGAGAATGGGTCAAAATTTTCCCCGTTTTTGTAACATTTTTCACTGGTACTCTGCGCCTATTAGAAGTAGGGTGATGATATATAGCCTATAACCTTCCTCGATAAATGGGCTATCTAACACTGAAAGAATTTTTCATATCGGACCAGTAGTTCCTGAGATTAGCGCGTTCAAACAAACAAACTCTTCAGCTTTATAATATTAGTATAGATAAACTGACACAAACTTGAAACGTCGCGTAATGGCTTAGCGACCACCTTAACCACTGCGCCACGATGCGGCTGTTTTTTAAAACAGGGATGACTAAACAATATCGGAAACAAAATTTGAAGTACAATTAAATCCTGATTGCACAAAATTATGATTTCTGTCATGGATGTGTTTAGCAAAGTTAAGCAAGTCGTGACCGAGGTCAGTGATTAGATGGGTGGCATATTAGTACAGGGTATCCGCGCGTTTAGGAAGTGGAAAGTTGGTCAAGGTTGTTGTCAAGGAGCCTTCAAACGGTTATCCAATAATAATCCTACTAATATTTTTGCCATACCGGTAGATACGTCGGTTCTATTATCAGGACTGCTGAAAGATAATCTATGTATTAAGTGATCAATTCCTGTTTTCATTACTTCGTATTTATCAGGTCTTAATTGTCTTAGCCAATTAAACATGTCTAATTTTATAAGCAGTATCGTATTATTAAACATTCTCGAAAAGAGCTCTATTTATCAAATGTAATATGATACAAAAAAGTAATATCATTGGACAACTCAAACGCGGTCGTCTGCTGTAATGGTAATGAATCGCTATGCAAGTTTTTATCTGAAAGTCATGAGACTTTCAGATAAAAACTTGCGAGCGATGTATAGTATGCCTATTAATCTTTTAATACTACTACACATCTATCGCTTCGCAATATGGTCCCCCCCCCCCCCAAAACAATACTTAAGCAGTAAATCACATAAAAACGTACCTATACATCACAATGCAATCGCATGTACAATAATCGCGTGCTTATCATTCAGCTTATGACCACGATTGTGCAAGCTCCGGTAACATAACTAAACGTTTGTTAATCGCCTGTATATATGTGGTACTGTAAATAACTCCTAATCAATACATAATGAGGACTTCCTAAGGAATCTATTAATTAACTATGAATGTTAATTGATTTCACCTCACATCTGTTGGTAATAAATCTCTATTACTGCCGTGATGATAAGTAATTGTTCATTAAAGTTTTTGCGTTGATATAATTAGATTTAGGTTTGCTTTGAAATCTGATTAAAGTACCATCTGAAACTTGCATTTCAATGGATAACATTACATGAAAGCATTTACATTTTCTAATATCTTTTTAATAATTAATGGAATGTGGTTGTCAACACTTTTAGTCTCTATTAAAACTTAATATTGTTTATTTGACTAGCAGACATAGGTTTACCCTAATTCGAAATTCCATGTAATTTTGGTTATATAGACCTTGGACCTATTAATAACATGGCTTACGTCAAAAAAAACCATTCACGAAAGCATTTCTTCTCACAATACCTCATCAAAAACGAATGCAGGTCTTTTTACGAATAACTATAATATCTACTAAACTGTTTATATTCGAAAACTTCAATAACGTTATCATATTTCAGCTAATAGACGCCTATGGCTCAATAGTGTTCTAAATTCTGAATTTTCTCGAACCTTGCACACAAAGCTCTCTACCAAGTTGTTAGACTATAATATAACTACCTAGACATTAAAACTTTTCTAATGAATCATAATGTCTAACAAAACTACATGAGACATGTTTAAATTTTTTTACAATATCAATGTTTAACATTTAGTACAATATCCTTCCTATTATTTGTTATAACGTACAATATAAAAGATAAAGAGTGTTATTACATACAAACCGTCAAACATTGAAAGTATAGTAAACATCCTTCACATATTATATTGTAACTTGCAACGGAAATGTAAGGAAATTATAAATACCAGTGTCATTGTTATAATATTGATGAATTATAATACAATGATGATTAGTCTTACAGCTTTTGTCTGGTCTCACACTTAGAAACATTGATTCAGTTTTGTTAATAAAATTAATACTAACCTAATTAATGATTTAATTTGTAAAATGGAAATCAATGGATGTCTTATGTCATTGGCAAATTAAGGTAGCAATGAAATCGCAGTAGGTTTTCTTAATAATAATATCAAGACAAAATTAGGGCATTGTTGACTTTTGATAATCGTTAACGAGAACGTAGTACCATTACATACCTGAGTTCTCTATACCTACAGTTTCTAAGGTACCCATACAAAGCTCACAATTTAGATGTAACCGGTGTAACGGAATCAAACCGCGAACCTTATATCATTCTCTCAGGACAGAAGACCCTTAGGTACGGAGTAGAAGAGTAATAAGTTAAAAAAAAACTATTTATTTAGTTATTGTTACCTTCGTCACAATCTTTCGACATTATCAGGTTATCTCAACAATGAGCTCCTATTTGTAAAATAGAACAATCAAGAACAGAATAATTAGATGATTCAATGACTGGTTTAATGTCAGACAACATTCAAACCTTAAACTCAGAAGTTATTGTATTGAGTCACCAATGCAATGATATCTAACGATAAAGAAAATGCCATTTTGAAATTAAGTGAAATATCTACACTTATTATTGTCAAAGTTACAGAACAGTTAATAATAATATCTCCTTATTCAGACCTCTGATTCGATCACACTCCCTATATCATATTATTATGCGAACTTCACCTACTTTGACTCTAGGCACCTTCGGAAATTGACGGCCATTTCGGTCTCACGGTTGAGTCTATTAGTTTATTTTGACGATATTATGGGCTGGTTTCCTTCCAGTGGAGCTATTCTGCAGCGTTATCATAATATGGTGCTATTGGACATTTTCTAATTTAATTATATACTGCCCCCGTGGCGCAGTACTTTAGGTCGTCGCACCGCTCACATTGCGTTGGAAAGTCATAAGTTTGAATCCCCCACGGAACAACAGCAATTTTTAGTGCGGATGTTGTCTTTTTTTACGATTAATTGATATTAGATTATTCTCAACATTAGTTTGGAGTTTGCTAACGTCCTCGGTATATGGCAATAGGTTCGCGCCCTATTACGTGGGACTAACATTATTAATGACGAAAATGGTGTATTTCATGCACCTTTTAAACCTTCGGCTATAACGGGCGCAATATTATGTATGTAAGTAATAAATCTTGTCTCAATCAATCATAGTTATTGCTTGATACATCCACAAGCAGTTAACTACAAATGGATGACTGTAATTGTTTGCTATCAATCTGGCTGTCAATCAAACTATGACATCACGCTGGTTCAACTTTGGAGAATGCAGCGAGCTACTGACGCGCGACGAAGAGGCTAATGTCTCAATAACAAACGCGGGTATTATTGAATTCATTGTTTTACTGCCAAATACGAAGCAATTTATTACACGCTTAATAAAAAATAGAACATTCGAAATGGTATATTCCCAGTTGTCCCCTCTAACACTGTCCCCCAGGGGGGCAAATGGGAACACAAGTAGGAAAAAAATTCCCAGTTGTCACCCCAGGGTGATACCCTCGAAATTATTATATCAAGTCTAATCCTTTTGTAAAATAGAGTGTCCCCCTTTTTATTTATTTACATTGTTTTTACACTTACTGTCTTACTTATATAAACGATCTATAACCTCTAAGCTTTGATTAGCTTACGTAAAGTCACTAGGTATGTCACTTTTAATACTTTTTGAAACTACAATAATATGTGTGAAAAAGAAAAACGTCTACATTTATGTATAAGACGGTTAATGGTCTCCGTAAAACAGATGAAAATAATAAATAAAGTATTTATAAACAAAATAATAATGTAGTAATGAAAATAACAGCGTTAAAGGAAGTTTTGAAGTCTAACAATTATCTATGAACTGTCAGTAGAGCGTGTAATGGGTTCGTTCCTCTCGCTCAATTCAGTTGACACCACGATTTGTATTCCTCATTGTA
This sequence comes from Anticarsia gemmatalis, assembly GCF_050436995.1. NCBI lineage: Eukaryota > Metazoa > Arthropoda > Insecta > Lepidoptera > Erebidae > Anticarsia > Anticarsia gemmatalis. The sequence continues at coordinate 13,930,486 of NC_134748.1, read as the reverse complement.
AACTTGCACTACCACATCACCCTGTAGTTTAGTGTAGTAACCTTAATTTGTTATAGTTATAGAATAACCACCCAGTTCGAATGATTTGATTAGAACAACTTGACAATGATAAATGTAGAATGTTAGGCAATCCATATATCCATTTTGAAGAAGTGAAACAGGCTATGTTACAGGCAAGTAGCAAGAAGCTTGTTTCTTATGACGGGAAATTGTCACAAAATCGCAGAAAAGCAAGATTTTTTATTAACCCATTAGTGATGAAATTACCTGATCTTACTCGATGTTCAGGATAGAGCGAAGTGGAGGAGAAAGATCAAGAAGGCTGACCACACTACCATATGGGACTCACAGCATGGAAGAGAGAGAGAGAGAGTGCTTGGTAAGACGCTCCTTCCGAACGAATGAGGGATTATGCCTTGTGTCCACCACGATGTGAGGGTTGGGGATTTGGTTGTATTTCTCAATATGTTTTAATTAAACATTTTTTTAGACATGCAAGAAAACAATTAAGTGTTTTTAATAGTGAAACGCGTTTTTAACCAAAATTACTTATATAATTTATTATTTTTTAGCTAAATCCGTACCGCTTTAGTTGAGGCAGGATTGTAGATTAGATTACATTCGTAACAAAATAACCTTAGACATAAATAGACAGACAAAATTGCAGACCAAAGCTAAACAATAATAGGAAGGATGATGTGTTTAGTAAACAGAACAAAACAGTTCCACGATTAAGGAACCTTCGTGTAATGTCAACATGGTGGACATTGGCACGGGTCGACGGTGGAAGGTGTATATCCGTTGTTTACTCACAACAATGCACTTTGTCGGTACTTTAACACGAATAATACACGAACAGACATTTTGACAGTTTTGTACGTAAACGTAAAGAATTAATTATTAATTAAAATGGGAATTATCATACAGAACGTTTAGCGCAGTGGCTAAAGCGGTCGCTTCGGCGCAATAACCGTAGCGCAATCGTAGGGTTCGAATCCCACTTAGACAAATATCTGTGAGCACGTTGTTAATAAGTATATCTACTTAAGTATGTATTTAGAAGTATATCAGTATGTTTATCAGTTATTTGGTTATCATAGTACAAGCTCTCCTTAGTTTGCGATCACGCCCTCTTCCCATAGGGGTATCTTAGAACCCCGGTTAAAAGGCATTGTAGGACGGATTTTCGTAACTAATAAATATGATTGTCTAAATTTTCACAATCAATGTTAAATCTACAGATTAGCTGCAAATCAAATTAAATGTCATTATTACCGTGAAGTAACTGAAGTAACAGTTGCAGATTGACCTCTTAATTTCGTTACACAAAACTAATCTCATCCTTTATTATGCCACTTAAACGTAAAAGGCGAAATTAGCCTTAAACCGCCTTTTTCTTAGTTAAAGTTCGACCTCCTATAAGTTTTCTAGAATTTCATGGGCTGTGGTCAGGTGTCGTTGCGACATTTCTTGCACCATAAAACGGTGCGACAATTAATTTGTAGTACACACTCGTTAATTAGAGACACAATGACATGAACGAAGTCTTTAATTTTGATGTTAAAATTACTGAATTGCCTTTAGATTTAAAGACTATTATCATGAATATCACATAATTTTCAAATTTGTTAGTAATATACTTGTTAATGTTCATAATATCAACTGTAAGATGAACCAAAAAGAAGATCAACGGAAGAAAATAGTGGCCGTGAGTTTCTTCCTAGCTCTTCTCATAAGGCTCTACATAATCTACCCTGTCCGAGCTAGTGGTAGATTCAGTAATTGTAACGACTATCATAAGTGTCAATATTTGACCTAAATGAATAAATGATTTGATTTTGACTCTCAAAACTGAAATCAAGTTTACCCTCGATCCTAAACCACCTTCTTCTTTTTCAATTTCTGAACAGCTGACACAAAACAAACAGAGTACTTACATGTATCCACAACCTACCTCGCCGCTTTTCACATAACGCAACACTGCACTACCTAACGACTAGTGACGCGTATCTGACACCGGCCTTACAGGACTAGACGACTTACCCCCTGTTTCAGAGCTACATTTAGCAGTAGTTTATCTATTCAATAGCGTTTAAACTCAAGTAAAAAAGTACGCTAGTGAATAGATAAACTACCGCTAAATGTACCTCAGAAACTGAGGGTTAGTTTATAGGATTGTACCTGTGTGTGTGCTGCATGTTTGTCGCCGGCCGCACGCCCGCGCCGCGCAGTGACCGGTACATAACTGCGGGTGAGCGTGCCCACTCCGCGTCACTCCTTCCTCTCTTTAAAAACTTAAAAACAACTCTTCCAGTAATTCACTACATCCCTAACTTCCTCTATTTCCGGAGTAAGACCTTCGCGAATCAGTTTCACGTAATTAATCACCATAATTTGAACAGGCAGTATCAATTATAGGTTTTAATGAAGGATTATGCGAGAATTTAAGGTACTTTGATAATGTGTTAGTATCTATGGAAGTAAGTGTACTTACATACTCAGTATCAGTACCGATGTCATCCATAGAACCGAAATCTTCTTTGGAAAACAGTTAGCCTGACACGGAATCGAACTGTGAACTCTGCAAAACTGGTCAATAGTGTGCCTACCGCTTTTGCAAGAGACTTCGCTGTCAAGAACGATTTTTTAAAAGTAGTAGTATAAAATAATAAATAAATAAATAAAAAGTAGTAGTATATTCAATTTTATTTTATTTAAATACGCAGGCACCTGGATACTTCTTCCCTCTCTTCCTTGCCCGTTTATCCGCTAGTGTTGTTGTAGTATAATAATCAACCATACCTACGTAACCAGCTTATAAATAATAGTCCTGGGGAAACTATAACTCTGTTCCTAAGGTATAAAGTATAACCGAATTATTAGGAAACGTACGCATTGTTGTGAAAATGTCTAATTGCATCATTTACTTTAGGTAGCAGAAGCAATTGCTAAGTGTCTGTAATCTGCAATCAAGATCTAAGCACGACACTTTTATTATGAAACTGTGGCCCTTACAACATTCTAGTAGTAGGTGTTAATACAATAAAAACATAGGCTACAATTGCTCTTGTGTCGCAGGGACTTTTACAAACATACAAACAACGGACACAAAGCACAACCAGACCTGAAAGAACTATTTGTGGATAGCACAAATATTTATCCCGTGTGGGAATCCAACCCACGACCCGATGGTATAGGTAATGGCGAGGCGACCACCTTAACCACAGCGCTACGTAGGCCTTCTAAAGAAATGTAAATACCTAATACTAAATTAATTTATGGTGATATAGATACCTGCAACATATGTAGATAAAAATAAATATCAACAATAGAGTACTAAAGATACTTATAGGTACTGAAAACGATTTTGCCGTCAAAAATAATTATTTTAGACTTATATCATAGCCGTAAGTAGGTACAAGTTCAATAATTACGAACATTACGAATAATTATGATGGATGAATGTAATCAGTGTACCTACTTAATAAGTATTTGCTTCACGTAACTATTACATGATAGCCAACGAATCACTTGTGGTTGGTGCGCTTTACAAGAAGAATGCTGTATGTTATGTAGCAAGAGTAATAGCCGGTCGATCGTTTAGTTAATGTTAACATTAGTTCGATAGAAAACTTCCATGTTTACTTTTCCTTGATAAAATATTGAGACTTCAGGTCTTATGTGATTTTTCAATATAATGTACCTAGTTGCATAATAATTCTACCTTTTGTAGCTTAGTTATGCTGTTAATGTAAGAATTTAGCTTGCAGCCGGGTATATTACATTGGCGCTGTTGGTAATATCAGAAAGATCAGACGAATTAACTTTAAGTTCGAGTCAGAAAAAGTTCCATTTATTATTTTGCTCGCATTTTTAGTTAAACGTTAGCAAAGTCAAATCAAATTATATTAGCATAGTAGTATTATATTCGGTTAATATTTATTTAGACAACTCGAAACTAAATTCCGAACGACATATTTTGACGTTCCATAACAAAATTATCTAGCTTATCTGCTATTAAAATCATAACAATGTCTTTATCTCTTTCAGTCACTTGAGTGTAGAAAAGGATAGTTAATTGACCGCGTCCAGCGTCATTATGTTGGCAGCAATGCGTTTGACATGAACGCATTGCTGCCAACATAATGACGGCGTTCAAATTTCAAAACAATAAACGGCAACTGAAGTTATAACGTTGTACAACGTTTCGTGTGGATACCACGTTGTGAAAGTAAAATAAGTTAATTTAACAAGATGACAGAATTTAAAACTCCGATCAAGAACAAAGCTTTGTGTTTAAACGACAAAATCACCATACCTCCATCTCCATTTTTAAACCGGCTTGGTTATGGAACAGGTAAAATACCACCACACCAATTTTAGTTTGTTGTTTTACGATGTAATTCATTAGTAACACGTTGGTTTTTGTATTTTAAGGAGTGAATGTGATGCAATTAGTGAGGTCTCCACGTGCGGGGCAGATTCGTTCACCATGGGCGTTGAAAATGTTGAATAAACGTGTAAAACCTAACAAGGTGTATACGGACCGTTTGAAAGCCGAAGCAGACTTATTACAACGCATGTCTCACCCAAATATCGTTGGTTTCCGAGCCTTTAGCAAGGCAAAGATCCTATACTTAGGTATGGAAGCTTGTGACCTTTCTTTGGGAGATATGATCGAGAAAAGAATTGAAGACGACGGCGAAATATTTTTGCCACGACAAATATTGAAGGTAAGTCATATAAACGTGCTCACAAGTAAATTTTAAATAATTTTAAATGTAAAATACAAGGAAGTACTGTGTATCTTCAGTCATACAACATAGTCATCAAGACCATAGTAATGACCACAAGTTAGGAACATAATTTGTTTTGTGTATAAGTTTAGCAAAAAGTTTCAAAAGTACACATGACTTTACAACTGAGTACGCAACTAGCTGGTGAAGTGTGTGACACTGTTTTAATATTTCTAATACTCTACATATATTACCAATGTGATTTTCAATCATATATGAAATAGTTTTAACACTTAAAACATTTATCATCTTTCTAATCTTTAAATCTTATATTTCCAGGTAGCATCAGACATATCCAGTGCCCTAGACTACTTACACACAAAGATACAGATCTTACACGGAGACATGAAGTCCTACAACATCCTAGTGAACGGAGACTTTGTTGTCTGCAAGCTGTGTGACTTTGGAGTCACTCTGCCACTTGATGAGAATGGTGTGGTCGATAGACAGAAGGCTGGGAAAGCTGTTTACTTTGGTAAGATGTTAAATAATAAGTTTATTGATAGAATTTGAATTAAATAAAAGTTGCATGCTGTAAAATGAATCACTGATAGTGTGTGACTGAGATAGTCAATATTTTTTGTTCTACTGCTGGGCAAGGGTTTCTTCTAACAATGAGTGAGACATCAAGTCAAACAAACTGGCCAAGTGTAGATTGAGGACATTCGTTCAAGAACTGTGTTAAACTCTCATGCATTCTGAGTTTCATCAATATTTTCCTTCACTGTTAGAACATGGGACAAAGGTTGCTGCTGCATTGCTGTTCAAAAATGTTAACATACTTTTGTAACAATGCAAACTATTAAACACTGGTCAGTAATTATCCAATGTAATTATGTAAATTATTCAATCTCAGCTCTCTAATATTGAAACAAGTGAGAGTTACAATTACAAATGAATATTGATTAATGTTTGTAATTAATTGAACTGAACAATTGTAATCAATATGTCAGATTGTAAAGAACTTCCCTAGTCTAGGAATTCATATTGTTATACAATACTGAACATTTCCTTTATAACTATGTATGGGATTACATGCACTATGCATATTGCAAGTTTGTAATGAAGTAATTCAGTTACTACACCCAAATACTTATAGAATAAATGATTTATATTGCCATGAATACACATGCTTAAGTCAAATTTTTGAAGCAATAATAATTATAGCAACTGCCTTTTGATATTAAACAAATTTGAAGAGATGATAACAATCTCTGTGGTCTATGCCTACCTTCATAGTATCAAGGTACGATTTTTCATACTTCCTAGCTTCTATTCGCGAATTCATTACCATAAAAAAATGCTGAGGTCATAAGTATGTGTTAATACTGTCTACAAACTATACTTAAATACATAAATACATACATAAAATTATGCAATTTGCCTATAGAAACAGATATGTAGCTATCTATCTGTGTAATTTAGTCAAAATCTGTTTAGTTCCTGCTTGCAAGATTAACAAACATAACTCTATGCTCACAAATTTTCTTATTATATAAGTAGGTTGCAATGCCAACTAATATAGGTATTTCTAAACTTTTACCTTATAATTTCAGGTACAGAAGCATGGAGCGCGCCCGAAGTGATTCACGGCGGCGAGATCTCTCACAAGACAGACATCTGGCCGCTGGGCCTCACGCTGTGGGAGATGATGGCGCTCATGCCGCCGCACACGCAGGTCGATGATGAAGACGAGGACATGGACGACAGTGTGCTGTCCTTGGATGATCTCGATCAAAGCATTGATGAATATTTTAATGATAGATATGGTGAGTTGAAACAGATTTTATATTTTACTAAAGTAACTCCCTGCTATTGCCCAGGTCTTGCCAGGTTAACCTTAACAAATGATGCATTCAACTAACCTTCTTTGTAAAGTAAGTTAGGTTTAATAATGTGCTAATGTCATGCCTTTAGGATTAAAATAATTTGAAGCCTTACCTGCTGCATTTATGTTAGTTAGAAAATCATACAGTAATTTATAAAAACACTTGTTTCTGCTGCAGGGCACAAATTTGTGGGTTCAAAATTCTGTGTTAACCAAGTCAAAACCTAGTGCAAAGAGCGGGAAACATTATTTATTTATTTATTTATTTATTTATTAACACATCTATGATCTAAATTAACAAAACATTTTCTATTTCAGGCACAAGACCAGCAGTACCGGTAAACATATCGGAGAAGGTGTACGCGCACCCGCTGGCCCTGTTCTACTGCTGCACGGAGACCATGCCAGCCATGAGACCCTCGGCGCAGCACCTCAGCATCGCTGCGAAGGACATGCTGGACCAGTGCGATAAAGGGAAGCTCATTATTTAAACTGTAGTTATTAGGATGTGCGTGTGATTTGTTAGCATCAATTTTGCAGAAAGAAAAAGATATGTAACTACGTTATGGTTTGACGTAAACTAAACTGACGTAAACGTTATCTAGGTATAGCGTATGGCACATGTCGAGATCGATTCCCGTAATTCTTGCCTTTAAAAATGACTGTTAAGCATAAAAACGCGCTAACTTTAATGGCGAAATGTGAATGTATCATGTTCTCTGCCTTCGGGAACAACTGTAATATTATGTCTGTATGATTTTTAACATATTTTTTAAGATATGACAATGGGTCACAATATTGACGATAATAATAACACTGATTTGCGTACAATGAATATTGTTACAAATTTCAGATTGCAAGCATGTACTCTTCCTTGACAACCATTTCATGCAACACTCTTGCCCATATATGTATGTATTATGTAGTGATATATTCTTTCTGCAAATTGATGCTGATATGTGTGATGTCTCATTTAGTTATAGTTGGAATGATTGAACGAAAGTACAAATTATACTGGATAGCATTTAACATGTTTCTCGTATTAACTTTAATATAACTTTATTTGATGATTGGTATTATGTATGTGGATAATGGTATTACTGACAATTTGTTTATTTATGGCCAGTCTAGCTACTTCTGGATAAGTCTCGGTTAAATTATCAGTAGGTTAGTTAGTTATTGGAATTTTACGTACTTTTTGTTACATTTGCTGTCACATTAACCCATAGTTTACTATTATTAACTTTAACCAATAGGTTAACTGATAGTTATCCAGAAGTTGTGAAACTGGCCCTTATCTTTAGTCCACTGCTGGGCATGGATATTTACCTGTGGGTATGTCGGATTGACCAATTACTATAGTAATAATATGTGACATTATTAATTATAGTGTTTTTTATCTACCTGTCCCCTGTGGGAGCAAGGCGTGATATTATTAATGCGTGTTATTGATAATAAATATTTAATAACTTATTAAAACTTTTAATTTCCTGAAATTTGCACAATTATGCATGTTTATTGTTAAAAATTAATTATTCTTAAGGTTTTTATTAAATACTTGGTATGACTGTGATGTGGTTGTATCGGGACTAATATTTGTGTGATCCACTAATCGGTGTTTCGGGTCTACTTGTACTTAGTGTCTGTTGTTTGTAAAAGTACGACATTATAGTTCAACAACTTAGTAGAGTGATTTGTGAATACAGAATTTGAAACTTCTGTGCCCCGTGGTGGCCTGTTTGTATAGTTATATAACTACTACATAGAATTATTGCAAAGCTCTCTAGTCTCTACTAAGTTGTCGAACTGTCAATTCAGGGATTTTATAGACTGGGTTTAAAAAAACTCAATTTTGTAAGTAAAACGTTTATATTAATAAAAAAACAACTGTACCGCCGTATAACGTAACACAACAATGCAAGTATAGGCGCTTCACGCGGCGCCGCCTACACTTAATAGTATACCATTAAATTATCATTTATTATGTTATAATATGCGTTTTTGGTGAAATTATACCTAAACCTTTTACAACTTAGTGTACTTATTTGTTAAAGAAATAAATAATGATAACTTTTTGATAGATGTTTTTAATTAGCTGTAGTTTACGGTTTCGCACAGTAATCATTCTCAGTAATAGAACTTTGGTTTAGATTGATAGGTATTTGTGTTAAATATTTTATTTAAATCAGTACATTTTAATGACACATGCAAACTTACTATCATACTAACTATTAATTTAGTAAAAGCAAGTCTTTACCATAAATCTCAATTTTTTCACAAAATTTTATCTATTTTGGAGTTAAAGGAAGATTTTTTAAGCGTTTTATACCAATAGGTGGAACCGTATGCAACAGCTATATTAAACAAATAAACTTCATACAATGAGATTCCAAAAACGAGAAAATAGCTCATAACTTGTTACACGATAATAATTGAGCGTCGAATGCGATACATAATAATTAATTAATACAGGTCGGGGAAAAAGTCTTTTCGCATATAGTATGTATGAACTTGTAATTAAATCTCTTTAGCTTCAAGAATCACAAATGAGTACACGGTTCATTAGGTTTCTTTCAGTGAGCTCGTGAGGTACCCAAATATCGAGCTTTTTTGTGTAGAGAAAACATTTTATTACAAGTTAATACATACTATAACGCGAAAAGACTTTTTCCCCGACCTTATATATAATATACAAATAAATATGAAGTAAAGCTAACGCTACGATAACAACAGTCTCCTATGTCTAGTTGTGTATGTGATTGTATGAAAAATACATTTATTTTGTTATATACTACTTGTGTTTAAGATGGATGCGCGGTTGTACAGTTTATGAGTCGATAAAATTTATCATATTGTATTGTATTGATAAATATTTTTTGCTATCTAGTTACAATATCAGGAAGGTAATTTTTAATTTTTCGGTTTTTTTTAATATACCTACTTAGTATTTTTGTTTTTACTTATATTCAGAAAAAGTTATTATAAGTATAGTCTTCCAACTGTACTTTTTTTATTAGAAACTGTCGTTTATTTAAACTGTACAACCGCGCAACGTTGACTAGTGTAAAATTAAAACATGTTCTTACATTTTGCTTATTGACTATACAGCACCAACAATATAAAAATCAATTTTTATTAAAATTATTCTGAGAACGGTAGCTGTGTAATCACAAGATTAGTTCTCTATATACACGACTGCGTGGCGCAATAAGTGCAAAGTAGAGTAATATATTTTTGGAAATGTTATTGTTATTTTTAGTTGTTTTCGTTAAATTAGTACATAGTTTTATTATCTCCATAGTCAGTTCTATTCGTCAACTAAAATGGAACTACAAAAACATTGCTTGAATTTGTGATAATAGGGATTTTTCCAGACTTAAAGATGATAATATAGTTTAGTATGTACACAGCTACCGTTGTCAGAACACAATACATATTACAATCGTGAGGTAATGCATAAGGCGAGTGGGTAAAGCTAGGTATGGCGCGAGTACATCATACAAAATATTCAGTTAACAGTTAGTAACTATATGTAGGAATACGAGATTTGCCTCTAGATCCGTTCAGTGAGATTATAACAATTGCGATACCTTAAATATTATCAACCTTTTTCAAGTAAAGTTGATATTATTCCAAGTCTGTGTAGTTTCTATGTTGATAGAATATTGATTAGTTATGTATGTAGGCTATTTTATTTATTATATTAATGTGATGTTTATGTTAAAAATTGACATATATAAATATGGACATAAAATTGACATTGGGTATACAGATTACAACGGTGATCATTACTAACAACATAGAAACTACACTTTTTTATATTAAGCTTGACAACTAAGAGCTCAGTCACAATCCAATTGATACGTACGAATTTAAACAGATTACTAATGCAGTTTAGTACCCCAAATTAAAGGTTTTATATACAAATTACCATGGTTTTTGAGTTTAAAATGAAATAAGTTTCTTGAATTTCCCGATAGAGGTGCTGACCAATACATGTATGTAAAGATAAAAACTAAACAATTTTCTGACCTAGTTGATTATTCATATTCAAATCACGCCTTTTCTGAACCAGGCCTATTTCACTCACACTTGGGGTACTAAAGTCGATAATTTAAGTTTAAATTCATACGTATTCATGTAACACTATTCGTATGGAGCTCTGTAACGTGATGTGTGTTATCACGTATGTAGTTCTTGTTCGAGACGCCTCAAGTAGGCGACAACGTCGTGTTTCCTGGCGGCCGTGGCGGCTTGTAGCGGCGTGAGCCCCGCGCTGTTGCGGAGAGAGAGTTGGGAGCGACGCGCTAACAGACGGACGCAAGACAGCTGACCGAACATGGCCGCGCCGTGCAGCGCTGACTGGCCGTTCTGGAAAGAGTAAAAAATTTGGATAATAATCATAATTGGATAAGAATCGGTAAGTTATTAGGTTAGAAAGACAGGTAAATTGGCAAAAAATAAAATAAAAATGCAGCGCCATCTAGTAGCACGCAGTTGAAAGTAAATTGTTAGTGTCATCTAGTGTAATGAATATGAACTACGTGGCGTAGAAGCGTACATATATTTTCTATTTGACAATAGATGTCGCTTTTAATAAACTATATCTATTCGTCAAGAGATGTCGCTGCATAATGTAGCGTCTTGTTTATTCAATGTTTTGAAATTCGGTCTGAACTTACGGGAAGCAATCCTAAGTTCGGTTTATATTTGAGCAATTCAACGACTACAGCCGCGTGTCCTTTGTGTGCCGCTTTGAACAGGGGTGTAGCTCCGTCCTGAAATTATTTGTAAAAAAATACATAAAATCACCTATATTATAATTACGCAAGGCGTAATAAAATATACTTTTTTATAGTTTAATATTTACGAGGACTTTTATTCGTGAAAAAACAAAAAAGCGTTTCCCGATAACACTTTTTGGTGTTTTTTTACTGTTTAACGATGTTTCCATGGCAACTTGGTATTTACTGTGACCGAATTTGATGGATGTTTCGATCTCCAAGGCCTTGGGTAACAAATCCTTGAACATTTCAAACTACGCTAATGATGGGGGCCTGCATCATTCGTTTCAAGGTCCGAAGGCGGTGTTCGAATTCCACAGCAGTAGTTAACCATAAATCCTTGGAACCGAAGATAACTAATATTAAACTTAAGAAAACATGAGTTGTATGTTTAATAGGTATATCAGGAATTTAAGACTATATTAGGTCGAATGCTTCAGTAGCCGAATCATTTCCCTTTTTCGTCAGGAAAATGCATTAGGTACTGCGTGTCCCGCTCCAGGGAGAAAGCGGGGGTCTGACGGGTTCTCCCGCCGGCTAGGTGTTCCGGCTTTTAAATTTGAGCATACCGACTAAAAACCTGACGGTGTTCATTCAACGGTCACCATAATGTGGTCAGGACGCGGTATCTCCAATCGGATACTTCGCGTCCTACCGTCCAACATACTGATAATGTCACCGTGCAGTTACCTTTAACCGTAACTGTGTTATTCCTACCTGTCGCACATGGTCGACCCTGGCCCCAGCCGCCAGCAGCAGCCTGGCCACGTGCTCGTGTCCGCACTGCGCCGCGATCCACAGCGGCGTGGCGCGGTCGGCGCGGGCGCCGTCCACGGCCGCGCGCGCCGCCACGAGCGCGCGGCACACGTCCTCGTGACCGTTCTGTGCCGCGATGAACAGGGGGGTGGCTTTGTCCTGGGTACATGACAAATCATGATTATATCATCACAAATCAGGTAATGAGTAACGACCGCAAATTCAAAGGCTTCAGACAGCAGTAGGCGGATTCTACCCCTCCGTGTCACAAAAAAATTAAAGACTTCTTGCGAGGGCTGCAATCGTCATTGGAAACAGTCTCATACAAATGATTACACAATATTAAACAATGCCATCTGCTATTGCTGTACACACGAACATCAACCCAAAGCGACTTACCTTCATAGAAGAATTAACATCGGCTCCTCTACGAATAAGCTCTTCGACGACCGGTAGATGTCCGCACTGACACGCCACAAATAATGGTGTGCCGCCGTCCTACAACAATAGGATTGATAGGATCAACAAACACTTTTTTTTACATAGAATAACACTCAGAATGTAGCTTAATTACAAAAAAAGTATCAAAATTCTAAAGTTTAACACAAAATATCTATACTTATTATTCAATTGATGACTATTTAGGCCATAAAATATACCTAGTCGGAATTTATTTTAATCTAATGGTATATTTACCATGCTAGGAGCGTCGATAGCTGCTCCTGAGTCGAGCAATAGTCTCGCGATGTCCAGGAACCCGCCCTGAGCCGCGAAGAATAGAGCACTCGTTCCTGTCTAAAAAAAACATAGCAAGAATAGTTACATCTTAAGTTCACATCGCCCCAGTTTGAGTTGGAGACTGCTTTCTTTTGAGAAATATTCAAACATTTCTTAGGCTTCTGAGTAGTTATGAGGTCTTGGCGGAAGAGTCCCACATAACCCTGCACCCAACCCAGAGTACAAGTGTATGCTTAATGCATAAGCACGTTAAAAAAAAGTTTGTTAGGTCTCTCCATGATGATTTGCTTGATCGTTATAGCTTGATATATTTTTCCCTAGATAATAAGTGTTTTATATGTGTAACATATTATTGTGTATTACCGTTCTACAGCATGCGGGGTCCGCGCCCTGCGCAAGTAACTCCCGCACGCACTCCGTGTGACCCATCGCCGCAGACAGGATCAGAGGAGTCGTGCCATCCTGTTGACAAACAGACACATTATGTGCGAAACTATGCAAAATATATTATGAGCCGAAATTTTGGTACTGAAGCACTTAATTAGGTAGTATATACCTAAGGACAAGAATTAATAAATTGTGTTACCTCCCAAATATGTGTGGTGAAACAAAAGCAGTATCCCTAGCAGTATCTTACGTGTTTGGGCTGAGTTTATTCCCAAATGCTGATGATGATACTTTTTTAATATATTCTCTCTATAGGTATCTACTGGGTCAGTAGATATTTTGGCTTGACATTGGACGTGACTATATCTGATATAAAAGTCTTAGTTAAGATAAATAGTGTGAAATAAGTATGCATATTTGAGATTAGATAATAGATGGTATCTACTGAATGTTTAAAAATAGCGTTAGCTTCTTTGAGGTGTTACCAACAGAATTTATGGGATAAACTTGTTACCAAATTTACCGATGTTGTTTTTAATAACTTTAAAAATGCGTAACTGTGTCTACATTGATGATATGGTATTGTTTTATTTTAGATTATTTTGATATAAAATGTTTTTTTTAGGAAACATTTTTTTTAACATATGACTTTCTCACTCCTGGTCAAGGTGGGTCTCCCGAACGAGAGAGGGGTTAGGCCTTGAGTCCACCACGCTAGCCAAATGCAGGAATAATAATAAATGCAAAAATTAAAGAAATTTTAGGCATATAAGGTAAAATTATTGTGGCAACGCTGTCTTCAACACGTGTATAAGATCGATATAATCTCAAGTAGGTATAGCCCCGAGCTGAACATGAGTCGTATGAAAGGGAACTCATTATAAAATTCCATTTCCTTTTGCGAGCCGGGGGTGAAAAATTCCCTCTTGTGAATGTAGGCCAACTTTACTGGGGTGAACGTGTTTTATCTTGAAAACGTTTATTTAAGATTTTGGTACGTAATTTTGAATATAATTTAAGATAATGATAGATAGATCTAGCTAGGTATATAAAATTTGGTATTTTACACAAAAACAAAGCTAAAATAGTTTTCATCAAGAATTCCAAACTTCATGAAAATTCGGCTGTTTAGCTGTGAGAGTGTAACATAAAGACTTTTGAATTTATCATCTATACTAATATTATAAAGCTGCAGAGTTTGTTTGTTTGATTGTTTGTTTGTTTGTTTGTTTGTTTGAACGCGCTAATCTCAGGAACTACTGGTCCGATTTGAAAAATTCTTTCAGTGTTAGATAGCCCAATTATCGAGGAAGGCTATAGGCTATATAACATCACGCTACAGTTATTAGGAGCGGAGTAGCAACGAAAAATGTTACAAAAATGGGGAAAATTTTGACTCATTCTCTTAAGAGACGCAAGCGAAGTTGCGCGGGTCAGCTAGTAGTAAATATTTATATTAGTACGATGGAGGAGATTCGAATTCAAGACCTCTAGATCGCAAGTCGTAAAACCACCAACACCGCCGCTTATCATTTACTTCCAAAGGTGTTCTTTAATTTTGTTTCCAATAACTTTTTACTTTCAAAGTTGTGAAAAGCGGTGATTTGCCAAAATCTTGCCAAATCATTTAAAAATAAATCAAGCATTTCTACCTACTAGAAAGTAAGAATAAAGTAACGTGCACACATTAGTTCAAATCTATCACAATCAAAACGAAGAGGAAATCTGTATCATTGTAGAAATTTTCGCGAATCATATTCATTTATAATGCGGAGTGCACACGCATGAATTACATTAACCTAGTTATAAAATATCAAGTGTTATAGATGCATAGGATAAACAATAAAACTCTATTAGCTTAATACAATTTATGATAGATGTTTGCCAATCTATACTGCATGATGTATTACACACTCTGTGATGTTTGTTTATTTGACCAACTTTTACGCAAAAACGGCTTTACCTAAGTAGTAAGTAGGGGGGATAGAATTTGATAGAGTGATAGATTATTTGACAATATTATCTCCGAGGGAAGAATTTTTTGTAATTTTTATTGAATAAAATACTTAAACTAAAATTAGCGAAGCAAAGGTTAATTTTGTGTTTCTTAACCCTTCCTAATGCACGAATCCCTCGGAAAGAAAAATATCTACTGCTACAGAAATCAGCGATTACTTACTGGCATTAATTTAAGCTTTAGGACAACTAAAACAGATGACAGATTTGTCGATCCACACAAGACAAGTACTTTTTAATCCTACAGATTGAAAAACGCAGTCTCAGTAGTCACGATTATGAACCGGTAATAAACCTCAGCTCAAATATTCATTCATACAATCAACAATCTAACTAATAAAATCTATAATCCGATCACGTACCGCGGCGCACTTCAAGTACCACATCGGCACTAAATAACACTAAGTTGCACTAAAACGGCACTATATAGTGCCATGTACACACGTCACGTGCGGTGATAGAAACGTTTAGGTCTCATTAACAGTAGCTGTGGTTAATGAGTTTGACCTTCAAGCTTTCTATTTAGGTACAGCCATGGGGATTAATGGGTAGTCTACTTGGTTGTATACTCATGAGTATAAATGTGTGTATATTGAAGATGAGTTAAGTTACGTTTATTTGTGAGATACCGCGTCCTGGCCATTTTATGATGACTGTAGAAGAAACACCGTCAGGTTTTTCGTCGGTATGCGCAATTAAGCCTGAACGCCTATCCGATGGGAGAGCCCGACAGACCCCCGCTTCCTCCTTGGAGCGGGACATGCAGTATGCATTTTCTATGTTAGCTTATATTTATAGAAAACTATGACGTGTCTTACGTAACAATAATTATACATACATTTTCAAAAGCTAATAATCTTAATAAACAATGATATTTTTCCGTTACCGAGTGACTGACTGATGGACAACGCACAGCCGAAAATACTAAGCGAAGGAACTTGAAATTTGGTATAAAGGTTCCTTAGGAAGAGTACATGAGCACCATGGGTGGATCTTCGGTAATTCCCCCCCGAAGGGGATGAAATTCGGGGGCATGAAGGTAGTCTTGTATAAAATGTTTTGTTTGGAATGCAAAGACATTACCAATTTTCGAAATTGCCGGAAAATTATCTGGGTAAGTAAAGCTCCTTATTTTGATTCGAACCAAATTACTTCTATTACCATAAAACCATAATTTGGACAGCTAAAATTGGGTCATAAAATATAATTGTAATATAATAAAAGAAAAATATCCTCATCATATCATATTTCCTGCTTCGCTTATTTGACCTTGTATTGTTTTCACACAGAAATAAATCTTATTTTTTTACTTAAACTGGTCTTCAGTAGGATATAAAAATAATTAGATGATATAATTTACATAACCAGTTTATAATATGTTTTAATTATAAATTATTTTGATAACAAAATACCGAGCCAAATTTTAATCAAATATTAAAATCTGAACCAAATGATTAAGAATATTGTAAACATACCATATTAATATACTTTAGACGTTTTAAAACACAGATTTTTACAATTACCCATAGAGGAATCAAAAATAACTGTGTGGGATTCAAGCATTTTTTTGTTAAATGGACATCAAACCTACGTTATAACGATAGTAAGCTATTGCCAAAGGCAGCCACGAATAGAGACAGTGAAACCACTACGCGCAAAGTTAAGCACCCTTACTGCGGCAAATTCTGGATGGGTGACCACACAATGGCCGCAATTAACTTCCAAATTAATAAGAGATGAATGACATTAACATAAATTATAGCTAAGTGGATGAATATAGCGGTGTTAATAAACAGTAACAGCTTCCTTCATAAATCTTATGATGGTCAGTCACGCTACTTTGTTATGCTAACTCTAGTTTAATGGCTTTAGGGGCCTGTATGAAAGAAGTACTTAAATTTAACCGAGAAACTCCATGGCGCAGTGGTTAAGGTGGTCGCGTCTACCATTGCGTCGGGAGGCCGTGGGTTCGATTTCTTTACGAAGCATTCATTTGTGCGAGCCACAAATAGTTGTTTCGGGTCTGGTTGTACTTTGTGTCCGTTGTTTGTATGTTTGTTAAAGTCCCCGCGACATAAGGGCAAAAACTCTTACAATTAATTTTAGTAAAATTATATTAGTTTTAAGAATATGAGACTAATATTGACAGACGTATTTGCTTCAATCAACTAAAGTCAACATTCTTTTCTTAGAGACTTTATTCTTTTCTTTTAATAAAAATCAAGTAGAAATCATAATAACACACTTGGCTACTTTAATTCCACGTTACGATAAACACATGTTCAATCGATACACGATACATGCATAATCGATACATAATCGATTAGAATGTAATGTGCGTTATCGATCAAATCGTTTCATGTAAATGTTTAGAAAAAAATGCCTGGCAAGAAAGTAGTGAAATGAGGGGAAATTTGTATGGAATTCTGCTCTCTCTGCAGGTAATTGTATGAGCTGTATTTAATTTTTTATATGATTATGGTGTTATGATAATTGCTTTGGGGAATGTCGTTGTAATCGTGTTGGCTTAACATAATTACTTTTTGCAGTATTTTCACTTATATTAAGAGTCGTTACTTAGTTAATAAGCTTCCGCAATAGGATTTAATTGTTATATTGTAGAACTTATAACATTTCCCAAAAAGTTCTTGTCGAAAAGTTTTAATGTAACAATAGTCTATGCACTTAAGACTATTGTGGCTATCCATGACAAAGGAAAGCAAACTGCTTCGAGGGATAAAAAATACGGAATGCATTGGCTACTTTCTTTCCGTCTTAACCGACATCAAACAAAAGGGGACGTTCTCGTCTGTATTGTTTGTCACCTTAACACATTTTACTGCGTGGACCGATTTTAATGTTCCTTTTTTCATTTCCCATGAATTCCTTTTAAAAGTTTACAAATTTGCCGAGGTTCTAAAGTGACATTTTGCTTGAAATCTGTTTCTTTTTAAGACTTGGTGTAAACGAGTTCAAATAACACTCACAGAGCTAACCCACATTGTAAAGCTAATTTATCATCACTTCACCAGTTGTCAGGTCTAGGTAATACCTAGCATGTCTAAACAATGGTCGTCGTCCATTACAGCGTATTCACACGTTACTAAATATTCTCATAGTATTATGTGTTTGTTGCGCAACTCTTACGTGAAGGGACTGCGTGGCAGAAAACCGCTACCGCTTTGTTCATTCACCAACTTTCAGTATCACAAGGTGTAAGCGGAAGCGGAGGAATAAGCGAGATAACGTGGAACATTCATTTCTTTGTTGTTGTCACTCAAAGTCCGCCTTTGCCGCTTAATATGATTGTACGAATATGCCTGAGAAAATTTTTCTTTTCTTCTTTTTCACTATTGCGCATTGGACTTTAAACGTTTCTTTCTTCTCGAAACAACACAAATTTCAAATGCTAAGGGGACAATTAAAAGACTGATTCACTAGAGATTTTTGATGAAAATATAAGTGACACAAGTTTGAAAAGCATAAAATAATGTTCTTACTATTCGGTAGTTAGCAGACTTAAGGAGTGGTAACCAGGAAAAAAATCAATACTACTTTAAAAGTTTAAGGTAAGTAACACAACATAATTAACACCGTCTACTGTGGCATCTTTACGTTACCATGTTAACTTTAGCATCTGATGAATATAGGTACTTTCATCACCCTTACAGTTTTAAAACTATACCAAAATCGCTCCCGCTTCAGCTCGTAACTTAAAATCGCTAATGTAATATCTCATAGAATAGACGGTCGTTTGAAAGTCGAGCACCGCTTTAATATATAAATCATAATGCCTTATTACTTTGTACACTTTTTAATACTACCACATTAATATTAATTTTGTTCTGAACCTTTTCTTTTGGGTATCATTTGATTAATTATTTTGTATAAAGAGATAGGCGTAATGGGATGAAATGTTTTACTTTTTTGTTCGATGTGGATGATTCTCACGGTGTTACGTAATTTTTGATGTAATGTAATTAGGTATTGTAAGTGGAAACTTCTAACGCTCTCTTTTTGGTAGTTATTATTACAGTTGATGCAGTCTCGGGTTCGATACTCGCTTTCATTTTGAGGTTAAGATTGATTTACCACTTTTACCCTTTTATAATTTGCCAGTGAAGAGCGGGACCTCCTAACACAGGTATATTTTTACTTAAAAGGAGGTCTCTATGTAAGATTTATTGTAAAACTTGTACGAGACAACGAAATGAAGTAGTACGTATATAGCAAAAATTTTTCTCGTGATATTTTAAATCATATGCACGTTTGTTATTTTACGAAGAGCTCATTTACAGAAATTTGACTTTAACAATTTGCGTAAACATTTTTATAGAAAGGAAGTATAATTACCCATAGGTAATAATAAAATATGATAAATGTATCATGAAAATACTTAACGAAACTTCCAAATCTTTTGCAATAACACTAAATCAAGGTACTCTATTAATTTTCATAACTACAATAAACAACTAAAATTATACTACATTACCGAAATATCAACTATTCCCATAAACTTATTCAGAATTTTATTCTCGAACTTTCTTCAAAACCATTCAAAGTATATAAAAAGCGTAATGTCTGCAAATATATTCACAAATAGCCGTCATCAATATAGATCTGTGTGATCTAGAACATCGAGATTGTAGGGTAGGCGAAAATAAACGTAATACTAAGAAAGCTTTAAGGTGGGTTCACATAAGAAACATGATCTTGTAACATTCGAGCGGCTCTACGTTTTATCATGTTGATGAAACACAAAAAGGTAATGCTTTTATACGTGCTGTTAAAAAAATAACAAAAACGTTTAAATTACATTTTAAAATTTCTAAATTACAATCTAAAAGTGTAACTATCTTGGTAACGATGCAATGTAAACTATATAAAAAATGTACACGAATGCAAATAAAACCTAATTGAAATTGTAATAGATAAGAATTTTTCGAGCGAGTCACCAACCAACCACAATTGAAGAATTTTTATGTATGTATGTATTAATACTTAATGCATAAAATGTTCCTTTTCAAACATACAGACAAACATTTCAAACGACACACGACTTTTAACTACACAAATGTTACATTACAAGAACCTAAATGCTTACAGCGTCGAACATTGCACTTGTTCGTTCAACCGTATGCTCACCTTTATAAATAAAGGGTGTTACGTAAGACGCTATCTATCTTTGTACTCGAACCATCGATCTTTGAAGCCGAGAATGTATTCGATAGGGCTGTCGACACCAGAAAGTGATTGTTAAAAGTATCTACAGAGAATGGAGAAAAAAACTGTGTACACGGGCTTTTGGGTTCAATTTCGTAAGACTTTAATCACCCAGATATCTATAATATAGTATTTTTGTTGCCGTATGGTTAGTGGTCAAATTAGTGTCAAAGTTGTTCAAGCCTTCCGAAGGACTTTGACGTGACTTAACGAATGTTATCTTAATTGACAACCGGGATCAACTTTTTAAGTGCCCTCCGAAGCACGGAGACGCCCAGTTCAAATACCACGATTCGGTCACCCATTTATGAAATGACCGCACCAAGGTTTGCTTATCACACAGATCGTCTTCGATTGTAAAACGTATGTTTTATAGACTTCTGACTACTGACTACGTACTACTTTGGGTATAACAATTGTGATATTATGTATAACTAGCTGACCCGCGCAACTTCGCTTGCGTCATATAAGAGAGAATGGGTCAGAATTTTCCATATTTTTGTAACACTTTTTACTGTTACCTACTCTGCTCCTATTGGTCGTAGCGTGATGATATAAAATATGCTTTTTTCACGAAAAATATTCTCAAAATTATGAATATCAGTATAACGAAGTCGCGCTAAGGCATATCCGCCATTAAAACAGTTGCCATGGCAACGGAATTTTGTTAATTCAATGTCATTATAATATTGTTTTTTCGCGACTTCGTTGAATTTTCTGAATTTTCTCGGGAAATGCGTCGTTTTCCCGGGGTAAAGCCCTTCTCCCATTACGATACGCCCGCGCGACTCTAGTCTCGGAGACTAGTCGCCACGAAGTATCTCACATACATTTGTATGGAGACTCTCACATTACGATACTGGTAGTCTCCATACAAATGTATGTGAGATACTTCGTGGCGACTAGTCTCCGAGACTAGAGTCGCGCGGGCGTATCGTAATGGGAGAAGGGCTTAAAAAGTAGCCTATGTCCTTTCTCGGGTATCAAAATATCTCCATACCAAATTTCATGCAAATTGGTTCAGTAGTTTGGACGTGATTGAGTAGCAGACAGACAGACAGACAGAGTTACTTTCGCATTTATAATATTAGTATGGATATGGATGTATGATATGCCTTGCTCGTATATACACAGTTCGGAGTAACAGTTGTAAAGTTTTATGTTGTACAGTCAGCTCCATAGGTCGCTTTACATATTCATATTTTCAAAACCTTATTATTGCCGAATGTTAATAAATACAAGAACAAAATCAGGTAGAATTAGTTGGAATTAATTAATTCGACCACCGTAAGAGGTTTTCTCGATGGAATACTATGCAATTCTACGTATATAGGGTTTCGAAAGATTGAATATGTTCAGCTACTTTTGGAGCTGACTGTACCACGTTCAAACAATCTACTCTGACATTCTATAGTGTTATGTCAGTTATTCCATTTATTACCAAAATCTTTAGTTTAACGTATCTTCCAAGATTTCGTAATTGTTTTAACTATCATCATTTTCCGTCAATAAAATCTCTTTTCGTTTCAATTGACCCTAAAATTCCATCCACGTCATTCTTCAACATCATCAAAGAAAAGAACGCAGCGTGTCATACTCGTAGCGTCATGCTCGCCGAGTCATCAATTTCACCGCAGATACCGATCTGAGGAATTGTCACGTTCTAGCTTTCGAAGAGGATTATGAGTTTGAAGTGTCATGCATAGTTGATGTGGTATTATACTGTGACTAGGATGATTTGCTACTTGTGTCGTTTTCCTACTTAATGTTATGTTTGTTATTGTACAAATAAATAGAGAAAAAGTGCCCTAAACTAGTTTATATTTTGAACCGACTTCAAAAAAGGAAGAGTAAATTCTTATAACTATTTAATTTACTGGGTCGACCAATTTTAAATATTCTGATGAACAATATTTGTTGTACTTACAAATGTTGTTATTCTTTACTTTTTAGTTAGTTTTGGAATATTATTTGCTTGAAGTCGAAGGTTTTTTTTGAGAGAATTGTTGTATATATTATCTCTGCACATACTGGTACAGTTTCCTACTTCGATAGCTAGACATTATTGTTACGTCAATTCATTTATTTTTCAATGTTTTGACAATGTGTTTTGATCAACCAAGGAAAGCAAATTAGTCCCATACCAACACAAAAATAACACTTTAGCTTTTGGAATCTCGTAAAATTTCTTTGGATTTTTCTGCGTTAAGGACTTAGGAAAAATTCTTCAAGGGATAAAAAGCCTTTAAAATATTAAATCTTGAACATTCCTTCAGCATGCTAGTATGTGGTGTGGAGGTCACTCACCCTATCCCTGGAGTCGATGTGAACCTTGCCGGTGTCGAGCAGCTGTCGCAGCCGGTCGCAGTCGCCCCTCAGCGCCGCCAGGTGGAACTGCACGTCTGTACGGGATTCTTTCTGTGAACAATATAGAGAATACCATGAATATATAGCCTGAAGGTTTAACTGTAAGATTACATGGTGAAGTTTAGTGTCAAGTCTATTAAACTTGGACTCTGTATCTATTGACTACTCCAATTCAAGACAATTAAATTTTGAAAATGTTTCTTTCTATCCGATGCAAACTTGACCAGCAAGCAAGTAGAGGAAAATAGTCTCTTGTCGTTATAGTGATAACGAATAACAAGGTTTCCTTCCGATTCACCCGAGTCTTAAGCTTTCAAGGAACTAATAATATCAGTTGATTATTTGCATTTTTGTCGGACACGATAATGGTTTCTCCGACCGATTTTGGACATAGCAATGTAAATGATAGTTAAATAGTGCGTTTAACGTATTTCTAAAGGAAAAATCCCGCTGCTACAAAGTAAGTGTCAAGTGTCAGGGTTCAAGCACTTAATTTCGACTTCCTTTTCCGCTTCTTTTGTGCAGGAAGCGCGAAGAACACTTCAGATTTACATACGGGTCACATACATTAGATAATTATCAGCAACTTTGAATTATATGAAACTAGCTGACCCGCGCAACTTCGCTTGCGTCACATAAGAGAGAATAGGTCAGAATTTTCCACGTTTTTGTAACACTTTTTACTGTTACTCTGTTCCTATTGGTCGTAGCGTGATGATATAAAATATGCTTTTTTTTTTCACTAAAAATATTCTCAACATTATTTATCTCATAATATAACGAAATCGCGCTAAGGCATATCCGCCATTAAAACAGTTGCCATGACAACGGAATTTTGTTAATTCAGTGTCATTAAAATATTGAATATTCGCGACTTCATTCGCCACCTGAATTTTCCCGGGGTAAAAAGTAGCCTATGTCCTTTCTCGGGTATTAAAATATATCCATACCAAATTTCATGCAAATTGGTTCAGTAGTTAAGGCGTGATTGAGTAGCAGACAGACAGACAGACAGACAGACAGACAGACAGAGTTACTTTCGCATTTATAATATTAGTATGGATAACCACTTTCTGACCCCGTCTCAGTCAACAAAAGATATGGCAAAAAGGATATGGGTAGGAATTTTAGGAAAGAAACCTTTCTGTTTAATTAACGGGTGTCTCACTGTTAAGACAAGTTATTAAGTATTATAATGATAAAAACACTTGAGATTTTTTTGCACACACTTGAAACACTCCCGCAGTCGTAGCTGAAATACATGGCATAAAGAAAACCAATTATTTCTATTTATCAGTTTTTACAACACAAGCAGATTACCAGTATTAACTGTATGTAAAAACTAAATTGCTATAATAATATCGCGTGTATAGTTACATATATTATAGTACGATTAGTTCGCGTGTTGTCGCGGTGTAATTGTTGGCATAACTGAAATTTGTTCCGACATTACTATTTAAAGGTTTGAAGTAAATTAAACTGTTTTTACAGTTTTTTTTTTTTTTGGTTTATAAAGTTTTAAAGATTAGATTTTTTTGTAAGTAAAAATGTATGATTGTTTTTTACCGCATTTAGCAAAAACACATGAATATATTTTAATGAAATTAAGTCCACAGAAAGCTTGGATTATTCAAGGAGGGAAAAGTCGCAGTCTGTATCTCATCTTTAAAACAAAACCTAGTGTTTTTAATCAGACCCTAAGTAGTTTAAACGAAAGTTGACAATTATGGTTGTTAACGTAAAAAAGGTGTCTCGAAAAATCGGAGGTACAGTTGCAACCAAAAATCCGAAACTTCAAAACAACTGTCATTTAAAATGCTACTGAACCATCACAACTCGTTAAATAAAACATAACATTAGCAAAAAAGCGTCAAAAGTAACAAAAAATACCTAAATCGCTTTATAATTAACATACTAAAGCCTCCTACGCATATTTACATACAAGCATACATAATTAAACAGTTTATTTTCTCTTTTTGTACACACTTTATTGTACAGTCGGCTACGAACGTATGCAAACAATGTCACTTTTTTTACTCGTTTTTTGGCGAAGTTAGGTGCATTTAATTGTCTTTAAAATATACTTGAACCTCTGTTCGCAGTCCTTTTTACAAATTTATACATTTACTAGCTGACTCGCGCAACTTCGCTTGCGTCACATAAGAGAATGATCAAAATTTTCCCCGTTTGTAACATTTTTTACTGGTTCTCTGCTCTTATTAGTCATAGCGCGGTGATATATAGCCTATAGCCTTCCTCGATGAATGGGCTATCTAACACTGAAAGAACTTTTCAAATCGGACCCGTAGTTCCTGAGATTAGCGCGTTCAAACAAACAAACTCTTCAGCTTTATAATATTAGTAATTAGTAAAGTAAAGTATAGATACATTACTATTGAAATGTAACTGTATATGTAAATGCTATTGTACAAACATAAAAAATGCGATAATTTTAATATGAGTATTGACGTTTGCAAATGTACCTAATAAAGTAAAGGATTGATGAAATGTATACATTTTTTGTTGGTGACTGTACCGCTTCAATTTGTCACAGAGAGACCTTGACTTTCAAAATGACAAAACCGGCATAAAATCAGTCCAGTTATTTGTAACAAACAAACAGTATTATAACTGGTTTTAAAGCTAATTAGGTACTTATAAATATATGGCGGTATTTGAGCATAGGTAGAGGAGTTTTATATATTTGAGACCATTTTTGGTACATAAAATACGTTTGTGGTGTTTTTATGGATTACCTATCACGAACTGTAAACTGTTTTGAAACATATTTACTAAGCAAAGATTATGGTAAAATTCATAATTGAGCATTTATTTATCATCATAATTAAACCTATTAAGTACAATCTCATAGTATAAATCATTAAAACTTCAACGAAAAGCGGATTCTTTAAAGATCGCGAGTGTAGGATTATAAACTCCTCACTTAAAAATCAATAAAAACATATTTTAGGAAATATTTAACTTTAGTCACGTCTAGGTATATTAGCATCTGAATCATGTCTAACAGTAAAATATACAAAAACAATATAAAATGATGTAGGCGACCAATGTCAAATAACGGTTGTATTTCTAATAAATACATAACAGTCTGGGAAACAGACTAGACACTAAAGACATTTAAACAACTATCTTTTTTTATGTATTTTGTATTTGTATTAGAAAACTTGTGTATTTGCATGACAATTGCATAACTGAACTTGGCAATGTCAAGTTGAAATGTAGTAGAGTATTACTTGGCAAGGATTCTTTGTTTTGCTTGAAAACTAAAGATTTGTAAGTTCAAAAGACTTTTAGCTGAAAAACTAACAATTGTTAGTAAAGATATTTTTGATTGACAGACGAATGGCAGACATATTCAATTTTGCTTATTGTAAAGTCTAGACGCAAAATTGAGAATCAAAGGATTTTGTGTATAAATACAAAACGTCTTTATCTTCCAAAGGACATGTAGCAAAAAGAATATCTAAGCGGTTGTTACCTTAACAGTAGCTATGTGAAGGCGCACACCGTGAAATAGATTTAATTTAAAACAAATTGTATTATTTAAGTATTAGTACAGTTATGTTTCCACCTGACCAAGCCCAAAAATTCAAAACAAACCTTAAGAAAATTAAAGCGTTCAACTTATGCTATATGCAGTTTTAATAAGAGTCAGAAGTGCATGCATATTTTTTTTGCCCATTCTTCGAACATCGTGCTACATAGAGTTATTTTATGTTAGTATATAGAGTTATTCCCAATCCACCTAAATGTTTTGTTACACAATCTAAAATATTTAATCATGTGTGTTGTGTTGTAAATAATATAAACTGTGCACAAAAATCCCACCAGCACGCAATCCGCGATAGGAAACGATTCAGCCGCGCGTAACAGTTTCCCCTTGAATATTGGATGACAAGCAGGGCTGGCGATTATACTCTCACTATATTACATATCTTGTAAATCCCCTATTTGTGTGAAGGAATAAAAGTAGTGGTGAAGTCTTGAAGGTGGCCTTGGTAAAAAGATAGTGCTCAGTAAATCAGAGGAAATAATACATATTCTCTCTATTTTAATGTTAAGGCAAATGAGATCTACGAAATAAATTGATCGAAACTTATCACAGACTGCCTCCGTGTATCCGACTGCTGATCATAAATTCTAAGGTTCGATTACCGGGTCAGGGTAAGTACTATTAATTTTTTTTTTATTTACCTAAAAATATTTTCCCATGGATTAAAAAAAAAGTGGGAAATATTTTAATATAAAAAAAAGTTTATATTATAATATTTCCCAATAGTAGCCCGGAGTTTCGTGACCGGTAACTGGCAATAGATTCGCCCGCTGTTATATGGGACTAATATTGTTAATGGGGAAATGTGATATATTTCAAATATTACCTTTGGATATAACAGGCGTGATATTATATGTGTATGTGAAATAAAAACTCGGCAACCCTAAAACGGTGCCGCTCTCTGATTACATTACAAGTGGTGTACGGTACCTACATGTGAACACGGAGATGATATTTGTTTAAATATGCACTAATACATACATTACATATGTACATTATGTTGTCTGCACCTTATTAATATGCTACACGCGGGTGGGTAACGGTTCCCTCGGATTTGGCAAATCGGTACCTTGCACGGAGTAATCTCAATTCAAAGAATTTTAAGTCTTTTCTCTACAGTGTACTGAGCATTAGTCACTCTCTACTAGTCACTAAGGTGTTAATGCTAAGTTAACTTTTTGGTGTCATATATAATAGGGCAATTATTATGAGAATTATGTAAGTCTACTGTCATTTACCAGTTACTGAAGAACAAAACTTTCTATAACCTCTCAAGCGCCCGGCCACCGTGTCACGGTTGAATGTGCTACCCCCGTCAAGCGCCCCGCCACCGTGGTACGGCAAAACGATCTTACATTAAAAAAACGTAGAAATTAAATGCTAAAACTATGTTTATCCCTTTCAAACATATTTGACATTGAAGCTGATGAAACGAGACGACGATCTAATGCACACACTTGAATAAGTGGTTGATATAGGCCAGAGAGCACCTTAAACAACATCTGACCCAACGACATGTTCCTTTATGACCAATATTGTAAATACTTTTTTTAACTAATTTTAAGGATTTGAGTATATTTTACAGTTGGATTTTAATGTCATTATTCATTAACTACACGATAAGACCTTCCGTCATATTATTTTTTATGCCTAAAAATATTTTTTAGACTTTCTTCAAACACATGCCTAAAGCACACAATATTCAGATTAAACCGACTATTGTACCACCACTATCAAATATTATTTGTGGTTTATTTTTTTAATATAAAGCAAATTTTATGTAGATTTCAAATATATAAGGTATGACTAGGGTGTTAGTATCAAAATATGACGGAATCGGCGCTTAAACGCCAACCGCCAATTCAATTTCGGGCGCCATTTTTGGCCTGGACGCTTAACGGTATATTTGAATTTTGACGTGGGGCGCTCGAGAGGTTATTTTATCGAACGATAGCTTGGACATTTTGACACTAAATTGACCATTATTAAACGAATTCGAATTATTGTAATTTTTCCTTTTCGCTTAAAAGTATCCCTCGTAGAAAAAACATTTTTATATTTACCCTCAAAAAACAGCCGACCAATCGCTATTCAAAATAATCAGTGAGCCGTTCTAAAAATACCCTCGTAACCATATTTTTCCAATATTCAGTTTATTGTATAATCGGTTGACTTCCCACAAGTCGTAACTTGGCTCGTAAAAGCTTACCCGTGTTACCCGCTAATAGTTAAAGTGACTATACATTAGAGAGTATTTCAAACGATTGAATACTCAGAAGAAAATATATAAACTATTAAATCTGCCCTATTGTCATAGGCCAAAGATACGTTGTGTTTTGAAGAAAAAAAATGTTTTTCTTTAAAACACATTGGGGACTCGAAACACGTGTTAATTGAAATGTAATTTACTTACGCACTGACCCTCTGCAGGCTGAGGTCTACCAATTCTTTTCGCGCTGGAAAGGTATAGAGCCTGAGCAAAAATATGGAGTTACAGCAATGCAATTGTCCACGGCTGAGTTTCCCGAATTGTTAATGGCGAAACGTGGATGCATTTATACCTTTTATACACCTTCAGAACAGCCGTGATATTATGTATATATGTACATTATAGTACGTAAAGCTGCATAAAAGCAACTCAGCTCTAATGTATATTTACATTAAAGTTGAGTGAGCTAAAGCGATGAAAATTATTTTCGGCCATGTTTGCTTATGCAATCGATAAGTGAGGTGTGAAGTTTAATGAACTTGTGTTTGTGTTACAAGTGGAGACTGGAGAGTAAATCTGATTGATTATAATACGTCGTCACACTGAATTCCTTTCTATAGAGATTAGTTATAGCACTTTATTGTAATTTTCGATTAACATTGTTGAAAAGTCAATATACGCTCATTTTAGAAGGTTAAATTTTAATTTGACTGTGAAGTTATTCAATAATTTGTAAAGCACTCTTTTAACGATATTTTTTCTACATGACGTCGACAGCGACAAGGAAGATGATGGGATGACTTGGGCGAGATTCTGGATGGACGGCCAGATGCAGGTGACCACGATGATGGCCAGTCGAACAATTGGGACGGAATCTAGAGAAGACGCCTTTATCCAGCAGTGGGACATGAATAGGGATAATTAGAAACAAAAAAAATTTTATGAGCTGAGCGGCTTCACTTGCGTGTAATTTGGATAAGCAAGTATGAACGAGAACATCTTTGTCAGTCCTTGCTTTGATGTCTAAAATCTTAAATTTTATATTCGAAATGAATTGTTTCTTGGGGGAATCATAACAAAAGATTTTAAATTTTGAAGTAGGCACAATAAGAAAGAAATGTTCAATTTGGAAGTAGGTATGAGATCTTACGTCAGCAAGGTACAGGAGGGTTGCTTTTTGATCCATTTGAGAGGGGTCGCATTCCCTTGTCTTGAAGAAACTCGTCAAACTGTTATTACAATTTCAGCAACTTTGTGAATTTATAATTGAAGGGAACAGTTGACTGCCTATAATTCAGTAATCTTCAATTTCCATAACAATTTGTAGGGAGGTAATCGGATGCTTCTGTTGCTCTTCATTTAGTTTTAGAGAATGAAATCAGCATCCCCACCATGTTATAGTAAGTTCAATTAATTACTGTTTTGCTGCTGGCCAGTAGTTTCTCCTTCTGCGTAGTAGATTTAGGCACTACGCGTGCCGGATGGAGATCTGATTAGTAGTAGTAGTTCGGTACCTATAAGTCTTTATTTTTTAATTGTTATTTTTTTACTGTTCATCTTTTAATGGCATCTATCTCGCATTTTCGTCATAAGAAGTCAAATTATAGGCTTAAAATCGAATCATTATTATTTAAGCAATTTGATTGAATACATGAGAATATGGTTTCTAAAATATGACTTTCATAATTTCGCGTGCCACGAACTGGGTTACTATGGCGCACGTTCTGATGGCAGTATGCTCGCATGGTACGGACGCCGTCGGCTGCAATTCACTTATTATTGTACGTGATACGAATGTAATACATTTGTATGTTTGTATCGTGTTCTTTATTGTATATTGAAGTGTGAGGGAAATTATCTAGAAGGCATTCTTGGTGGTTTCGAGGGAAATATAATCTGGGCAATTTGGCTCGATTCGTTTCTAGCTTTTGGTCAGGCTCTTGTAGAACGTAGAGATTAAGAAACGTGAAGAGACCTTGTATCTTTGAATGTTCTTAAATGGTTAGTAGATTATTCAAAGTTTCATACATAATGAATACTGCTGAAAAAAGTTTTGGAGTCAGAAAGAATCTTGAAACATTAACAGGTCGATCCCCAAGAAAACCTGTATTCAGCAGTGGGATATTAAAGACCTGGGTAACACTCTAGTTATCTATCCAAAAGTTTTTCAACCAAAATCATTTCAGTAAATCCCAAATCCTTCAGCAAAAATGTTTGTGTTATTTATACAAACAATTTCTCAGCTCTTTTCCTATGAATAATAAATAAGCTTATGAGCTATCAAGTTCTTCACATACAGAGTGTATATTCTTGAGTTCTTTCCTTAACGGAAACGGTAAACAAATCCTTCTTATGAGAATTATTATATATCTGAATATGAATGAACAGAAAAGTTAAGTATCTTTTTTAAACAACTCTACTAAACTAAAATTGCTTTTTGCAAATATTATCTAATAACTCCAATTCAGTTTTTCTTAAAAATTCTTAGTATTATGCAAAAACACAAAGTTTAATAGAATATCATTAGAATTAAGCTGGTTTTTACCATAAATATAAGTCGCAAAAGCCTTTTTTATTCGGCTACCATATCGAATGAGTTGTTTGCTGAACCAAATTATTCACCTGTACAAACATACATATAATAAGTGTGGTAAATTGAGATATATCATGTTTACAGTAAGAATAAAAGAATATACTATGCGGTTCATTATTATGTGGTACTATTTACCTATATGTATTTAGGGTTGCCACTTGTCATATGTTGAAAGTTGACATACCTTTGAAACCGACATTGTATAACTTAATGATTTTTTTCACGTAAATGACTGTACATAATAATGAACATCGTGCCATTTTTATGTTTAAATGTATTTGTTATATTTTTTTTCAATCCCCTGATCTATACAAAGTGGAATAAACCCATGTAAAATACCATTGATTTTGGGAATGGAAAGGTAAATGTAATATGTTTTTGGTTACTAACTTAACTTAAAACTTAGAAGTACTGGCATAAAAGTTTTTTACTTCTTACTTCTAAGTAAGAGAACTATAGGACTAAAAGATTTATGATGGCATAAGGTAGCCCTGTTATTACGTATACAAGGAAAAATAAATATACCTTATACCACAACAGAAATATTGTAACAACAACGCTGACTCATTTGTTATGACTGGAGTGTGTTCACAAAATGTCCACATAAGACGGACTTTATTAATATTAATAGTTTAATTACGTTCTGCTGTATTATCTACAGCACTATTTGAATATATATACGAATAGCTTTATAACAGAAAATTATGAAGAACTTCTCTTAATGTGACTAAGATGTCATGGTTATTTTTTTGTCTTCCGTACTTAGGTACTAGTCTCTTACGATTACACGGCTGACCCCGGTTTCTGAGTACATTTAGCGGTATTTTTCGGTATCCTCAACCATTTTATATTGTGATGTACTATGTTTCTTTCTTGTGTGTCTCAAGAGAACTGGACTGGGGGTAAACCGCTGAATCAACCTTTTCTAGGCTTAAATAGGTGGTGAAACTTTGAAGTAGAGCCACTCAGGTGAGCTAGTAAAAACAGTCTGAAATTAAGTTTTAATTGAGGATATTTATATTTATTTATTAGCAGTAAACCCTCCAAATTATAACAAAAATCTTATTCTTTATAAGATTTTTGTTATAATTGTATTGTTTGTTATATTTGTAATATATAGTAAGGGTACACAACTGCTTTCAGTCCCTTTTTGAACCCTAAAAAACTTTTAAGAGCGTATTATGTTAATTATATTTATCATCTACAGTAAATATTCGAAATACTTCTTTCATTTTCCTAGGCCTGGGTAAACGTAGATAATATTTTACCGGCCCGTCCCAAACAACCCTCGGTATAATTTGGCACCGGTCAGTAAATTACCACAAGGGTAGCACGTAAAGAATTCCTGCCGAATTGCGAATAGCAAAAGATGATTTGGTATGAAGGAAAATAATATTGGGGTCAATACCAAAGAGGTAACAGGCCTTATTTATTTGCCTCTACTGAAAAAAGGTATAAGTGTCGCAGTGGTTAAGATAGTCGCCACGCTGCTACCAGTGCGCCAGGAGGTCGTGGGTTCGATTACCAAACGGAACAAAAAAAAATTCACTGGCTATTTCAGAAACACGCGACGCGAATCGCTGCGATTTCGTTAATTTCTTCCTTTCATAGCCCAAAGCAGTGTCAATAGACTCATATTTCAAAGCATGACTTTTTTTATAATTCGCGAAAAAATGGAAATCATATGACAGGTTAGTAAAAACACTAATTGAATGGAATGTGAACGAAGTTTCATGTCACGCATTCTTATGTCAAAAACACGCTATTCACCTATTTATCTTGTTACATCAACAGATCTAAACGTTTTGACACATTCTAAAACTGTCACGCCAAATGAAATTTGACAGGCCAGGTATTTTTGCCCACAATGGGGTCTGAAAAAAACCCGAGGTCAAGACTTATAAATGCAAAATGCAATGCAAAAATATACCTTATGCATGAAGCGTAAATATCATCGTAATCATGGAATTTTACAGGAAATAAGAAAACTAGACGCATTCATGGTATTTTCTGATTTTGTATGTATATTATATGTAAGTGATAAGTTCAAGCCAAAACCTTTCTCAGATCCTAAATTTTGATTTAAGCTTGAAATTTTAAATGCAGAGATTGACACGGGTGTTATGTCGGAGAGATGTGATCAGGTTCTTTATTGTGTTTAAAACCCTAGCTTACATAACAATAGAGGCCTAAATTGACCACTAACATAACAAATTTTCATTAGCTATTATCTTACTTTACGAACCGTATAAATCTCTCAGATAATTTCAAACGTTTCAATAAATCATTTGCCAAGCACAGATAGATAAACTACGATCAATTTGCATCATACATCAAACGCAATCAAATGTTGTACAGTTGTAACGGTGTTAGTACCGTAAGGCAATTTCCCGGGACGTTCGCGTGAGTGCGATGAAAACTGACCGCTGGAGAAAATGTATGTGCACTGTACAGATTGTGCCGGAAGATATCTGAGTGACATCGCGTGATGATATGTTTGAGCGATGTTTAGTATACTTGTATGCTAAAAGTATACTAAACATCACTTTACTGTGCTCGTAGTACGGCTACGGTATTTAGGAGATCAAAAATAATATCTTTATTTGCAACTAAAACAATAAAGGTACTAGAAAATATGTTCGCCATTAACCTACCCAACACAGCAATAACAATTAAGTTCGGAAAGGTATAGAGAAGACGAGAATTTTCTAAATTGTCTTCTATGCTGATCAAAGCTTAAATTGGGATGTAATGTTTTGAATTCATATTGGTAACAGGTATAGATAAAATTGGCAGCCAACCAAAAATTTAATATAAAAACCATTTTCTTATTAATACGTCGCCGAAAATATTGATCCATTTGCAGACTCGCGCTTACAGAAATCTTCAAGGCCATGACTATCAACGCACTCCAAATATAAAAAGACATACCAGTATTTTGGAAACTGAAGAAAAGGAAAACTCAGCATTTATGAAATGGAAATAAAAAACAACTAAATGAGAAATGGCTACCATATATTTTTGTTAAGCAGTCTACAATGATCAGGGTATTTCCAAATTACCTTTTAAACCTTTTTAATAACAGAAAAGCCTCCCATAATGTTGTCTTCCTCACCATAAGTGCCAGTCCGTTATAACGCCATTACACTAGCATTAGACAATATGTACGCATAACAATGTGTCCGTTCGTCTGTCCGTCACTTTGTTCTTGTGATTGATGAGCGTGCTTTCTATTTGTGGTGTCGAAGATTGAGCAGTCAGCTAATGTGACGGTTTTAAAGTGATTTATGTGTGCACTAGCTGTTCCCGTGACTACGCTTGAGTGTGTTTCATATGCTATCTCAGTTGACTGAAGAATAAGTTAAAAAAAAATAGATTTTAATTTTATGCCAGATTTTTACCTATGGTTATGATATAAAAATCTTATTTTTTATAGAAATCGGTCCAGCGGATTAGCTGTCAATATCCGGAACAGATATACAGACAAACTTTTGCAATTATAATATTATAGCTGACCCGTGCAACTTCGCTTGCGTCACATAAGAGAGAATGGTGAAATTTTTCCCCGTTTTTGTAACATTTTTTACTCGTACTCTGCTCCTATTGGTCGTAGCGTGATGATATATAGCCTATAACCTTCCTCGATAAATGGGCTATCTAACACTGAAAGAATTTTTCAAATCGGATAAGTAGTTTCTGAGATTAGCGCGTTCAAACAAACAAACAAACAAACAAACAAACTCTTCAGCTTTATAATATTAGTATAGATTATACATAATTGATAATATAGATGGGATTAAATTACAGCTAACCGAAATTAAAAGCGTACTCAATATTTTGAAATTCTTATTCTGATTATTATAATGAGATTGACATTCGATCGGTTTAAATAAAAAAAAATGACCAATTGTGCATGTAACTATTATTACTAATATTAGTAAAACAAGACAATAATTAACACAAAGCACGCAAATAACATTTTCAGCAGTGCTTCAATTAACAATGAATTAATTACTTAATAAAAATAACACTATCTGAACAAACAAGGAAACCTAAGCATAACACAAACCGTTTACTGGAGCGTAACTAACCGCTTTATCAACGGTTTAACTATAGTCCCACAACTTAGTACAGTACCGTGTATGTATGGGGCGACGAAGGTATGAAAAAATGTGAACTTATTTGACGTAGGCGAAGATGTAGAGCTGACGGTGACCTATTTAGCTACTTTATGAAAAAAAATCTAAGAAATTATTAATGAGGACACCCTAAAAAGACATACATATTGGTGATGTCTTGTTAAAACGCGTAAGTCGTAACCGGAGGTCCTATATATGAGAGGAACAGGTGGCGTTCTTTGGCATATAGGTAGCCCCTATGGCAAAATAGCTAGGTTTTATGTATGTATGTTTGTATAAATCATGTATCCCTAGACTCACTATTAAATAGTCGGACTATAACTTGCTTTATCAACGGTTTAGCCAGTGGTCAACTGAGGTAGCTGAGAATGTGTTGGCAGAGGCACTCGTGCGCAGCTAATTGGTTGCGCGATTGTTGCGCTGCATTGATACGGTCAGTTTTCAGAAAATTGTATGGAATTTTATCTTTTGTGAACGTGGAAAATGGAGTGTTTATAAGGACATTATTTTCGTTGTTGAGGTATTTTCTGTTTCATAGATTTCTTTTAGGGCGTAAACATGGTTCTACAGACTTCTACATTTGTTTATGTAGATAATATTACCACAACTTTTGGAAATAATAGTATATCAGTTACAGCAAGAGAGAAGATAGTATAAAAAGAGATAGAGTTAGTATATAAAGAGAGCTTACATTACTAATTTAAAGCTAAAATATCACCAAACAAAAACTAACCCCTCCCTTTTTCGAGAGGAAACCTTTGCCCAGCAGTGGGCAAAAAATAGGTAAAAAAAATAGATTCAAATCGGAACAAGAAAAAAAACGCCCGAAAAAAAAACAAAATAAGCAAATCCTAACAACCATAACATAAATAACGTTATTTTTATCTCACAATAATCACTTAAAACATAACAAAACGTAATCCGTCACGGTTATCCAGTTATAAGTCTGTTAACCCTTTAGTTGCGCAACTAACGAGTAACGGCCATCGGTATAAACGACCCAGCAGTTTTTTGTTGCACTACGGATGTAAACAACTCTCTATTTCGTTTGTCAAAATGCGCTGTCATTGTTCTTTTGACAATCGAGTGTTTTGAACAGTTTGTGACAGTTTGCGTTACGTCACTATTGTGGGTAGTTTAAAAAGTTTTGAGTTTAAGTTGCTATTGTTTTTGTTGAGTATTAGGTAACGGCAGTTATTTTTTTAATTAACTGTTTATACGATATACTGGCATGGTTGTTCAAAGTGATACATAAATAATAATATGTTTTTTTCTATAAAGCGCCTCGCTCTGACCTCGGCCAGTTTAAAAAGCGATTTTACAATAAAAACCTTAACAATTTTGATTCCTGAATCATTTTATCTATTGGCAAAACCAGATCATAATCCGTTTACCGCATTTAAAAATATTGTAACCGACAAAAACAAGAAGATATTTCTTCCAGTCTAGGAAAAAGTCTTTTCTAAACATTTATCTATTCAAAGCAAACGAACAATAAATAAGAGAGAAAGGAGCTTAATCATATAAAAAGGAAGTCAAAAAAGACCATCAAAATGGTCATTTACCGGCAAATAAAAAACACTTGTCTAACAATTGTGCGGCGCTGATGGACCATACAACAATAAAACAAGTTTATTCAGGAAATCTGATCACAACGCATGAATGAGTGTATGAACAAAAAGCAACAGGTCCCTGTGTCATTGACCCTATTGAGCATAGCAATTAAAATGGTCAACAATGCTATCTAGGGATTAATCAGTCGGAGTAGGGCAGAGAGTGGGTTAGATGTAGGCTTAATTGGATCTCGTCAATGATTATGAATGGAAGTTGATTTATTGCAGAAAATTAGAGCACAGTGATGACTCAGATCCTGCTTATTTAACAACAGGGATTTTGCAACGTAGTAAGATTTTCTATAATCAAGTGGTTTAGACCTCTAGTTAAAACCCTAGGAATAAGGGATAAAGTACTTTGACAGACTATCAACTTAGACTCTTGATCTTTTACAAAATCTTGAAAATCGTGACCGAAAATATAAAACAAGCCAGGGTTTTAAACCGGATCACTTATACCGTGTTATCTAGTCGCGACTTTTTTATGTTATAACTAGCTGACCCGACAGACTTCGTCCTGTCAAAAAGATTTGTAAATGTTTTTTTGCCTACGTATTTAAAAAAAATCTCCTGAACAGAACCTTCACCCTGGTGATAGGACGTTGTGAATAAAAAATAATTAAATACAACATAATATATAAGGATTTAAAAGTAAGTAATCGCTTTATTGTTAATCATGTGAATCATAATTATTATTATTATCATTGTAGTGCTTTGTGGTATACGATGTTTTTTGTTTAATTACCAGGCGCATAGATAAACAAATCTGATGGTTTTCCAACACGGGAACAGGCAACATACAATTGACCATGTGAGAAACATGGGTTTTCTAGATTAATACCACAAACACTTAATGATTGCCCCTGGGACTTGTTTATAGTCATAGCAAAAGCAAGCCGCACTGGAAACTGTAGTCGTTTAAACTCAAATGGCACATCAGTCGGAATCATTGGGATGCGCGGTATGAGAACATCTTCTCCTTCATACTTTCCTTTGAGTATAGTTGCTACTATCACATTGTTTAGTAATTTTTTTATCGCTAACCGTGTACTGTTGCAAAGACGCGGTTGGTTGATATTTCGCAACATTATAACCACCGATCCAACCTTTAATTGAAGATTGTGAGGTGGCAATCCTGGCAAATCCAGCGAGTTTAAAAATTCCGGTGGATAGGTGACTACATCATCTTGATTAGTAGCCGAATCAACTGATTTATATATCCTCAATTCGCCTGTAATTTGTTCTTGAATTTTGAAATTTAATTCATTTACATCTATGTTTTTTGCAGCCAGTATAGCTCGTTCGCTCAACCAATCATAGTTTCTGTAATTTTGAGAAACATCTGGAAACACCTTTTGAATAAGTTCATCTTTTGATTGAGTTAACTGACAAAAACTTTGAGGAAAGTTAATGCAGCCAGTCAACATGTCTATAGGAAATTTGCCATTACCAATGTCAATGAGTTGTTTAGAGAATATGTTTCCAGATTGGTCATTTTGCAACTCGACGCGCATATTCTTGCTTAAATGTAGTACTTTAACATGATTCACAAATTGGTGGACTTTAGACATGCATTGAGTTCATCAGCTGGCGTTGATCGTGGAATCACTGGCAATGTTTGGCGAAAATCTCCTGCTAATAAAATCATTGCACCACCAAATCGGTTATTATTGCTCCGTAGATCTTTTAAGGTTCTGTCTAAAGCCTCCAAAGATTTTTTATGTGCCATCGTGCATTCATCCCAAACAATCAATTTACATTGCTGCAAAACCTTTGCCATTGCAGAGTTCTTCGAATCGTTGCAGGTTGGAGTTTCATTGCTTTGCATATTTAATGGCAATTTCAGTGCTGAATGGGCTGTTCGACCACCTTCAAGCAAAGTTGCTGCGATTCCCGACGAAGCGAGTGCAAGTGCAATTTTATTTTGTGAGCGAATTTTTGCTAATATTAATGAAATCAAAAAAGTTTTTCCTGTACCACCAGGTGCATCTAAGAAGTAAATCCCTCCAGTTTCATTATTTGTTACTTTCATAAGAGTTTCAAATACATACTTCTGTTGTTCATTTAACAGTGGAAGATTTGTTTGAATTAATTCTTTCAAAGCGTTGAGATCATACAGTTTTTCTCGATGCAACTCTTGGTTAAAAGCATCATGCATTGGACGATTGGGCGCGGTCAGGCCTAATTGAATTAATAGTTTGTTTGACATTATCAAGCACATGTCCTCAATTGAAATCAATGCTTCATTGTAAATTTCTTCACTGATTTGTATATTTGGATTTCCCATTCTATTCCGTATTTGATACAAAATATCATCACACATATAATCTTTGTACTTGATCCACAAATCAATTGGGTTTGATGGGAAGCATGTAGATATGATTATAGAAAACAATGTTCGTATTTGATGAGCGTGTGATGATATTACAGCATCATTGAGAGTTTGATCCCAATGAGCGTCATTTTCAAGCAATTGCAAACGTTGACAGGCTTCTCTGTAGGATCCGCACAATTCACCATCAACAGTTCGTAACTGTTGGAATGATGTTGGGCCACGTACATTGACTAATAGCAGTTGTAAATAAAAACATTCACCATTGCTTGGATGTACTGAATAAATCCGGCCAATCGCATCGGTGGAATATACATCTGTATATCCTGGAACTGGTTTTCCTTGTTTCCGCCGTATAAATCTCCTTGAGGATTGATTCCAGGTATAATATTTTGGCATTTCAGAATATAGCAATGTTTGTGCGAAATCATCGTTTTGGCATGTCTCAAAAAAACTGGTTAATGTAGTAGATGGTGGCTGAGCAGCTCTTTGTACTGCGTTCTGTGCTGTAAAATACACTCTTTGTCCATTTTCTAGCTGACCCGACAGACTTCGTCCTGTCAAAAAGATTTGTAAATGTTTTTTTGCATACGTATTTAAAAAAAATCTCCTGAACTAAAACTGGTTAATGTAGTAGGTGGTGGCTGAGCAGCTCTTTGTACTGCGTTCTGTGCTGTAAAATACACTCTTTGTCCATTTTCTCTTTTTCATTTTCATGTGCTGTAATATTGCTTTGAATGTCACCACGATATACGAATTTGTTTCGTGTATTAGTTGACAAAAGCAAACTCAATAGGTTAGGTCACAGACAATTTTTTTTTTTTTAATTTGATATGACTTGAAGTCAAATCCTTTTAAGCCGTACGAATTATTTTGTTTACGTTAAATTTGGATATTAAAAATAATAAAACACTGTTGGTAAAGCGATTTTTGTTTGACTGATGTAATGACGTGGAAACTGATGCATTTTATCTCGCGTGCCGAAACGAATACAAAAGAAACGCGAGTTTCGGAACGCGACATTTAAACTCATCCAACTATGTATTCTGTGCTCCAACGAACACACGCACATTGTTTTGACAGATACGATCTTTGACTTTAGGAACACACCTACATTGCTTAGACAACAGTGAGTGCATGTAATTTTGATATGAACTTTATACCATAGCAATAAAGCTCAAATTGACTACGTTTTAGTTACAAATCATTTGTATGAGAAAAAGAAAAGGGTTATTTTTAGGATTTTTCCAGCGATAATTCTAATTTTTCTCGCCGTAAAAACCATCCTTAAACTTCAACGAACATTTAAAAAAAAGATTTGGCCAAATTGGTCGAGGCGTTGTTGAGTTATGCGCTTACCAACACATTTTGCGATTCATTTTTATATTATAGATATCTTAGGTCAAGCTTGGTCTTTACCAGCCATATTATACCTAAATATAGCATTTAAATACAGATGACACATTTATTCATATGTTATGCATAACTATTATCCACCCGCGATTTTGTCCTATAGAGTAATCTAGGTTATAAACTATCTATGTATTTTAAAGAGTAACGAACATACATACTTCCTCACAAAACTTCCCTTTAAAAGCCGGATTTTTCCAACATTTCCCTAAAGAAAGCCCATCAGCAAATAAAACAAAACAATGAATTTCACGCAAACATATCATTTTCCCACAAGACATCAGAAATGGTAGAAATAGAGAGATCACAAAGCGATTAGTGACATCTTACGTCTTGAAGTACTTTCTATTCGGCATGTTCCGTATTGTTCCGATCAAAGGTGTGAAAATCACCTTCTTAGCAAGTTTTTACACAAAATGTGGGAGAATGGAGAAATTATGGGTGTTTTTTTCTTCTGGTGTGAAGATGATGAGATGATTGTTTGATTATAGGGAGTTATGGCAAACGATTGCTGTATAGTCTTTGATTGGCAGTCGTTTTAATTGACGGTTAGAGGGATTGGATCGGAGTGTATCCCAGCAAAATATATTTTTTTTTTTTTGCGTTCTGTATTATGAGCATTTTATTTAAATATCAAGGTAGACAAACTAATGTAAACTCTTATTCATAGAAATATATTATTATGAAGTTATGAAAGGCTTATAAAATGTTTTATTTCTTTCACTCCTTAGCCAAATGAAAAAGAGAAAACATATTTTAGTAGCTTTTTAACTAAAATAGGTTTATAGTGTGTTTATGAATGAGAGGGTAAATATCTTCGTAAATAGGTAAGTACAACCGTCCCGAATCATCAATACATAAATCATATCTACCAATCAAATCATCAAACGGTGTTATAACAACACCGTTTCAAACGTGTCACACGTGCAATACACTGTTTCACTTGCCATAAATCAAAATAATCTTGCATTACGAAAAAACACATTAAAATTCCTTCAGCATACCTTGTTTATCAGCTCAAACAACGCTTATCTGTAGTTCAGGAGGAACCGTGTCACTTTCCCCGTTGACATCAGCTAGCGTGCAAATATGTGTATCTTGTGCAACCATCGCTAGAAAGTCAACCTCATACCCTCAGATAATTGGGTTCTTTCGGTAGTGTTGGTAGCAGCTCCTTACATCATCAATGATTTATACTTGATAGAAATATTGTTAAACCATTTGGCGATTAAAAAAAGCGGCGTAGTGACATCAAATACCTTATTTTCGTTGGCATCAAAAGAGTGCCTAATTTCAGTCTGTAATTATGACAATATCAGCATTATTTACGAAGATTACGTAGCCTGATCATTTTTGATGATTCTATAACGAATACAGGTTTAATAATTTTTCGTTTAAACAGTCAAGTACCCAATTGTGTTGTTGTGGTGTTCAGCTTCTGATCAAACGGTTGATAATCGCTGATGACGGACGGGGAAATGGAGGCAGTCATTTGATGACAGTAAAGTTTAGGAAGTTAGCTCTAACTATGCGTGGAAACGTTACGAGGATTTCGTGGTTTTTTGAGTGAAGGAACGTTAAACTATAGGGTACTTTGAAAACTGTACATTCATTTATAGTATCATAAAGACTGTACAATGGTTACCGTTGCTAGAAAGTCAACCTCATACCCTCAGTTAATTGTGTGGTTGAGGTGCTTCTGGTCAAACGGTTGCTAATGGCTGATGATGGACGGGGAAATGGAGGCAGTCATTTGAAGAGTGTAAGTGTAGGAAGTTGGCTTTAATTGTGCATGGAGCATTATGAAGGTTTTGTGGTTTCTTAAGTGAAGGAACATCTAACCCACTTAAACTATTAGATACTTTGAAAACTTTCCATACATTTATTGTATCATAAAAACTGTAAAATGGTTGTTATGTCATATGAAAATAGTCCCAAAAGTTGCCCGTTTCGTATATTGTAAGGGCACTATCATATAAAGAGACAATGATATTTAGAGCACGAACTACAACTATTGTATCATATGAAAAATATTTAGTTCTACGAACCGAATTATAATTAACCGACTGTCCTTAGTGCGATGGGTTTGACGTGACGAACGCCTTAAGTGGTGAACATTGTACACAGCAAAATGCGAACATAAGAATTGGAACTTACTTTTACATTTCACCAGCTCCTAAAAGCAGTGGTTTATGTCACCACACCGCTACCATTGCGATGGGAGGTCGTGGGTTCGATTCCCACACGGGACAATTATTTATGCTGTCCACAAAAAAAAGTTTCGGGTCTGGTTGAGCTCTGTGTCCGTCGTTTGTATATTTGTAAAAGTCCCCGCGACACAAGAGCAATTCATAGTGCGGCAGTTGTCTTTAAAAAAAAAGGAATAAAAATAAAATAGATTTCACCAGGCGCTAAAAGGCCCAACATCACTCAACACTAAAAGCCCAATCTCCACTTCTCCCAAGACCTCTATACCGAGAGGGTATATAAAACAATAGAGATGCAACACTTACAAAGGTTTACATAACAGGTAACGACTTGAGGTCAACGTCGCTGTGACTCATGGGAAAGTAGCACTCTTACTTTGTAGGTAGCTAGCGCGAATGTCTCGCAGTGGGCGGTATGGTAATGATCTTTGTTTTAAATTGAGTGATGATTGTTGCTCAAGGAACTACTGGTAATTCTACGTGGGTGTTTAGGTTCTGCACATTGCATTGCAAAACCCTGCTTTAAGAAAGAATATTATACTTTTCGATACCTATATGAGAAGTGGCCA
This sequence comes from Anticarsia gemmatalis, assembly GCF_050436995.1. Lineage (NCBI taxonomy): Eukaryota > Metazoa > Arthropoda > Insecta > Lepidoptera > Erebidae > Anticarsia > Anticarsia gemmatalis. Next base: position 13,886,945 of record NC_134748.1, on the reverse strand, counting down.
AATTACTCCCTTTTGTATTGAGCTGTCGAGTAAATAGTTGCCGATCCTTCTCCAGTACCATAGCAATCAATAACCTGGATCTTTTTGTTGCTTGGGATAACTTTTATATTATTTCATTTTGTGTAAAGCAGTATTGACATAATTGATGGAGAGCAGGTGAGGAGAGATGGCTAGATATGCTGTAAAGAAAAAAGAAAAATTATCTCAATAGCATGTGCAGGAGTAAATCTGTTTCGGTTGTATTCTGTACGCGAGTTATCAAACTAAGTTACGTCAATTTTAAAGGAAAAGCAACTCTATAATCTTACCCTCACCTTACATAAATATATGCAAGTTCAGTACCGAACCGGCGAGGTCACATTCAGTCACGAGAAAGTCGCAAGTCACGGGTTAGATGGAGTTGTCGATCGCATTACCTACGTGAATATTACACGGGAATGATGCTGCAACTCTGTTGTATGATAAATCTCGTGGAGCATGGGGTCGGGGGCAAGGGCAATGGTTAGGCGTGAGTTATGAGAAGAAATTACCGATTGATGGATTTGCGAATTTGAATGCTGATTTGCGTTACTTTTGCAGCGATTTTGCAGGATATTTAAGGTGGGTTTATGAGACGTGCCTGCGTTTTTTAAGGGTGAAAAATTTGTTGCTTATATTTATACATACAGAAAATCAAGCCTTCTTCCCACATATTAGTACTATTAACATAATCCTTAGTAACCTACTAAGCCATTAAAATGATGTATACTGAAAACAATAGAACCGTCTGAGACGTGGTGACCTTAGGTTCACGAAGTCCACAGCAAACGAATAATGACAAACCATAAATATATTGCCCTGTAGCACAAGACTAATTATTTGATACAGAAAATGGTTTAAATAGAACCAAAAACGTAACTTTCCATCTTAGTAATGCCCAGCAATCTTATTTCAAACCTAACCATTATTATAATGACAGTCCAAATTCCTGGAACGTCCAAACAGCCAAGTATTTGAACAGAATTCCCACTGCATTCCTCGAACAATTGCATTACAATACACCTGGCATTATGCAACTGCATGCGCTGGACAAAAAATTGAGCTCGTCAGGACATTGACCTCACATTGTTGTGAGATGAGCTCTTAAACAATATAATGTACTCGGTTTGAAGGTTTGGTAATGACACTACTTTTGAGAGATGGAAGGCTCTAGAATAGATTATTGTGAAGTAGGTAAGTGTAATTACACACAATTTTATGTGCTGAGTTAGTTCGAAAAGCAGCGTTTTGTTAAGTTACAGAAATTCTTCCGACGATTTTAAAACTTCTCGATAACGGATGATCGCTGTCTTTAGGTCTCTACTACCCGCATTCCTCCTCTAAATCTCCTTTATTAATATTAGGACATCCTACTAGCATTTGGAGCAAAAAAACGGAATCTCGATTCCGAATAATTCCACTGCAGATCGGACATGATTTTTTTGCATAAAGTACAACTTTATCAAAGCGAAAATCTATTCATTCGTAACTACCGAAGACACTGGCTTCCTCAACAAAAAAAACTACTTTTTACTAGTTTTATATCTTGTTTACGATTTACTTTGAGATAAAAACAACGGTGTACCGGATAGTGGAGTTATCTTGAGATTTATCCGAGAAACTTCGTGTTGTTTATGTAAAGTGTCTGTTTACGCGATCTGGTTCGTTAGGCGAGTGCTTTGATTTGTTTGGTGGAACTTCGTAATGGACGGCTGGGTGTACTAGATTCAGAAGTTAATAGGTAATATACCTATACTAAGGTCTAGTGCTAGGCTAGGCTAAAAGTAAACTAGTATTAGGCACTAGGCAGTCTAGTATGTAGGATTTTCTCCCATTATTTTTTTCGCCTTCATATACATAGTTTAAGAGTCAGTGGTATTCAATAGCTATTATAGTGGTAGATTCAGTCACTGTAACGACTGTCATAAGTGTCAAAATCAAATTAATCAATTGAGTTTAAATCTCATTGATCAATTGATTATCTTGATTTTGTGCTTGATTGAGAAACTATTTTTATTTTCCGTGACATGGTTGAAGAATCACGGAAACCTTTTAAATTTAGAAACTGAAAAAGCCTATTTCAATCAATCCAACACCGGGTAAAGAGCTCCAATTACTGAACTATCAAATTTACTACACACATATTCTGTTTGGCATTAATCGGCCAAAATGGGCGACAAAACCGAATATGTCTAGATGAACCCGATCAGCACAAGCCGTTCAAGAGAGTCGAGTCGGTTTTGTTATTGGAAAAAATTGCTGAACTGAATATATGTGAGCAGAAAGTCTTAGGTAACTAGTATTAAAACATCCAAAATAATTGGTAGTTTTTCCAGAAACCCTGACCGGACGTACAAGCCCACATCAGGATCCGGTAGACACAAAGTAGAAATAGTTACTATGTGCTAAACGGATAGGATAATTGCACATAATCACTATGTAGTAAAAACGGCTTGTCTCGCTCATAATCATCAAATTACAGGAACAATCGTGCACGCATCCTAAATAGTTTTTGTTAGAGTTTTCATTTGCATGTTTTAATAGAAAATTAATTGTTTTGTAGAAATTAGCTTTTTTGTCTGCAGTTTATTGCAAAATTGCGTGATAATTATTTCATTTTACGATCGGTGTACAATCCTAAAATTAATCGGTTGTGAATTTAAATTGAGGGGAAATTAAGAATCTTTGCTATTAAAAAGTTAAGAATAGAAATGTGAAATTATACTTATTTCAACAGACGAAGAAAGCTAACCCTTAAGGAGTAATTTTCTTTTCTTGGCATTTTTAAAGCTACTAAGGTATCAGTACTTTTAGAATTCCGACGTATATTTCAAACTAACAAACAGAAATGAACTTTGATTAGTAAACGCTGGGGCTTGTTAAAAAATTATAATATTCTATAATAGGCACGTTCATAAAATACATGTAATAACAGTAGGTGCAAACTCCAACACAATAATAAAACTGCTCTATATCTCTATGGCTCCACGTTTTCGCCACTGCGTCTAAATAAAAAAAGAAAGAAAAAACCGGTCTCGCGCAATGCGTCAACTAAACGTAGTATGAATGAACAAAAAGAGCGGGAACGAACGAATGGAACGAATGAAACGACCTTGAAATGAATGCATCATGCAGATCGAGACTAACTGCCATTTCTATTCGGAACGTGATGGCCTTGACTTTTGTTTAGTGTTCACTGTTAAATGCGTGTTGTTTACAATCTATTTCCTTGATGTTTCTAGTCTATAATCTTACTAAAATTTCTAGTAAAAACTTAAAGAATTTAGATAATAATATGCAATATTATGTGAGCCATTTTCCGCCATTGCAAGAGCTAAAATAGCCTGTTTGTTCAGCTGCCAATGAAAACTATCGATATGTCGAGATAGTGTCGATTAAATTATTTAAAATAAAGGCTAATGCAAATATTCTATTCTAAGATACTAAGCTTGTTTTCATAAAAACCATTTGATAATCTTGAGAGGTTGATCTTGATTAATCCTAGACTAACAAATAAAGGAATAATCATTTATGGCTTGGACGCATTTGAAACGGACTTGTCGGATCTTACCACGATAGGGGGTTTTGAAGGCTACGGGGGAAGACCTTCGTACACCAGTGGGACACTCAATCTAAGGAAAACATCTACCTAGTTAAAAAAGAAGCACCTTGAACTTCTAGATTGACAATAAACGTCATTCATTGCACTGTGATGATTCAATACAAATCCGGATGCGACTGCATCCATTCATCAACTCTGACAATACCTGAGGCCTGACATTTACTAGCCAGGACATAAGAACAGTCACGATTTAAATACTAAACGGTTTTTGTTTAAAGCCACCTTGAAATTCTGTGACGCATAACGGAATCTAGAGTAAATAGCGATTCGTGGAAGAAACACAAAGGCAAAGGAAATAAGAATAAGAACGTTGTTTTATCCTGATTTTAATGAGTCTTAAAAAACAGGTCTTCGAGTTTAGAATATCGCATCTTTCGATTTCAGGCCACTGAATCCAAATCATCAAAAACTAGTAGCTTTTGATGATTTTGTTAATCTTTGTAATTTTGTTAGCGTCTTATATAATTCTAAACGTTTAAAAATGTCGGTTGAACCACGGTACACTAAAATAAGGCATGCTTACACGATTCTTTCTACCCTGTGTCAATATGGTATAGAGAAAAGTCATAAAGGAACTCTCTGATGAGAAAGCAAAGGTTTTTTGACAAAAGTATTCTGCAGTTTTACAGTCTTATTTATTTCAAAAACGCTGCATTTTATGGAATGACCTATAAATCTGTGAGATAAATAATATTTAACGCCCAATTAGATAATTAGATCACCATTAATGCAAATATTAAACGAATCTTAAGCAATCAATTTAAAAAGAAACACCGAATTAAATATTTCGCTTCCTATTCCCAGAACATGACATCACAAGCTCACAAGCGACAATTTCGTCAAGTCCCGATTGCGTCTGTTCTGACTACTGGCGCAACACGGCAATACCCTGCACTCTCTTGCTCAACATTGACGGTGACTAATTGTACAGTTTCATACTAATTCATACCCCTTCGATTCTCGATTACGTCGCTTCCGTTAATTGTAAATATTGTAATTGTTTCAAGGTTATTTCGTGATTCAGATCTGTGAATGAAACGGTTCAGATTTTAAGAACTGTAGCACGATTCTCTACCACTATCGACTATCGGCTACTGGTTAGCTATCGATAACCTGATCAGCGCCTCTAGCGGGTGCTGTTGAAACAATTTTTACAGTTCATTTTAAACGTCAAACTCGCATTGTAAAAAACTGCGCTCCTGGCTATTTTTTGTCAAGAATTTAATGGAGAGTTTGATAATGTTTTTTGTGTTCCAAAACAAGAAGATTAGACTAACTTAGAAATTAAAATATTTGGAGAATAAAATAAATTGTTTTCTTGCCGATTATGTGCCACACTAATCAGAGTTGATAGATTTTCCTTTTCTGGGTTACGTTGGTGAAGTCGTTGAAAAAATAATATTACATTTTCACATTCACAGTGGACATCCATTTTCTGGTCCAAAATGTAGCAAATGTTGTATATTCTATCAAAATAACATCTTTCAAAAAGACAATCGTCACTTTATTTCTTAAGAGATAAAATCTGTACTAAATTAAATTCGTCTTAAGATTCATAGTAATATAATTCTATGTGATTACATAAGACAATAGGAACGTTATTAACGGTCCAGCGGTTCCCGAGATTGGATTACAAAGATACATTTCATAACCAGTCTTACTTACTTACTACATAATAAGTAACGCAAGTTGTTACATTTTAATATTATATTACTACTAGCGTGTGCCCGCGGCTTTAGTCGCAAATTTTATTTTGACACGTTGGCCGTACGACAAATCTTGTTACCAAAATGCCAAAATAAAATAAGTAAATTTAAATAAAATTAGATTTAACGTTTTAATGTACCACTGCTGGGCAAGGATATGCTCCCGTAATGAGGAAGAATGTTAGGCTATGAGTCCATCAAGCTAGCCAAATGCGGGTTAGGGACTAATCATCATCATCAAATAAGTGTTTTTTTATTACCGGTTTGATATTTCACTTATATTTTTAATTAAAGGAATAAAACAATACTACTACACCTATACTACAACTACTTATACTAATACTAACTAGGATTCGATATTTATTTGGACCGAAGGTAGGTACTATTGTTTAAAAAGTCTACGATCTTAAACAAGCTCATAAGTTTGTCTGATTATCGCGATGTTACGGCTAAAGCAACCTACGAACAAGACACTGACAGAGCTATAGCGCATATTTCGGTGACTGGGCTGGTAAAACCACTTCCACGCAAATAGAACTACAGGTAAAAAAACTATTCAAATAAAAAACAGTACTTAGAATTCGCAAACTCTTTTTATTTCAACAGTGTAACCCTTGACATTCGAACTAACAGTAAAGTGACATTATTTTCTTGGCACCGCTGCCAAAACCAGCCATTTTTACCAGTCAAGGTCACGAAGGTCAGCCCGTGGGTGGTATTACCACATGACCTCTGTTAGAAAACTGGTATTAATAAAATTAATACATCGTAATCGCGAGGTAATCTTTTTTTTCTAATTGGCATATTATTGGTGAGGTCGAGCTCTTGGGCTATAATAAAAATAATAAATGGCAAACTATTAGGGTAAAAGTTGGATTTATAGGTGTTTATTTGTTTGTTATTTGAAGTTATGGTATGAAATAATATTTAGCATAGGTAATACAGGTCTCCAACCCGTACTCGACCAGCGTGGTGGATTTAAGTCGTAACCCCTCTCCCATTCGGGAGGAGACCCTTGCCCAGCAGAGGGATCGTTACAAGTAAAAAAAATGGAGATCATAATAGTTAAAGTTAGTCTAAGAGCCTACGTCTTATGTATTTATTTTTGTCATCATCGCAAAAGCCTGCTGTACACTCAATCCTGAATATCGTGTACTGTAATTGAGAACTAATATTTTACTGCCAGATTTGGACAAATGCATTTTCTGACTGAAATTAGTCGCACTTCGTTCACACGATGAACATTTTAACAAGCACAAAGGGACGAATACAAAGGACTTTGCATACAAATAAATCCAGCAGTTACCAAACAAGGATTAGCAGCGAGCTTGTATACTAAGCAAGATTTATGTTGAACATATATTTATTATGAAAGGAGCCTGTCGCAGTGTCGGCTCGTTGCCAACTGAATGCAGACAGGCATGTGTTAGTGATCTTTGGAGCTGAAGGACATGAAAAATGGGCAAAGGATTTGTTGTTTTATGAACGCTTTCTGCGCGTAAATGGATCATATTTGTGAAGTTAAGCTTACTTATAAATAAAGGAATAAAACAAAGCTGACTATGACACTAAATAAATTGATTATAATGTCCATTTTAGAGACTAAAATGAAGATTACATTTATTTTTGTATCCAAGACTGGCACTATTCTTCGATCATGCGCAAAAATGTTCAGCAAGCAGGTTAAAGGAACTGTTTTGAATGTGAAATTAAAATTGACGACAGATAATATACCTACCTTTAATATAACAAAAACGCCTGGCGCGTACCTACATAAAAAGACTTCAAATACAATCTTAATTGTACTATTTTATATGCAAGCAGACTTGAAGAGGTGTAAAATAGATACACAAACATAAACATTGAAATATTCTTTTCTCGTACTTATTTCAAGTCAATTTTGTAATGGTGAAAAAACTATAGAACGAATTCTATTTCCCAAATGCCATTACAAAAAACTAGTCCACATCTAATTCTGTAAAGGAAACGTCTACAGGATATTTGTAAATAGTACAAAAAGCTTATAAGGAAATTGCCTAAATGTTTCCCGTGATAAAAGCAGACATATTAATGTGAGTGCTATTAGCTGAGCACGTTTGATAGAAGAAGGTCGTAAGATCGTATATTTGCTCTCGTGTCGCGGGGACTTTTACAAACATACAAACAACGGACACAAAGCACAACCAGACCCGAAACAATTATTTGTGGATCGCACAAATAATTGCTCCGTGTGGGAATCGAACCCACGACCTCCCGATGCAGTGGTATCGGCGTGGTGACCTAAACCACTGCGCCACGGAGGCAGTAGTCTCACTTACGCCTATTTGATGCTGAGGGAGTGCATCTTGGGAGGAAGAAAGGCATAAAGTTGAATTAATATGGTGGCACTTATGACTATCTTGTTTTGAGCGTTTATCAAGATAGTGGGTAAATTCTGTGATGTGTGTTAATGAGTTAAATGGACTGAAGATTGGTATTAAAAGATTTAAGAGATTGCGGAATTTGATTCATTTGATTTATTCATGACGGTTTTTATCTACTAACCAAGATGTTTCTTAGCCACAACTTTTGATACTTTTGAAATCATTCGCAACAGATAGAACCCAGGCCAATGGTAATGACGATAATGAGGAGCAGTTAGTTTATCCTTGATTGTATGTAGGTAGGTGAAAAAACTACGAAATAATATTTTTTAATTCACCTTTGCACTGTAATAATACCGTCGTTAACTAATTCTTTTCATCCAATAGGCATTAAAAAAAAATTACTTTGAGATCACTACAAATTCACTACAAAAAATAAATTACCGGGATTTCCCAATTTCATTCTACCATCATGGCTTAGCCTTTCTTTCAAACTATGTTGGAGTGGGCTTCCGGACTCACATAAATTTAATTCTACCATAAAATTTCAATACGCGAACTGAAACAGCAATAAGTTCTACTTCAAATTCTGTTATTGACATATGTAGGCGTTATAATTAGAGCTACGTCGCGTCGCTAATAGCAAACCAATCAACAACCTTGCTATTTGATTTATTAATTATAAACATATTGAAAACACATCCTGTATCATGTTTAAGTATGTATGTATTGATACAGGGTGAAAACAAAGTATAATTTTATATTTAAAAAAAATAAAAAAAATAACCCATTAACGTCTCACTGCTGGGCAAGGGTCTCCTCCCGTAATGAGGGAGGGGTTAGGCTTAGGCTAAAGTAAAGATGCTAAGTTAGAAGAATCTAGATTCGAATATTAAGTATGAGTTTAGGCCAGGGCAGACGAGGGACTTTTTTCCGGAAGGTCTTTGAGCCACGAATGTGCACAAAATACGATATTTTAATATTAATAAGCAGGTAATAAGGCATGTGTTTTGAAGTCGAGGATTGTCCATCATTTACACAATTCCATATGCTTACAAAAGTATAGGAGTAATTGTTTTTTTGTAAAAATAGATTTCCAACCTAGCGACAGTACTATACTCGTATACTGACGGTTATGATATTCAAAACTATTAATTATATTGGCAACAGTCTTCACTAACGTAAAAATATCACACAAACAGTATTTACATCACTCTGTATATACTTTAACTATATAACAACAAAACAAATAAGGTACAACAAACAAAAGCAATTAATTTCACTCTCAAATTCAATTCGTTTGACAAATGAGTTGAACAAGGTCGCCTGTCACGAACCTTCGCTAGATTGCTGATAAAAACATAATATTTTGAAAGGGAACATGAAATATTACTGTTACGTGTGTTTTGGTATATAATAAAACGGTTATTTACAGCAGCTGGTAATGACTTTCCATTAAAATTGTTGCAGAAGCATTTAAAAGTTCTCTTTTTGGACTTTTCTTGCAGTATTATAATTTTATAGACTTACGTAGGTAGAAATTGCATTTCAGCTTAAAATCAATATAAAATCACGCATTTTGCATACATATAAACATGGGTTTTTGTTGTGGTGTATAGCAGAGTTCAAAGTTAACTCCATCGTAAAAAAGAAATATAAAGTTGAATCATAATCTGTTACGTAGTTTTTACGTGTAAAAAATTATTAATTAATTTATTTACATACCCTTACAATACAATATTACAGCATAACATCAAAGAAATATCTTAATCAGCTCCATTTCAAACGCTGAACCTTTCAAAACACAACCAACGCACATCATAATATATCCACTCCTTTTCGTATCTAAGTAGTCCTACGATTCCTTCAAAGAGAACCCATTATAAAAACAAACAGGAGCGTATATACCCTTGAAACTGTTGAACCATGGGTCAATACCGCGGCAGACAGACTTTCATTCACCTTTAATGTACTCCACACTGCGATAGTTTAGCATATGTATGTTGAACTTTATAACTGAAGCTTAAAACTACGTTGAAAAAAATAATATCATAATTATGTAAATAACCTTTCCCATAGGCGTAAATAGAGACCAAATATCTACTCCATAATAAAAAAAAACTAAAATGGAAAATATACAAACACAATTATTATAGGCAGAAACCAGCCAAAACAGTGTTATCTAGGTAATCCCATTCTTTAGTTTCTGCATAAACGAGTAATAAAACAAACATCTATCAAACCTCAAATTTTCCATTACAATATTGCTAGCACAAAATCAAAAGAATAAATAAACCTTTACTATTTCAAACCACAAGCCTCCAAGGCCATTCCTTTTAGTATCTAAGTAGTCCTACGATTCTTTCAAAGGGAACCCATTATAAAAACAAACAGGAGCGTATATACCCTTGAAACTGTTGAACCATGGGTCAATACTGCGGCAGACAGACTTTCATTCACCTTTAATGTACTGCACACCGCGATAGTTTAGCATATGTGTTGAACTTTATAGCTGCATGTACATCTGGAGGTATAGGGGTGGTTCGAAATGGTTGTCTGGAAAGGTAGTGTAAGATTGGATGAAAATTTGATCTTGTGCGAGACATTGTTTAGTCTATTTTTACGGTTTGCTTCGGCATCTTACAGATCGAATTGGTGATGTAAAAAGTGAAACTGATAGATGCTTTTATAAATTACCATCTCTCGATATTTTAATTAATTAATGATGACAATGCAGTAACCCTGGGGAGTCTACAGAAACCAATGAAAGAAACATTTCTTTCGGCTATCTGTGATTTTTCCAAATTTTCTGTTTAAGAGTTACGATTTTCATAAAGATCTTTGCATTTAGTCATCTACTTACTCAGAATGTAGTTTAGTTTATTTAACTCTTTAGTATATTGATTCAGTTATCGAGTAAACTCTTCATACATCATCTGAAAATAGGCACAGAACTCAATAATAATAGCAAAGCAGTTCCTCAAATACTAGTCTATCAACTCACCTACAGCACTAGCAAATAAAAACAAAATAAAACACAAGGAAATAATACACGAACACGCATAGTGATGTAACTCTATACTGTCAACCTTGTACCGGCTTGTGCGAAGGAAAACCGCTGTTTGACAAAGAGCCGGGGTCAAGACACCGACAGGTGTAATGCGACCACTTTGTGTTATATAGTGCTAGTTTTACACGCGGTTTTGTTCGTTTAATTATACTTAAGACTTTGTCTAGAAGAGGCGAATTCGCCGCGATTTCTTCGCGAGTATTCGCGCGCACGTACCATTCACAATAGTAGAAGTCGCGCGTATTTTGAACTCGCACGAAGCTTGTCGACGCGCTGTTTGGAAACCCCCTAAAACACCCATATGGACAAGTTAGACGATAAGACTATAAATAGTACATAATAAAAGCTTAAACCATAAACCTACGATCACAATTGACCCTACAATCCTTTCTTTCCACTTCCATATTGAAGCCTATCAACAATTTTACCATAAAAACATAACATTCAACTGCCTATGCAATTATACCCAGCACGATCACAAATACAAGTACCTACTAGGTTTACGTATGGGAAAACCCCTGTATAAAAGTATCGCTTACCGCTTTTGTCCCCTTTGTGCCTTTTAAAAGGTTGTAGTGCTTCTGCTATGAAACAAAAGGGAAACAGGGAATGTGTTTTTCAGTGCAGAGGTCAATGGTTTTAAAACGTTTTGACGAACGGTTTTTAAGTTGTAAGTTTGTATGTGGGTATGTGTATACTAAATTGCTGTATCGATGTTTGGTATTTGTAGTTCTGAGTTCGTTTTCGATGTAGCAATGCTTTTAAACGATGCGTAGTTAGAGTTAGTATGATAGTAAAATACCACGTTAGGTGTTATCTATGAGAAATATACGGGTAAATATATGTACAAAATTGTAAGGGCATTAATCGCGGCTTCACTCAACAAAATATTAAAAAATATATTACTTAATAGAATTCCAGAACCTTAACTGTATCCATGCAAAATTTCATAAAAATTGGTTCAGCAGTTAGCAGCAAAAGTGTAACAAACAAACTAACTCACGTCTTATAATATTACTACGGATAAACATGATGTATGAAAATTCCATCAATAAGGTCTTCAAGCAAAACATAAACATCGGAAAAACATGTTATCATCAATTCAATTAACCGTTTTTGCAACACATAACACGTCATTATGAATTCATTACCGAGGTCAGCTGACATTGACGGTATAAATAACCTGTTCATACATGTTTGTTATCATATTGTACATGTATGATAACGGGCATGTATGAAATGTTATGTATGAAGATGTGCATTTTTGTTGTGTCTTATGAGATTATGAAAGTGCTTTCATTTACAATGTGATAAGAATGAAGGAAGTTTGTAATCCGACGGATGTTTTTCAGTGCTAAAGTATTTTTTTCTTACAGCACAGAGAAATTTCAAAAATATGTTCTTCAGTTTTATAACGTTAATGGTTGATATAACCTATGTTAAATGATGGGATAAATAAGTCTTCTCTAATTCTATGAAAGATGATATGAAACTTTACTTATACAGTTAGTCGTATTTGGTAGACTCTCGTGAATTTAAAATATTCTTTATAACTAAGCAATTACTATTTGTCACGATTTTTCTTACGCTAGTATTTAAAATGATAATTACTTTCACATATTGAGTCATAAAGTCTACCAGACTATCAGTAAAATGAAATTAATTTGCTCAAAATACAAAGTGCATTTACGTATCGTATTCACATCCTTTTCATACACCCACACTGTGAAGTCACTGGCCGGAACATAACTACACATATACCTATGTACATATAAAACAGTCAAACATACCTACATGTTACAGTCTAAACCCTTTACCGTACTTTATTTAACTCTACCCAAAAACTTGTTCAAAACCACTTGAGGAAAAATATTAGCGACCGTTTAAAGGTTTTGACAACGCTATTTTTTATCTTAGAATCTATTATTCCGCCGATAGATATCTTTAACTCAGGTGTAGATAGTTTAATGTTGTTTGTTTTTTGAAAATAATGAAACAAATAATGATTTTGTCTAATAGTGAATCCATTAAAAACAAAGATAAAACAAATGATGTGGGTATTTGGTGGGTTATTAGGTGGTCATTTTAAAAAATAACTGCGAGATAAGTATATTCTGACAAAATACTGATTTTGGCACTGGACTTTTTTCACACACATTATGTTTTCGGACCCCAATAAAAGAATGAAATATTTACTCAACGAGGGTCTCACTTAGTCACCACGCGGGAGGGAAAAAGGGTCCTTTTATTTGTGTACATTTAACTGTCATCTGACCTTAAATATAGGAGGAAAGGTCTGTTATTTGCCTAAAAGGTAACTCTCGTGTTTGCTTTTCATTTCTTGGTAAAATAAATGCGAAGAAAATAAGGATTGTTCTTTCTGCTGTTGTTATCTAAAAACAGTGGAAGCTTAATGTAGATGATAAAATGTAGAGCTGTAGGTGTCTTATTGAAAATACGTCTGTTTAGATTAGAATATCAAATATTTATTCAACTTTGTCGATGAATCAAGACAAAGTAAGGAAACTGACAGTTTTTCAAATAGACATTCCTGGTAGCTACTGAAAGTCCAAATTTCATTGGTGATATGGATAATAGCTTCAATTCTCCTGTATCAGAAAATTGTCTAGTAATTGCAGAGGGGTATAATAGAAATAACTTTTAACCCGCAATTGGCTAGCGTGGTGGACTCAAGGCCTAACCCCTTCCTCATTACGGGAGCAGACACTTGTCCAGCAGTTGGACATTAATGGGTTACATTTATTTATAACTTTCATAAGAAACCTTCTCCAAGTCTTTGTATTTCACACAACCTGCAAGTAATAGTTGGACCTAAAGTGCTGAATCAAAAGTACCGCAGTGATTACACTAGCCATATTGTAATATTCAATAAGAACTAGTATTTTGTCGCAATATCGAACACCAGGTCCGTGGTATATGAAGAAAGTTGGGAGCGAAGGGCTTACACAGCTTTTCCTTTCAGATATTGAAGCGGACTCTTAGGTACCTAATAACATAATATGAAGAAAAATAAAAATTGGTCCTAGAATCAGATATTATTTGTAATATCTTGAGAAACTACCCTCACACGTCAGCATTACATTATATTCTACTTGCTTCGAAACGATTAAACAGCCTATTACTGTCACGGAGATCAAGTCTAACTTTAAGTATATTACAACACTGTTTTGATACCTTTTTTAAGGCAGACACAATTATGTTTTTTTCGGAATAGATAAGCAATCATAACATTGCAGCATGATCTACCTAGAACTTATTTCTATGGTACCCCTTTTTTGCTTGCATTCATACATACCGTAGGATGAGCATTCCTAAACTTTCTTCTCATTGCTGTCTTCGGAACCTACCTATTTATAACAATTCAACAACCAAGTTTAATGGTTACTCAATACCCTATCAACCTAGTTTATTCCTAAACAAAACTGTTTTTCAACACTAAACACTTCTTCTTCTTCTTAGCGTGTCGATGGCAAACAAATTATAATATTAATATTTAAAATAGTGTATGACACTTTCTGTCTTGCTATACACTGCCAGCCCATTAAAAACAACACTAAACACTAGTACTAACACACCATTACATAATTCTACAACCACTCCACAAACAGGCCATAATAGTAGTATTGTCACATAAATCTGTCAAGCAAATGGCACTAACTACAAACATGAGGAGCAACCTCCTTATTTAATCAGGTCAATAGCAGACAACATTAGCAAACAGAGACATGACTTCATACTGTCATGCCTCTAAATAACTATGGCACACATGGACCTTTGAGACGGAACTTTCAAGGCAACGCATATAATACGATATTATATTACATAGATCTAAAAGATATGTGATGGAAGGAAAAAAGGTAATTTTCTTTTTCCTTTTCTTCTAACGGGAGAGTGAGGAAGAAAAAGAGTCCTTTTACGCCTACAAAAGAACCTTACCTTACAGCAAGATGGCAGTTCTACAAAATGCTTTGAACAAGAATGCTTAGAATTTTCAGATGGCAACTAATGAGTGCCCTTAATTTAACGTCATGTTCAAGCACAGAAAAGTGACACACTCTTAAACTTATTTTTAGAAGTGATCCAGTTATTCCGAACTGAAATCTCCCAAAACAAACAAACAACAAATTCCTTACCACCAACAAAACACTGGATCACTATGTTAAGTTTTAGTTATACTATTTTCGGATCTATTTTTGTCCATACACAACAGAGCTTAGTAGCGCAATTCTGTACAATCGGTACTTTGGAGTATCGAGAATTTGACATTTAAAATGTACTGCCAAAATAGTTCCTACGCCCGTTAGAGGCGCTGATCAAATTTTCATACAATTTTGTCGATAGCTAGTCGGTTGTTGTCGGTAGTCGATAGTAGTAGAGAATCGAGCTACAATAGCGCAATTCTTAGTCGGTACTGTCGAGTATTGAGAGTTCGACATTTAAAATGTACTGCCAAAATAGTTCCTACGACGCCCGTTAGAGGCGCTGATCAGATTTTCATACAAAATTTGTCGATAGCTAGCCGGTTGTCGCACTGTGGATCGAAAATCGGCTGTAGAAGACATAGGATCTCGATGTCGCGAATGTTATTTTTTTTGATGGAAATGTATTCTGCTGATCATTACTGTTCTATAAAATGTCATATGACGTAATTGTGTGCACAAATGGAAGAGATATAATTTTTTTAAGAAAATTTTGTATGGAGCTGACATGAAAAATGAGAATATCTCTGGAATCGCAAGGTTGGCCGTTATATCCTTGCACACTGATATAGTACTATTTATTTGTGAATTTTTGACATACTTTATATCGCGGCATCACTTGCGATTTTTTTTCTAAAAATCGTCAAAATTTTCAAAAAAAATATTTTGTTTATAATACATTTTAATGCTTAAGTATGACAATAACAAGTGTAATTTACAATATTTTTTATGCTTAGACCAAAACGTTCTAAGAAATCACAAAATCGTACTACTTCTCCTCGAATGGTGTTCTCTGAACCTCGTATAATCTTTGTTTCGGGCCTCTGAAGCTTCTTCCGAAAGACTTCCAATTAAATTAGTACAAAAGCATTTACTGCAATTATGTCCCCTCCGTGAATCAACAATTTGTGGACAGTTGATGACATGCAGTAGGTACCCATCATACAGTTCCACGTATTTTCAGCGGTTGTTCTAGCGTATTCTTTAAATTTCGGCACGTCTACAAACTCTGGAGATGTGATAACTTGCAGAATCACAGCAAATCTGCATATTAGGTCTTCATCGAATCCAATGATCGCTGCAGTTTTACAAGGAAACTCAAAAAATCGCCTTGCTGTGTTCACATCGTTAGTTGTGTCTAATCCTCGCTTAATGATGTCGATCAAATGGTTGAGATCATCTCTGAATCGTTCTTGGATGAGTTTTTTTCGTGAATGCAGTGTCTCTTGATGGCTCTCTCCTCTTGCAGACCACTTTTTGAAGACTAGACGATGCGCTATGTGTAAAAGACATTCCGTTTATGCGGGCATGAAGTGATGATAATCCGAACTCATACACGCCAGAAGAAACGGTTTTTGACGCAATGGCATCTAACTTATACATTTATGTGGGCTTAGCCGAATACAGGTAGAGCAGGCCGCACTTCACTTCGCTACAGCCAGATATGTAAAAAAATTGCCATCAATCATCGTCACCATTAATTGGTAACTAATTTCAGTACTTGACATTTTGAGGGTACGAGAGATTTAATTTTGTTATCCATTGCAGTTTTTTCATTTATGACGACTTCTTTGGATTCGTTTGCAAAACTAAACTGGACTGGATGGCGATGGTGAGCAGGGTTTTAGATTCACCCATACGGTATCACCGTCAGCTATCAACTTTTAATGGAACCAAAGAGGTCATAAATGAGCTGGAATCATCTTCAAACCCCCTATCACCGTCAAATCCCCACCTTGGTGTTAATATCATTTGTTTATCCTGCCGTTACAAGTTCAGTATTTGGATAAGACGAAGACCTAATATGCAGATTTGCTGTGATTCTGCAAGTTATCACATCTGCAGAGTTTGTAGACGTGCCGAAATTTAAAGAATACGCTAGAACAACCGCTGAAAATACGTGGAACTGTATGATGGGTGCCTACTGCATGTCATCAACTGTCCACAAATTGTTGATTCACGGAGGGGACATAATTGCAGTAAATGCTTTTGTACTAATTTAATTGGAAGTCTTTCGGAAGAAGCTTCAGAGGCCCGAAACAAAGATTATACGAGGTTCAGAGAACACCATTCGAGGAGAAGTAGTACGATTTTGTGATTTCTTAGAACGTTTTGGTCTAAGCATAAAAAATATTGTAAATTACACTTGTTATTGTCATACTTAAGCATTAAAATGTATTATAAACAAAATATTTTTTTTGAAAATTTTGACGATTTTTAGAAAAAAAATCGCAAGTGATGCCGCGATATAAAGTATGTCAAAAATTCACAAATAAATAGTACTATATCAGTGTGCAAGGATATAACGGCCAACCTTGCGATTCCAGAGATATTCTCATTTTTCATGTCAGCTCCATACAAAATTTTCTTAAAAAAATTATATCTCTTCCATTTGTGCACACAATTACGTCATATGACATTTTATAGAACAGTAATGATCAGCAGAATACATTTCCATAAAAAAAAATAACATTCGCGACATCGAGATCCTATGTCTTCTACAGCCGATTTTCGATCCACCGTGTGTCGTTAGTCGATAGTTGTAGAAAACCAAACTACTGTTTACGAAGCATCCACGTCTCAACGTCAATATTTGTTTAGCTGGCGTACAGTCTTACTTGTCCTTTATTTGTCAAATACATGTAAGTAGATTACGGCTTATGATCGCTTTAGTGTCTGTTAAACAAACTGCTGTATATATTTGCATACAAATGGATCAGTGACGTCACTCTGCATAATCCAATAGACATGTCTAAAAACGTTTAGAATATTCCTTCTTGCGTCATACTTTAAGTGACAATTTAAATATTAAAAAGACAAAGTTTTTTGGTGACTCATATTTCTAGAAAATCCAAATAGTATATTTGGAGACAAATACCACCTTGTGAAGGTTGTCAAAATAAGTGTCTATCTTTCAGTCATTTAAATTATTAATACACAGTTTTATCGTCTTTAAGACAGCCTACGTAAAGGCCAGTCCGTGATGCTTTCTTTATAGCCAAATAAAGGGATATTTTAGTAGCTACATAAGACATACCATATTTAAGCTTATGCAGTGGTTACATTGCGAAGAATATCTTAGCTAAGAAGCTTATTATAATGGCAAGAAAATGTATCGATTAAGTAAAACTTATAGCAGTATCTTAGTCTTCCATTAAAATTCAAGAACTTGAAGCTCAACATTAATCTATTTTCTTCAGATTTCAGCGCTTCTGGTGAATACCTAAGTGGATTCTGGAGGCTATTTATCATTCTCAAGCTGTTCCGGCCTGAGATATAAACAAAAGCCCTTTGTGAGAAAATAAAGAGATTATAATAACGAGGGGTGGATATCTAAAGAGGGTAAAACCTTTGAAAATATACGGTAATTTTCAGGTACAAAGTGATATATTACTGGGAATAAATAACACCCTCAGAAAAAAGGCTTCAGTTCCACTTCACCGATTAAAGTATCTACCAGGCAAATAACGGCTACTTCTTCTAGATTCTAGTAGATATTATTACTACGATGAAGTATTTATTTATATAAAATCAATATATCAAACATAAACTGACTACTTGTGTAGTAGGAACATTATGTCTAGTTTGCGCATAACCGTTTGTGTAAAAATCCTTGTTAGTTTGTACGTATGATATCTAGGAAATACAATAAATTTTCTATAGAAAAAAACACACAGAAAGCAGTTATACATATTTAAATGAAGGAAGGAAATCTCTTTTACAAGGAAAGTATCAGTTACAGCCTTTCTACAAGCAAGTACACATCCACTTAGAAAACGATTAGCCAACACCAAATAGGCAATCTAGTCGGAAACTACTATTCTAGCAAGTTTAAGTGGTATTCGCCTAAAGGTACATAGGATAGGCAATTTTATGTGCAACTGACCGGTTTGGCGATACATGCATAATGGCAGCCGCTAGACATTGCGTAAGTCAACATCTGGTTCAGGTATTGAATTGCTAATATTGCAGCCGAAATGTAGGGTAGATTGAAAACCTTATAAGGAGACTAAAATTTAGATCTAGATCTTGCAAACTATTTTGAAACTTTACGTGAAGAAGTATTTTCCTGCATGACCGTGTGATTAGTGTGAGTTAAACGATATCAAAACATCTTTATACTCGAAGTAGTACCTACTCAAAAGGTTTTCTTCTGATATGATAGGCATTAAATTGACACGCAACAGGATGAAATAAAATTGTTCCTAAAAGAATATAGACGTTTAAATATACAGCTAGATGTTTTTTTAAATATCACACATCCTCACAGGTTTATATTAACTGATTAACTGCAATAGCCACCATGCGACAAAATCGTAAACTTCTCCCTTGTTTCACGGAAAAGCGCCATAAAATAGGTGCTAAACTTCTTAACTCCTCAGAGAACTACAAGGACGATAGTTTAATATATACTCCCAGAAAATACTCCACATTTATCTGCTGTTTACTGCATCAATAAAACCGTACGATAGGAAACATTAGCTCTATTATTGAGAACTTGTGATCACGTCATTTTCAATCAGATGCAAGGACAAAATTGCATGACTATTCATTCAGTTGTCCAAGTCAGTTAAAACGACTTCTAGAATAATTTTAATTCCTAAAATTTTTAAATGACTTCTAGAATGTTTCTTGTGTAGTTCCTAGTCTAATTAAAGTCACGTAATTGGGGACCGTCTTTTTGTGAAGCCTTGATGTAACCTTGTAAATAATTCCTTATAATAGCAGGTAGTGTTATTATGTCTGTCTGTCAAATAATGTTAGGTATTTGGCTTCTGTTCGTGTTTCCAGAATGTAAGATAATTGAAGTATCATAGTACATATAATCATGATTATTCATATACATATGTTATGTTATCTTATAACAATATTCGGAGAAATCAATTTATTCTGATTTAAGTCGTAACTTCGGCTACCATTTTTTTCAACCACAGCCAAATGTTCTTTGATGTACTTAAATAGCAATCCATCTTAATTAGTATTTAAGCTGACGTTAAAGGCACTAACTGGGCATTTTAGATGCCGTTATTAAAACGGCTTAAACATAACTTATTACTGAAAACCGTGACGGTAACTAACCAGTGTGAAACGCAATTATGACCAGGGTAGTGTTAATTATTATAATACTTATCTATTTAAAAGTACCACATAGATATAATTAGGTACATTATGTGTTTACTGTTGGTATCCAGAAGCGTAGCAGCCGCTGTGTCAGTCGTTTGATGATAAATTATACGGCTCGCCGGCTGGAAGTCTCGTAGCTCTGTTTTGGACTTCGCCGAAGCAATACCACAATTTATATTTAGGCCTTATAGGCTTTGCAACATAGAAGTGGATTTGCCCGTTGCTTGTATGTTTGTAAAAGTCCCCGCGATACAAAAGCAATTCTAAGTGCGGTAATTGTCTATTAAAAAAAAAAGAAATATTTAAAGAAACTTTATACCAAATGGGGTGAGTAAATGAATTTTTTCATTTTAGTATTCTGTTTACGTCAGAGGCTACAAAATTAAAAGCAATTTTTCTGCAACGAAGTGAAGTCTGCAAAATGCCTTTTAACGCAAAGGGGCTTGGCAGACTCAACCTCTAATTGAAATGCAATATTTACTCAATCTAATATGACTTTTTTTATCCTTTTTATGTCTGGATGTGGCAAACAAATTGCTTTTTGAAACGAAATTGAAATGGACAAAAAGTAGCTGCAGAATTTTGCAATTACCTTTTAAAATTGATTCAGTGGTTACGATTTTTGAACCCTAGACTTTTAATAAAAAATGACCTTAGACCTGTTGTTTTTATATTGTAATTAGAAGCGAATTGCGTAATATGAATAAATAAAAGTATGGAGTAAAGGTCATTTAAGTTAATAGAGATGAATTGATCAACTTCCGTTTCTTAACACTCAATGTAGCTCTAAATTCATTTAAGGCTGCCATTGAATGCAGTTATACTATTTACCACAAATTAAAAGGATAAAGATACTAGCAACACAATTAAAAACAACTCTTAATTAATTTTAAGAATGGCATCCAATGCTGTTTAACTACGAGGATATACTACACTACAAATTGAGAGAAATTGCTGCATGTTGAAGAAATATGTAAAGCAAAAGACTTCGCCTCTTCACGATAGAATCTGCAAAGTAACCACGCATGTCATTACTCCCACAGGAGCAATGCCATCTAAAGCTGAAATAAAAGTATCGCCGATCCATGAAATTGCTTCCGATTTGTTTAGATCTTCAGTCTGGGAAAAATTGTTGACTAGGGCTGCTGTTTTGAAACTTCAAGACTATATTTAGAATCTTTAAAATTGCATCAAACCAATACAGGCTTAGGTGGAAAGGAGGATGCATTTTTGTCCGATATAATCTTTGTTTACTTACTTATTTTCTTTTAAGTATTAAATAACCTGAGTCATTGACCCGAAAAACGAAATGAACTACTGCTATAACCAGTTAAAAGATTAAACGCCTAGTTGACACTTTTCTTGAAGAAAGTGAGAGACTATTGCATATTGAATAGGCAAGATAAGTATCTGCGTAAGTGAATAGTCTAGGCGAAAGTATTCCTTTAGAATATTGCAAGACATTAACACAGTGACGCTAAGCCGCGTAGCAGGCCCTGTATAATTAGTGACAACATATGTTAATTGTCTGTACGAATTAACGATGGCCTGCTAGTCAATTGAATAGACCGCCGAGGCGAGGGTACGTAGTTGAATAGGAAAGAAGGGGTTAATAAGACGAATGGTATATGTATTGTATTTTAGTACCAGCTTGTGTTTGTCGGTTAACTTGCAAAACAAACATAGGTACGATTCCCTTAGAGACAGAATCTGGTCAATATTAGATTCTGTTTCAAAATAATTATTTTTTAATTACTTGTTCTAATCAAGTTCGCGTAACAATTTTTAAGGCCTTTGAAATCATAATCCGATTTTCTGCCAAACGACCAGTCTTTTTTTAAGACTTAAAGAGATTGAAGCATCTAATAACGTGTAATGTTAACATATTTCATCGTTTCTTATAAACAAGTATAAGAATATCAATAATCGAAAGTTCAACAAAGCCACTTAATTAACAATATATTAACAAGATTTTAACATAATTTTCTACATAAAGATGCTGCGTTCCACACCACACGAAGCCGTTCAACTTGCCACATGCGTCCAGTTCTTTAAATGACTGAACACAAGTTCATCCAAGTGGATCCAGGCGTCTACGTGTATACTCCGACCATGTTCTGTGGTCACAACGACACTACGTATTCTACGTAACTCGATATTGATGTTGCTCCTTGATATTTTACATGTGTATAAAAGAAAATTTTGTTTTTATTTTTACCAAGTATCAGGTGAATATGGTTTCAACCTAATTTCCCAAGTTTGGTATCCTTTTTCTGGATGCTTGTGATGGAAGACTTTCAAGTAAATGATTCGTTCTTAGTCATTTTGATATGTAGTCAAGTATTTTATTGCTTCTGCAGCAAGTTATCGATACGTTAGCAAAATAAATGCTGACGGTAAAAACGTTTAGGTGCAAAAATCTGACTACTGCCTAATCTAAACTGTATTCTACTAACGAAATATTAATCAATTTTATAGTTCAACGAACAAAACTAGAACAAAACTTTTGTAAACCGAGCTACATTTAACCTGAATCATATTTTTCCCACAAATTATAAAACTTTGTGTAATAGGTAAAATTACATGAATTTATACCGACTATTTATGATCGTTACATTTTGTAATTACAACAGGATTATAATAGCGTCGTAAGTTATGCAAATGGCCGCCGTGACGTCATTGATATTGATTGGAGATAGCAGAGCTTGTTATTAAATGTTTTTCTGAAGTTTTCTTGAAGAAATAAAGAATGCTTCTGTTTGCAATATGGATTAAAAATACTTTTGTTTAGAGCATTTCGCGTCAAGAATGACTGTACTAGTTTAGATTAGTGTGTAGAGTAGCAACTAATTTACCTAGATTTCGATCAACTCAAAGGCTAGGTTTTCAATTTGAAATTTTCTTAGGACGTCTTTTTATAATTATGCAGCGTCATACTACTGCAATGCAATAAAAAAGACTGTCACAAGATAAGATGCAAACATCAAACAATCAGTGAATTTTCAGCAGTGGATAGAAGATAACTTACTAAATAAGTACAATACGTGTTAAACGACTGCCTTTGTGGTTCAGTAGTGTATCTGATTACTGGTTTTGAGTTTCATTCCCTGGTCGAGCCAAGTCCTATTGGTCTTTTTTAATTTATATTGCAATATTTCTCAATAGTAGCCTGGACTTCGGTATCATGCCCAGCAAATGGCAAGTCTCCTATTACATCCATTAACAATGTAAGTCCCTTACATTGTTAATGGAGACACGTGGTGGTAAGCAAGAAACTGCGTTTTTCTACGATACAATCTTCAAAGTAACCATCTGCCTACATTTTCGTCTTTACGTCATATTATGTACGTACATGTAAGGTTTTGTACTACAACTTGCTTGAAAAGCAAGCAAGTGTACTGTTACTAACAGTAGACCGTTTAAATACACATTGCACAAGTGTTAACATCGCAATTACCAAGCTGTTAATTGTCGTCATTAAACAGCGGTTGTCGTTGTAAAGAACTTGATGTGAGACGTGTTAGATATTTTTTTATTAAATGTTTCGTATAAAAGCAATAAGTTACAGAATTTCTTAAAGCAGACAATTGTATAGGTACCTATGCTAGTTTCAGCAAGTTTTTTAAGGATAGATTACATAGTAGATAAATTAATTGAAAAGATTAACAGTAATAAAAATCTGAAACTTTCAGGTTTAAATTTCACTAGGCAGTTCAACGACCCGATTCGTAATATCTTGAACGTGAAACTTGAAAACTCGTTTCCTATTCGATAAGTAAGGTCATTAAAATTAGCGAAGTCGGCAGAAAATAATTGTAAATTCACGATACAATTTTGGTACTGGGAAATCGTCTTGTAGATTACAATAGCTAGTGTAGTAGAGAGCCCGAATTGAAGAAGCGGGTAGATCTTAAAGTTTCCGAGTGTCAAGGAAATTCATCAATCAACCATTGACGTTGTTTTTCTATACTCTGTTTCTGCTAAAACAAAGTCAAACCAGCTCATATTTATAGCGTCTAGACCTGAATGCAGACAGAGGGACAGTTTATAAACAGCTCATTATATTTAGATCAGACGGTAACTGTCGGGAATATGGGCGTATTTCAGAGATGAGTGGAAAATAAAACTAATTTGACTCTAGTCATGTCTTTGAGTATAATTAATGGTTGTAAACGCAGGATAAAATAAGACTTTAACATCCAAAACAACCTAATTTGTGAGAAAGGATAAGATTACACGGTTTCTGTATTGCTTTTTCTTTGTTAAAGTAAAAAATAGTACACTTTAGCACGTAAACGGCCCCAATGATTCATTTTCAAGCGTTTGGCAAAGTCAAACTAAACATCTTGAAATGTAGGCCTCTAGAAATATGGGTCAGCGTATAGACTGGTATTTGAGTATTTCTGGACTGCCGACTAAAAGGTTTCTATACTGAAATCTAGCACACGATGCTGTCAAATGAAAAGTACTGGCGACTTGGCAGCTCTTTGTTTGTAGTAATATTTTTGCTTGGAGATCTTCTTTTTTGTGCCGATCTTTTGCTTAAAATATCTGGACGTCTAAAACACCTATAGTGCTAATAATGCTTTTATTTTGAACGACGGCTCATCTTCAATCACTTTCTTTGTATATTTTCTTTAAGCCCTCTGCGATTAATTAATTGTGCATTATTAAATAACAATTACTATCTACACAACCTACTTCAACATCATTATAAAATAGAACATCCCTCCAAAAAAAAAACATGTAAAATGTTGTCAAGACAACCACATAAGGTTTGCCCTGTGAAAAATATATCAGATCTCTTGTAGAGCCAAGCTTCTGAATATACATGGCCTTACTCTACCGACCTTAACTTTACATATTCTAGGTACATATCAGTACACATAGCTTCGCCGATTGGCTACCATCGTGGAGGTGATGCGGATATTTAGTTTCTGAAATAAGTAACGAAACAGCCAAGCCATAATTTTCAACAGATTCTACATCTACAGTACTTACTGTAGTGTACACTAAGTAAGGTCTATATGACCTTCTGCAGGCTAGCACGTAGCAGACACATTACCATCAATTGCATAGGTAAGTAAGGACCAGTGGGCGTTCTGTGGCAATATCGTTTGTCTTCACCGGTACAGGAGAACCTGTGTTCTGTACTAGACTTGACTAATTGGTTTAAGGGATAGTAATATGGAACCTATTGGACCTGGTACTGTGACTGACAGTTTGTTTTTATGCGTGTAATTAGTATTGTTTTCATTTAGCGGCAAATTTTTAAGCCATGTTACGGTATTATATTAGAACCTCTCTCTCTGTTTTCTTAAAAATGTTTATTTTGACGCAGACTTGACGCCGCGGTGATGTCTACCTTGTTACATGCCTACAGCCTAAGCCTAGGCCTAGGTAATGTCTACAGCCTAATTTTATTGAATACATCTACACTGACCTGAAAACGCGGCCAAGAGTTTTGACATTACGTTTCCTTGGAGTGCTGTAGATACATAAGGGCTGCCAAATATAACTATACGATCTACTAAAATCAAATTATTCAATTATATCATCGTCTGCAAACAATAACTACTTTCAACTTAAGGAATAAATCCTAATACGATCCGTACAAACTCTTTTTGCTTCATTCGCATCCATACATATTGTCATACATCTTGACTACTACGCGCCTGACCTTTTTAACGTTGTCTTTGCTGCTACGGGAAGAAAGAAAATATATGTATGGAGAAATTTTTGCCCAGCTATAAGAAAGTACAGGTCACAAAAAATAACTTAGCCATAAGTAAATGTTAAAAAAGAAGACACTAGCCATTAAAGGTCGCCGTAGGCCCAGCATCTGCGCGGCTGACGTTCGACCCACTTTCTGTGTCCCGACCGACCCGTTGGAAAGCGAACAGATGGCTTTTGTTTACGATCATTGGGAAATCAACGTGTATCCTTGTATTTTTACGAGCGAGTCTTTAAACTGTCAGTTTAGAAATTTAAGATGTATGAGGTTTCTTTACTATTAGAGGGTAGATAAAATCGGAAAAAAGGTCACGAACTTTTCTTGATATTAATTAGGTAGAAACCATTTGATACTTCCATAACTTTTAAACTTTCGCGTTGCATGATTAATATAATAATAGAATACGGGAGAGTCAGCTTGCAACCACGGCGAGCGAAATGTTAGGCATTTCAAAGTAAAGTGCGTGATCGCGTTAATTCTCGTATCCTTTTATATATTTGATACTTTTTGGAAGAAAACATGTTTATATGTTTCTAATGTGGTTGTAAGACTAATGATTAATCAAACATTACATGCGATATTGTTACTTGTACTAATGTTTTTTTGTTGCGTTTCTATAATAATATATATTAATATCTTTACAATCTATTTGTTCAGTAGTTTCCGAAATAACCACTTACAATCAACAAAAAAATTACACTTTTCTAAAGCTTACTAAAAGCGTGGTCTGAACAACAGCACATAATAATTACATAATTTATTTCAGTTCAACATGCTAGCCGGTATTACGATGCACCGTAATGATAGCTAATGGCGTTGCGCAAATATGGAATGTACATGGTCATTATGGACGATAACTATCTTATAACTACCTGTAGTTAGAATCTTGGAGCAAATTATCTATTTTATGGAGCTTCTCGAAAGATCCATGATAATTTTGAAGATGGATCAGGCAAAACACTTTGGCATGTTATTCTGGGAGATAATAGAGGTAGAGTCGTATATCTGATTACCTTCGTAATCGTTGCACTAGTTTCTTTTTAGGCTACCTAGTACTAGGATATGCTTATTGCAGTTAAATTTAGCTCCCAAATTCTAGGCTGCAACAAAGAATTTGAAGCATTAGAGACGATGTTCTTTCGATTATGCATCGGTTTACATCGTTGATACTTCAAAGAATACTTATTAAATCACTAGCTGACTCGAGCAACTTCGCTTGCATCACATTAGAGAGAATGGGTCAAAATTTTGCCCGCTTTTGTAGTAACATTTTTTATTGGTACTGTGCTCCTATTGGTCTTAGCGTAATGATATATAGCCTTCCTCGATAAATGGACTATTTAACACTGAAAGCATTTTTCAAATCGGAGCAATACCTCCTGAGTTTAGCGCGTTCAAACAAACAAACTCTTCAGGCATATAATATTAGTAGAGGTAGGTACTAAAATTGTATTTAGGTTAAAGGAGAGGTTAAGACAGGCTGAAATACAACGAGATCAATTTCAACAAAAAATATTACGATGAATTTGAGAAAAACTCGTAGTCCGTTTGTCAACAACTAAGCCCGCATCTAAAGTGTTTCCAAGTCGTCTGTTTTGTTGGTTTAGGGCACAAGTGAATTGCGCAAATAAAAAACAACCTCTTGAACTTTTCTCGTAAGCGTCGTTTAACTCGAATTATTTGAACATAGACCTTTTTATTTCCCTTTAGTTAATAGACTTGAAGATTTTCGGGACCGTGACAAAGAATTTATTTACGGAAGGATCCGATCCGAAGACTGGACTGGATAAATTATGCTGGTAATCGATAAATATACATAACGTTCTATAGGATACATCTATGAAGCGTTAAAAACTAAGTTACGGCTTCTTTTTAGCAGTATTCATTGACCATTAATGGAAGGCCTATGAAGCTTTATCAGTAAATTGACAGCATGTAAAATCAAGCTGAAAGTACCGACTATCCTTATTAAGTGCACAAATCTCGAGAAGAAATAGTTACGTACGTACATATGTACGCGCATAGCTTTAGACCTACTACACAAAATTGAATAATTCTTTTTTTTGTGTGTTTGTAATTGTCAGGACGAGGTTTGAACGTGATCGACGGGATCCAAATCTCAAATCCAAGATCCGGGCCGCCAGAATTTTGTAAGAGGTCATCTTTCCACGCCAAAGTGGCCGGCACAAAACTAGCAACTAATTAACTACCCATCAATAATTTACAAAACCTTTTATACCTGTAACTAACTTCTAACATTTACACTTTAAACCTGTCCGAAGCACCCTGTTTACGTAAAATGGAGTCCGGAAACGACTTAGACAGGTCGTAATTGCACGGCATGTGTTTTACTGTATAATTTCATGGCACATCGCACTTAGCGAAGGTTAAGTAAGTAACTTAAAACATCGTGTGAGTTATTACGGCTGCAGTTGAGTAGAAAGGTTTTTAATGTCCTTTTTCTATAGCTACTTGAATAGCTGTTCAGGTGCTTCATGATAGGCATAGGCCTTTTAAGTCACGAATGAAGATGTTCCCTCATTACAAATATTTCTCTATCTGACGCCATCTGAATCATCTGCAATAGATGGACACAAGCCAATGATGATGATCCTTCGTGAGGCACTAAGTTTTTCTTGATTTAGTTACCTATTTCTACCTAAACGATCAGGAAAAACCGTTTGTTTTTGTTATCCCTATAATTTGCTGTTTACTACTAAGTAAACGGGCAATGAACATCTTTGCACCAAGGAAACTCTACAGGAAAGGTTCGAATAAGACTCATATTTGCATTTTTCCTTGAAGACATCACAGTATTTTAAACCAGATTAAATCCCTTCTTCGAGTTTCAGAACTAAGCAATGAAATACTAAGGTGAGTATTTAGACCAGCACAGTAAAATCCTATTAAATCGCTACTAAATCCCATTCCTATAATAAATCGCAATATTATCCGCGGCAATTAAACGTATAGTGGTATGAAACCGGTCGTGATCCGCTTATAGCCAGGACCAGTTGCGCGGGCACATCGTGTCACTGAACCAACTGGGATTCGCTAGGTGACGTAAGGAATCATATTGAACGTTCAAAAGAATGGTGTCAGAGAAACGATCTTGACAAAGATTTACGAAAAGCTTTCTACTACTTCGGGATTTTGAGAAGTTGATAAAGTGGCAGGTAAATATATTCTGGACTTAACAAAGGCAATCGCGTCTTTAATCTGAAGGTTTAGGAGGTTGGAAGGTTTTTTGACAGTGGTCTAAAACCAGGGTAGTGTTAATAAACGCTGTGAAAAAGGATGATGATAGAAATGTAGAATCAGCTAAATAGAATGTTCAGTTTTAAAGTTCCGTTATACCAGTTTCTGATTAAAGTAAAATTGGGATGGTAATGTTTACATACCTATTCCATTTCCTTTTTACGAATAATGAGAAATAACATGCACTTTTCTTTAATTACCTACATAACAATGAAATATTCCTAGTGGAAGGTAGGTACTCTATAAACGTTGATGCAAATCCAAAATCGTGGGTTTGTTCAAGTCGATGATTTCACCAAAATTTTATATTATCGTGAATATTTTCGTATAGCGAAACTTACCCATTTTAACGACTAGCGATAGAATTTAGATAAAGGCGAATAATATGTTTCTTTCTTAGAAAAAGGGGTGGGCTCGTCGGACATCCGAGATGACCTTCAGATAGGGGTAGGTGCGGCGCTAGGGGTGAATCTCTCAAGGACAACCAAATACACTAACAGGCTTGACTCTGAGAAATATTATTAACAAAAATATTTGTACCTACATTTTATGTATTGCTAACATTATTATACTGATCTTATCTCTTTGATTCAGGATCTGTGGTTTATTTATTTATTTTCAAAATTTTTAGCAAACTAAAGTATGGAGTTACCCAGTAAGTGGTAGGTACTGGCTGGAGTTTTAGAAAATATGATATAATTTGCCCAAGTCCTGTATAGGAATCAACCAAGGATGCTGTAATAGGACAGGACTTCGTAAAACAATTTCTTCTAGAAGTATTCTTGTATTAGTATGCCACTAATAATAAAGAGATAAGGCATATATGAAGATTTAGGGTGAGCCTATCTATAGTACCAGACATTTTCTTACAGTGGTCTAAGTATATCATCTTAGTATACAAAGTTTCATGATTTATTTACACTCATATTAATTATGAGACATTACTTTACAAGATAGTTATTATAATAATAAGTAGTGTATGTAAACAAAGCCATGTATGTCAAGGTAATAATATGATGTTTCTTTGCGCTTGTTATCTAGATTGCAAATAATTATTATTTGCTCTGTAACACATTTAATATAATGCAGTAGCATGATTATATTAACATATCTTAGTGAGAAAAAACTACCTCAATTTTAAATTGAATTAGTACCTACTAGGATAATATTTTAAATGTAGAGATGAAATATCATACATACTGCTAAAATGACTTCAACTTACAAGATATGCTAGAATGACAGTTACTCTTCAAATGAAAACACAAGTTTTTAAATTTTGATATTATTCTACTGTTTCATTATCATTTTGCAAATTCATAATTTAGAAATTACCAATGAAAATATATTACACATACATACAAATAATTAAATTGATTTTAAGTATACCTAATACTCTGCTATCTATTTATTTATTTAAAACTTCATATACATATATGTATATAGGCACACTTAATGCCAAAAAGGCATTTACTACCATTCTACCTTAGGGTGATGCACAGATTGAAACAAGTAGGTGTTTAAAAAAAAAAAAAAAGGATGTTATTTCAGGTAGGTAGATGAAAATTAGCAGGCTACATATAGCTACCTACTGCTGCTATATCTAGTTTTGTAATATTTGCTATAGTTGTTGACCTTCCAGCGACATACTATTGTAGTTTCAGATTTAATTACTCTCAGACTAATGAGTTTTCAAGCTGTGTAGTCATGTCCAGTCATTTGAACATAATTGCATTTTAGTTTATAAGGCATAGTTTTTGTCTGAATTGTAGATCATTTAAATTATTCTAATATCAGCATTTTATGTCAGGAATTAAATAATTTATGAATCTTATTATACTTTAAAATAAATACACTTATGTGCACGTACGGAATTTGGCACGTAAACATTAAAATATAGATAGCGAAAAAATACCAGAAGTTTTATTTTATTGTACCTACCTGCAATTGAAAAAATACCTACACAGTATTGAGATAATAATTCAATGATTAACCTCGTGGTTAAATGCAAATAAACCCCGATAAAAGGGGTCAAAAAGTCAAAAGGGTACAGGCTACCCACGCGAAAAATTAAATATAGCTCGCCGAACCGAACCAAGTCCCGAAAATAATATAATCAATAGCTTTTCTACATACCTTCAGAGACATTGTGGATATAAATCGATGAACAACAACACTACACCAGAAAACAAACAATCATCACACTATAATTACAAAATAACCACTGCACTATTTATTTGCGAATTTTTACTTCACTGTAACTAAAACATGTCGTAACGCTTATTACGTAACGGTAAATATAAATTCGTGTTTTATTCACAAATGTTTATGTGATGTATTGTCGCGTTTCACAGCTGTAGCGATTGAATTATTTTTATCGATAACGAAGAATACCGACAGACGTCAACAACGTAACGTTGTGTTTCAATCTCTGATTTTTTCCCTCGCTCGCGAGTTGCGCGCGTTTTGACAGATCGGCGAGCGCGTTCCAGACGTGTTGGTTAAGTTCTTGGACATTTATGTGTTTATTTTTTGCAAGTAATTTAATTCGCAATTTTGGATGTCATTGGGTTTATTAATTAACAATATATTAAGACAGAAAACAGGAGCAATTGATTGTTATTATTGTTTATTTCACCAGTCTTAGTTTTTAATGAAACATTATTTACTTACCAAATCATTGTTAGACCCATATTACAATACACTTATATTAAGTCATTTAACTACCTAGCTAAATTGTTTCTGTTTTAGGATCGACCATGAGGTGAACTTTAACAGCCTGTACAGCAGATTTGGTGTCATATTTGTGAGGATGAGCAGATCTTAGGTGTACTCGAAGATCAGTAGCTGTGTTGGTATTGTATGGACAAAGTCTGCAATGGTAAAGGTACAAGCCAGGATGTCGACCGCTGCGTAGTACGTGCTTACGAAGGTTTTCCTGAAAACAAAAATGCATAGCATTTATTAAAACACGCACGCATACCTGAAGTATTTACATTACAATAGATTGCATGTATTTCGATAGATGGCGATGATTTTAGTAGCGCTGTTAATTTTACTACTACTAAAAATAACTGCCAATTATTGATATATATAAGATAATTATCTGATAGTAAAAGCAATTTATACTCGACTGAAAAATTACTAACCAAGCTTCCACAAGTAAATGAGCAGTGCGGACAAGCGTAAGGTTTAAGTCCTTGATGGCACATCATGTGCCTCTTCATATGACTGGCCTGATCAGTTTTAAATGTACAGATAAGGCATTCATGATGTTTAACCCTTTCACCATGAGATCGACGATGTCTGAAAAGTAAAATTTTAACATTTAAAACTACTACCAGATTACAGCGCCATCTCGTATCGACTAGTGGAGTTAACACGAATGTTAACATCTAAAGCGACATCTATACTAAATGCACTCACTGTGTGAAACTAGATACATCTAGTACTCTAACTGATGCTTATAACGTACGGCAGATGGCGCTTACATCAACTACAAAATTCTTTACATCTACAAGATGAATGAAATGCATGAAGTAAACAGAAATAAATTTGAGAGACATTACCTCGCTAATTGACTGGCATTAGTAGCAATATAAGTGCACTGGTCGTGTGGACACTGTCTCACAGCGGTGGCACGGTTGCAGCTATTTGTATGACGGGACAACGCGCTCCTGTAAATTATACGATGAGTGTTGAGTAATTTTATAAGATGGACAAATTATACTGTATTTGGTAATCATTAGATTTATTACATGTTTTGATAGGGGAATAAAGAAAAGCTTTTGCGAAAAATCTATATTTTCATAATATAAATTACAGGATGCCTATAGGAACGCTATAATATATATTTGTTTAACTATCAATAACTAGTAATTCGATATTTAAAAGTTGAAAAAACATAAAACATTTTTTACGATAAATTACATGACAAATGAAGTTTCTTGATCGAATCGCAAAATCCATCCAATCCATGCAACTCATTTCGCCATAACTTAATTGCACATAGGGTCTCGGACGGAAATCGAAGCTTAAACCTGTAAATACCCACAACTCACAGCGCATTTGAGCATAAGTAGACGAAGTGGCAGTTTTAGTTTTCTGTTTTTAAATGTCAGCAGAAAAGTAATTACCCCAAATCTTCAAGCTTTGATGTATCTTAATTGTTTTGTAAATAACCAACCATAATTTCACAAAAACAATTGAATGGATCATAAGATAGTTCAAATGCAGTCAAACTAAGGCTTAACTTTCGTTTTAGAAGTTAAAAGACAACACAAACGTACTTATAGTACAACTACATTATCAAACAAACATTCTCAACTATAACATAAAAACTACACACTCGCCCATAAAAACTAAACACAAAACTAGAACCGCACAATAATCATTTTAGTAATAATTCGGCGCATAATCTGGCAACACTGAGCGACCGCGGCGACCGTTAGTGCCGTCGTCGCATAGCGCTGCATTAATGCAGCCGTCGGCGACTCGCTATAACACGTAAGATATTGCACAAGTTAGATCATCAGGGCTCTTACGCTCCCCCAATGGCCATCCTCGTCTAACAATTGTCTAGATATGTTGAAACTTCGTTTAATGATGCGACGACTTGATTCATGCGGTCTGCGGCGAGCCGGCTACCAACTTCCCCTCTCGTCTTAACTACTAATGCATACGTTCCAATTTAATCATATTCTATCTTAATTGTTATGACACGATTTCGATAACTTTATGGCTCTGTATCTAAACACTATTGTTGAAATAAAAGATACCATTCCACAAGTTTATCTTTACGGCGGCCATTGTGAAGTATCTGCAGTAAAACATTAATGGCGAGGACAAACAGTCGTTAATTGTAACGCGCCACATTCAGTTCGGAACAGGCGTCGTCAATCCTGCGTGACTGATCCGAACTATTTATAGACTGACGTTAGACGTATAAATTGTATCGCGACGAGCGCGAGTGTCAAAGCAAATAAACCACACGCGATTTAGCGCCATCAAACCGCTCGA
Source organism: Anticarsia gemmatalis (assembly GCF_050436995.1). Taxonomy (NCBI): domain Eukaryota; kingdom Metazoa; phylum Arthropoda; class Insecta; order Lepidoptera; family Erebidae; genus Anticarsia; species Anticarsia gemmatalis. The sequence goes on along the minus strand of NC_134748.1, from coordinate 13,852,814 downwards.
CAGATCAAAATGCAAATCCCCGATACGTTACGCGGACACGTGCTAACAATAAAATTTCAAACGTCCACTATCTCACTCTGACACTAATATTTTGATCCAGCACTCTCTCAAAATACCGCGCATCCGGGGAGAAATTTATTACCGTAGGGTATAAAAATGTCATCGTTGGCAACACCGCGGGCGGGAATGTGGTGGGCGCGAGCATAATCAAAGCGTCGTGTCAAATTATGAATGTATCCCGATATTTGTGAAGGAGTTGTGTGACGTGTGACATGTAACGCATCCGCTGCGCGCGCGCCTGTTATAAGCGCAAATTGATGTCGACGCGGCCAGCGCGACCACGCGCGAGCGCCGTTTATTTCTGTTGTATGCGTTTTGTTTGCGCTTCCGTCATGATTCTGATCGCTGATGCAAATTCACTTGCCATTCTTCGAACGCGACGCGGACACTCTCGTCTGCCAGTATAGCTATCAATTACAAGTTAATAAACCCGACGTTTAATCGAAGTAAGCGGAGAGTCACTATCAGTACCTACTAGGAGCTACTAATATAAATTCATTACAAAATGTCGGAAAAACTTTAGACAAACCTATCAAAAGCAGTACGTAGTTTCATACTCACTTGCTACTAAATCTGTTCTTACACTTCCCGCACTCCCACTCTTCAATCCTCTCCACAATGGTCGGCAGCTTCACATTGACCACATCAGTTCCATGTTCATTTCTCGAATGGTTCGCCAAACTGGACTGCCTCGTGAAATTCGCGCCACAAACCGAACAGACAAACGGCCTTTCGAAGGTATGCTGTCTTAAATGCTGACGAAGAGAGGCCTTCTTGAAACTCTTGGAGCAAAGAGGGCAGGGATACTTTAGAACAAATTTCTGCCCATCTCCGACTCTCTGGAGTTCTTTCTTCGGGACTGTGTGAAGGACTTCGTGGAAGAAGCATTCTGCTTGAGAGTCAGTGGTGAAGAGGCATTGGCTACAGTTCCAGAAGATGGAGGAAGACATGTGGGATGTTGGCTGGAATTGACACGCGTTGTCTCTCACGTGCCGGGTTACTTCTTGCGAGAGAATGAAGGACATACCGCATTTTGGACACCTGTAATAACGAAACACTATGAGTAACGCCGCCACAATAGTTGAAATAAGAAACTTAAACAGCAGTTGCTTTTGTAAAATTAAAATCTTTTAGACCTTGCCAGCAGAGATTCACATTGTTTAAACTACTTGCTACACTTTAAAGAACTAAAATCAGATTGTAGTGTATAATTTAACCAACAGCAATTAAATTCTTACTTACTTTTTCCTAATATTCGGATGGACTCTTCTAATATGGTCCTTCAAAACCAAAATATTTCTCAATATAACTGCTTCGGTGCAATAAGGACACTTTTTACTCAAGTCTTTAGTTGGTACACCCTGTGCCCTCATGTTCTCCTTCCTTCTTATCCTATGTTCGGACGTCTGACGATGTCGCTTAGCTTCTTCCGAAGAGCTAAAAGTCTTTGCGCAAACTAAACATAAGTACGCTCTCTGCTTATGCTTAGACTTCAAATGAGCAGCCAAAGTGAGCGAAGACTTAAACTTAGCTTTACATTGCTGGCAATTGTGCAACTCCTGATAATTGTCTGTAGCTGTGACAGACAATGGATGACTAGTCTTTTGACAGTGTCGTTTCATTTCGATGTTGTATCGGAATTCTTGGTGACATGTTGCACAGGAGAATATAGTTTTCTTTCTGATTATTATAGGCATAGATCTATTAATAACAGCAACCACTTCGCTATGGTCGGAACTGGACAAATGCTGAAGCATTTCTTGGGAAGTTTCACATTCAAACTTGCAAAAAGAACACCATAATCTACCATCAATGGACTCCAATCTTTGTTCGTGCTCTTCTGAAAACCAGTGTTGCATGAAAGTTGAAAGCCAGTTAGTGTAGAATTTACAGGGACTGCATTGAAAGGGGGATTGATGGACTATAGCATCAATATTAGCTAAAATCAGGTCTTGGTATGCTGTAGTATCGGTATCAGTCGCTTTTCTGAAATGGTAATGTGATATTAAGTGCTTTCCCATCAAATGCTGTCTCACACGCGACTTACAACCAGAACAGTGAACAAAATTAGGCTTTCTTTTTCGTTTCCGTTTTTCAATTTTGATGTTTATCTTTCCATCAGCTTTACGTTTTCTTTCAGGCTGTAAATAAATGCCATCATTGAGGAACCTTGATGCACGTCCCAAGCGCTTGTCAAGCACAGTCTTCATAGGGCCTAAATGTCCTGCGAATTCCAATTCATGTTCTGGTAAAACTTTCTTCTGATGCAAACTTGATCGCAAATGTTTGTCATATATCGCTCTAGAACCGAGTCTTCTATTGCAAGGGCCGCACCAATATTGGACAGAACCTTTTGTCTGAATAGTCGTTTGCATGATTTGAGTTTTTTCGTTAGCTCCTGGTATCCACTTTCCTTTAGTATGTCCTGGGGGAGGCGCGTCATAATCTTCTTCTCTTTCATTCCCATCAGGCATGATCGGCTTCCATTTGCCACCAGTATGCTCTTGTTCCCCAAGGTCCCATTCTTCATGTTCAGGGGACGCTGGTCTCCATTTCCCTCCAGTATAATTCGGTGGAGGTTTCCACTTACTCCCACTAGGATGGTCTTCCTCCTCGTCTTCTTCGGACTCCTCAGATTCATCACTTTCCTCATCACCTTTGTAATCATAAGTGATGCTGTAGGACGAAGTCGGGATATCTTTTTTGACCGCGCCACTGATACTCGCTACTGCGTTGATCAACTTAGTTTCATTGTCTTCAGACGTACCAATTCTTAAACTATGACCTCCGATCCAGTCTTCTCCTCTTAAATTGTTTTCTAGAGGACTCATCCTTGGTATATTCGAAGAGGTGGAGACGACTATCGGAGTTTTGCTTGGTTTTGATATTGGGATGGGTGGAGTAAGTCTGGATAGGGAGGTTTTTTTCACACTGCTCTGTAGTTCGAGAGATTGGAAGAAGACGTCTGCTCCGAGGCTGTAGGTAGGTTCTAAAGGGTCTATGGGAGGTAGTTCAGGCTTTGGGTCATGAGGTTTTAGTTTCCCACATCTTTGTTTGCGGTGCTTCACGTAGTTGTCAAGTCCAACGATGGTGGAGTTGCATTTGATGCAGAGGTGGCTGTCGTCGTCATCATCTTCCCGTGGCGATAGCATCTGAAAGGCATAAGTGTATTTAGTACTGGCGATTTTTAAAATATATTCATAGTTAGTAATCATGCCTCATTTCTGTGGACTCGGTCAACTTAAACAACGACCAGTTACACGTTTCTAAGTTCATCTACTTTCAATTTTTCATGCTGTACGTATTCTGAACCTTTCGAGACATTTTTTCTAACCAGTTGAAGCTCAATTAAATACTTTTTTTTCCAAATTACGATATACTTAATTATCGTTCTCACCTAGAACCAAAATAATATCTTAGACATTTATTAGTGTCATCGTTCAACGTTAAAGCCTATTCGTTTGATGACCTACTTTAATACCTAGAAAGGTAGTAAATACCGAACAGAAAGTTGCAGTCAAAGAAAATACAGTCAGTCATAATTTCACGAGTAATCTACGACTATTAAAACTAAAGCAGAAACTCGTAGGCCTTCGTAATTAATCGCTAATGAACTAACAAAACAATTGATAGCTAATTCTTTCACTTCAAAACTTGGCATGCAAGTAAATTATCAAATGGGGTGCGTTCATAGTAGCACGAATTCTTCCGCGAATTTTAAACTTAGATCGCTTAAAGGTGTTTTTCTACGGTCAGGAAAATTTTAGTTTGACGAAAAGGACAAAATAATCCGTAAAAAATGGTTTAGTTGCTTCCTTTTCCTTACCTACGTCGTCGTACACTCGTACCTAAAGTATTATTAAATTTTGCATGGTGACTAGGTGCCTGGTAAGTACCTAGTAGTAAGTCAGTCTATGCGACTGTTAATTTGAGTTCCGAGAATTGATTCCTAGATCAAGCGGTGTATTAAGATGCTTCAGAAGGACACGCAAGCCTAACCAACGTATGTTACAAAAAAGATATTACGTGGTAATTAACAATTAGCAAACACCAATTTTTTGCGCCAAAAAAAATTTGGCGTTTTGTAACTTATGTTCATGTTATATCAAAAACGACAAGAAGTTAGATACCTAAATGAGAAAAAGTATAACATGCGGTCATCTTACGTACTTTTATCTTACGACTAAAAGACTGAGTTTTAGCTCGAGTATTTGAAGGAATAACTTTTCACGAAAATCGCGCGCAATCCGACGACCATTATAACCGCACCTTAACAAAACAATGAAAATAGTTTCACAAGACAATCGATGCAGTATGCAGGACTTGCTTATTACGGCCGCATACATTATAGATCAAATATTTATGGATAATTCGAAGGGGTTTATTTATTAGTGACGTCTGACGTCCCGGTTAATGTCTGCTTAGCACGCTATGCTATGTCACTGTTACAATCTTACAATTAGTTTGTTGTTTGTGCTAATTTTTGGATTTGCGGTTTGAATTTTGTAGTTTAAAGCCTGCTGAAGACGTAGAAAGAAGTGTATTTTAGGGGTATAAAGCAGCATGTTGTAAATAGTAATAGGTTTTATTTAAACCTTTTACAATTATTTATTTTTGGTGATTGAAAAGAGAGACCGTGAGTTTCTTGCTAGCTCTTTTCATAAGGCTCTACTCCCTTTCCGAGCTAGCGGAAGATTCAGTAACTGTAACGACTATCATAAGTGTCAATATTTGAACTAAATTAATAAATAATTTTATTTTGATTCTGTCATTTTAGGGTCTCAGCTCAGATCGAAAGGGATTCTATCTAGGTATAGATAGTCTTACAAACTTAGTCTGAGTTCGGGATATTCCCTTTGGCTTTCAAATGCTGTCTGTGAGATCGGAGTAGTGTACCTTATACCATGTATGATACTAACTCTATATGCGCACTATTGAAAAAATATAACAAACTCGATTGGTTATTGAGTAATTAGGAAAGATTGTTGTTGTTATAAATAGGTTAGAAAGACAGCCCAAAGAAAGCTCTACATAATAGAAGTTAAATAGACACCGACTTAGTTTTTCTAAGCGACATTGATTCAAGGACATACAAAATTACGAACGAAGCAAGGTGTCATTAATAATTCGCTGTTGTCAAGATCATTCTAGTTTTACTACTGCCTTCTCACTTAAACCGACTACATTTTTTTTATTATATATTTAAAAAAGACAACTCCCGGCGACGAAACAAGGTGTCATTTCAAATTTCATACCTAAGTAAGTATGCAATTTGAATTGACTGGACCTTAACAGGGTAGGGTACTTTGACGGGGATGGGATGGTTGAAGGGATGCTTGAGGGAGTACCCTACTCACCCTAGATCTGGTAATGAGTACATACAAAAAGTAACTGCATACGTACATAGTAAAGATATACACCGGTCAATAAATAGTCAACTATGTACCAAAATGGCCGTCTTAGTCCATTCTGTTATGTCTACAAAACAATAATCTGAGTGAAGCATTAATAAATTATCAGATTGTCAATGATTTATGTTGATTAAAAGTGTTCGATTATTTCTTACGTGGGATTTAAGGAAAATTATCTTGTAGGTCGGTTTTGTTACCTGATTTTTTTTGTGGAATCTTTGAAGCTAAATTTAATTTACGTCCTATCAAGAATTATTTATCTCTGACGGTATATTTGTTTGTTTTTATTGACACATGATGGCTTTGGTTTAGATGAATAGTAATATAAGATGGAAAAGGGAGACAATATGTGAATCCGTTTGGGCCGAAATACCGATAGTAGTTTAACTACACGGGTTAACTGGGACAGAAATCTATACTTAATATTATAAAGCTGAAGAGTTTGTTCGTTTGTTTGTTTGAACGCGCTAATTTCGGGAACTACTGGTCCGATTTGAAAAATTCTTTCGGTGTTAGATAGCCCATTTACCGAGGAAGGCTATAGGCTACATATCATTACGCTACGACCAATAGGAGCAGAGTACCAGTGAAAAATGTTACAAAAACGGGAAAAAATATGATTCTCTTTTGTGACGCAAGCGAAGTTGCGCGGGTCAGCTATGGGTTATAAAAAAGATTAACTAAAGTCTAAGTCAGTGGCGACGAAGTCTTACGTGACGATTTAGAAGCAATCTAAAGGGCCATGTGTCATTTTGAATTTATTTTTGTCAAATATAATTCAAACTATGGAAACAAAGAAGTAGAGTTCATAGACACGAAAAAACTATACTTACTGAATCTTAAATATTAATTGCAAACGGAATCGAACCCGCGATCCTCATACAGCCGTACGCTTATCGTGGCGAGTGTGGCGACTACTTTAACCATTGCATCGCCTTCATATTACCATGAAATACTAATACAAGACTCGTATACTTAATGTGCTAGTAATTATTCAATTACACTACTTTGAAAGGCAGTTATTATGTAAAAATGTTCATGACGCCCAAAAGGGTATCGTATCAATTTAACAAGTCCGCTAGAGGCTTAGTTAGTGCCGTATTTGGGCATTTATTTTACAATGTAATGTGTGCGTATAAGAGTAAATATACGTATGAGCATTCACTTGAAATAGAACATTGGACCTCTGTATTGTTTTGTACAAAGTTAGACAATCTGCTATATAGAAATTTGGTAGGTTTTAGATAAAATATTTTCCCGAAATGATATTTTAATGCGACGAATTGAAAAGTAAAACGTAAACTTTTTCAAACCTTAGGAAATAGAGCCTTAAGAATAAGTGAGAAGCTGATACCAAACACGGTCCGTACAACGTTTTTTTGTTTTAAAATTAACTTTAATCGTACTTCTTAATATTTTTTAAAATTATGATTGTTGATTATTTGCGTTTATTTGTCGACATATCAAAAAACAGCGACGAGCATTTGCCAGAACGTTCCATTCTGCTCTAATGTATACTCACATTAACTAATACTACATCTGCCGCCTGTCATCGTCCGTAAATTGCATAGCTGGATAGAAAACGGTCAAGTTAGTTGTTAATAAAGTAAACAATGAGTTCAGACCGGTTTCTGAACGATGACGATAGAATAAACTTTGTGTTGTCGTAAATTACTTGCAGAAATACCCTACTGTTTGAAATGTTCAATGAATATTTCTTTAAAACCTTTAGTACCTTGCATACTTTTAGGTGCAGCGCAGACGGCACACTTTTTCTGTGCGATCGAGTCTGCAGAATATCATGATAGACATTTAAAAAGTAAAATGTGGGATGAAGTGTGCTGTATTGTTTATTTCGCTCCTGTTTGGACATGTATGAGTCTAAAGAAAAAACATAATACGGTAAGTTTAAGTTTTTAATAGACTTTACCACTTTAGTACACAGACTCGATCGCACAAAAAGTGTGCCGTCTGCGCTGCACCTTAAAAGGATATAAAAGTACATTATTTTATGATTACCTAGCAAGAAAAAAAAATATATATATGTTTGCATATTGATGCATTTGCGGCTTCATTAGGATGTGGAAAATAACTTAAAAATCTGGGTTATACCCAATTTCTGAAAATGCATGTTCAATATACTGGACATTGCCAAGTTAGCCATTAAGTTGTCAATCATTTTGATGTCCAGTATATTGCAATCTATCGAAATAAGTTTTAATTTCGTACTGTGTAATATACTTACTCATTTCTTACCGCGCGATTGCATGTTGTTGTTCAAAAAAAGAAAAATAATGTCTTTATTGGAACTATAGAAGGAATAATAGCTTTCGCTGGGTTTAACAGGTAGGTTATTGATCCTAAAACCCGATTGAGAATATTGTAAGATTCTTGACGAACTTCACCTAGAGTTATAAATTTTCATAACCCTAACTTGCATCGATATTTTACGCACCAAATACCACTCAATTAAAAAACCATAACCTAAGAACTAATCTATCAATCAACACAAACTTCAAAAACTATCAACACCTCACTACATTTTCACGTTCGAGTTGCAATCGACAACTCATAGTACCACCAATGACTGACAGTTGTCAATCGCGCGCGCGGTGCCCGACACCATTGTGGCTGACAAACAGTTGACAGTTGACAGCTGACAGCTGACGGCTGACAAATGGCGGTCGTCAGCGATGTCGTTAACGTCACTCCACTCATTATTCCAGATACTTTTTAATTATTTTCCAATTGGAATAGTGGAACGGTTTATAGATTTTGCGAATGTTCGGAGGAATAACTGTCTGGTGAAATGTTGTTTGTGTACTTTAAGTAAAAGAGTTACTTATTCGTTTGGTAGAGAATTAGTAAAAATTTTACTGTCATAATTTATTATTTGTCGTATTTGATTAATTAACTGAAGTAATTTCGTATTTTCAACATTTTATGGTCACGGTGGCAAAATAGTCATCCGGACATGGCAAAAAGCTGAATTTTTAACTTGACTGTATTTTTTTTGTATTAATTGATAATTAAATAGTCTACAAAAATACTATTTTGTAAGTTTTATGTATTTCTGCTCTACCTTTTTGAATTAAAATTTACTAATAAGTCTTTAAATAAATGAAATAATTAAACATGATATAAAGGAAAACTGCATAGGCACTGTTTAAAAGTCAACCGCATTTCAAAAGTTATACATCCGCAGTGCATTTAAAACATCAAAGTTATAACTTTAGGCTTTCGTACAGTCAGAATGATCCCAATTGATGTCATTATTGACCGAATTAACTATAATTTTAATAATTAAGTATGCAGGAATGTAGTTTTATGCGATTTTTACTGTACTTTTGTCCCTAGTAATTAAAATGTGCAAGAGCCTTCCCTGAAATAGTTTGTATATTGCTCAGTTTTTTATACCCTGGATATTCTTGCAAATGATATATAAATTGTTCTATGCTAATGTCAGACTAGTTACCGTTTTATTACAAATATCAAGAACTGTTTTTTAGGGCTCCGTATTCAAATAGTGACAAACGAAATTTGTAAAAGCCTGTTTCAACGTTCAGGAATAACTGTTAGATAACGTATCTTGTACATTAAGTGACAGCAAATTTATCTGTTTCTTAAACACTGGTTCAATATTTGACACCAGTCAAATCTCAAAATCTCATTAATATTTGACCAAATAACTTTTGCACCAATCTCAAGTGGTTAAAACTAGTCTACATAAACATAACTTAGTTGACACCTGTCAAAAATATGCTACTCTTCTGTTTTATTTTTTTTAAATCGATTTTCTATTAGAACAGTATATCAAAATCAATTGGTACTGGCCGTAAAAATAAATTCAGTATTCCATATTCAAAGTTTCCCTCGTATTTCAGTTGGCGCGAGCCACCCATCACTGTGGGCACACATCTGTCAAGTGTCAAAACATCGTACGTACACGGCGAGTTGTTTGTGTGTGTGGGTTGGTGTGTGTATGTGTGCGGACGTCCGTCAGTCACGCGTCCGCGGAGGCGTGGACCTAACCCGAGTGGACTCCACTTGGATCCCGGGATTTGATAGTAAATTGGTTTAGTTAAAGAGGATAGCGTATGGTGATTAATTTTTTATGAGTACCGGCTTGATAGTGACTTTAGTTCAGGAGCTGAGGGTACGAAAGTCTTACAAAACAAACGATTTTGGTCGATATAAATGAAGAATAATAGAGCAACGCTCACCACTTTGGGGAAGTTCAACTGAAAGAGTTGAATAAGCCTTCAGGCGATTAGAGATTGCACTACGAGCTACAAAGTTGCAACCAAGAAGGTCGTTAAAGAAATTGAAAGTGATCATTGTTATAGCAAGTTCTTTTAGCTGCTGATATTGTTTTCCAGTATCTGTTGCAACTTGCATTACCTTCAATACCACCTATATGGTCTATTTCAAACAGACTGCTGATACTCGATTTTGGAAGGAACCTGAAGACGTTTGTCTCTTCTGCGTGCCTAAGGTTCAAGTTTTTTAAATTAAGTTCTCAGAAATTATGGAATCAGGAGTCTCGTTTCTACGTTCTATCTCCACAACAAAGCCTAATCCACTCCAGCACCACCCCTTCCGCAGCCTGCCACTCCACTTAATAATTCCGCAGCAAACTCAAACCTACTAAACGATTACCATAGCCTACCGACCTACTCGCCTCCTAATTCCCAAATCACCATACAAATGAAGAAATTAAAGCCGAGCACAAAGCGGAACGGACCCGCGACGTCGTCAAAGGCTGTCGCCCGAATAACGACGTCGCCATCGATCGAGGTGTGCCCCGCACCCCGCGCGCCGCCACCCCCGCCCGCTGCACCCCCGGCCTGTCACCTTACACGTGCAATACAAACGATACGCTTTTTCAACACCTTTTTGATGTTTCAACTAATTGTGACGTCATGTTCTGTTTTTGAACTTAGTAAAACACTGGCCAGTAAAGTTTCGTTTCAGTAAAAGTTTGTTTGGAAGTAAATTTTATGTGCAACTTTTTTTTTTAGTTTTGGTCGCTTGTCATTTTGACAAGTGAGGCTAACGGCTGAAAGATATTGAATGTGCCATTGTTCGAGACACGTAACAAATCCAAAATTTAGATTTTTGTAACCAACATTTGAAGGGATGACATCATTGTTTCTCATATTGACACAAATTAATACAGTCTGCGGTACTTGGACACGACCAAGAGTAGGTTAGGCCTTGTGTAGGTACATCGAAAGGTAGTTTGAGTCAATTTCAAAGATTTCATCTCATCTATGTTTTTACACCTATCTATGCAATCAATGTGAGTTGAAAATCTAGATTTATAAATGCAATTAAAAGTCATTAATGTCAATCTGACAGCAAAGTGACTGATACAATAGTGCATTCCAAAAAGTTAAGCCTCTTTTACCACTGCTGCACTGTTGCGTTATTCAATTTTAAGTGGCGTTTAAAAGTATATACTTACCTACTCGACTCTACTTGGACAAAACTAGTGAAAGATTTAAGTTTAACTTAAAATTGAGTAATGTTCTGTATTCGGAGTCGAAATCTCATGCTTCTTGTCACTTGACTTGATAGATTGATGATAATTTAATATTTAAGAGTTTTTTTATTTATCTAAATTTATAATCGAAGGTGACACAATGACAAAAAATTCATCTGCCTTCATTTAATTGTAAATTCTTCGTCCTATTCATATCCAGTTTCATTCGAGACACGGTCAGTAAGGTAAGCAAACTTGAACCGGCCAGTACTTAGGTACTCGTAGGAAAGAAAAATATCGCGCGCTTTACGTTTCGATGAGCAAAATATGAAGTGGTATGTCAAATCCTTTGAGCGGCTTGAAGCAAGAAAAAGACAATAATATAAAATGCCTTATTAATCAATAAATACTTTTCTGATACATATACATACATATACTTATATCTTGTTATAGTTGAATGTGTAGACAAAGGTGTATTTTTTTCCTTTTCTAGTAATGACACGAAAACAGTAGGTTAACTGATATAGTCAACTGATTAACTATATTTACCACTCTGAATTAAAAACGATTAAAATGCCACCAAAAAGTTATAAATAAGAATTTATTTATTTGCAAAAATGTGAAGTACAAATAGTCGTTTTTGACACATACATCCATACATAATGTCACGTCAGTTATACCCGAAAGATATCTGAAAATATAAACAGGGGTACCTAGGTAGGTATATGAAATACACTCTTGTTTCGCCATTGACAATGTTAGTCCCTTAGAACACTGGCGAGCCTATTGCCACATAACAAGCCTTTTATATAAACTAAATATATATAAAACAAATCACCCATTAACTCAAACCCAGCCTCAATATTTGCACATACATACAAAACGCTATAATAAGCACAACTGTACAACACAAGGTGCAGTTGCATCGTATTTTTTCAGATAAACTATAAATCATGGTGCCCGCCTACGTCTAATGGGAATTATAATTGATACACACCCTATCTTCGTAGTTTTGTGATCGTAATAATATAAGGATTTAAATTTGTTCGGCGGTACATCTTGTGTTATCTATGGGGGATAATTAAATCGCATTGTGGAATGTTTTTGCTTGATGTAAAGGCTTTAAGACAGTATGCTCTCCAATCAATGGGTAATTTCGTAGTACGTTGCATTGGGTAGTCATACTAAACATTGGGTCTTTATCGAAGTATATATTTTGTTTTGTATGATTCCTGAGTGTTATTTTAGTGTTTGTGCCGTGTTTTGTATAGTTTTTAACGAGATAAAGTTTACTTTTGATACTAACGACAAAGAGCATCTTTTCAGGTTGGCAGAAAACAAAAAGTATTGAGAGGTTTTGAGTTTTTTTTAGCCCGTAAATGATTGTTGGATTGATACTGAAACCACATTGAAAGTATTTCTTTAACTACGAAACTCGTAAAAGTGACTAAAGACAAAAAAGAGAGTTTATCTATAGCTCTCAAAACCTTTGGGTACCAATATGTATGCACTAAATTATCACAATGGTATCACAAAACAACAGCTCAATGTTTTATACAAGCCTTAAGAGAGAATTCTTCTAGCGAAACGTGAGATTAATATGGACAATACAAATAGTTAGTGACATAGCTAGAAAGCTGTCAGCGCGACCTCTCACCGTCTCACTCAATATTTACGAGTGTCCAGACATTGACGGATCGATTGTGGGTCATTAGCCTGTCCGAGTGTCCACACTAATATCGTGGCGGATTTCACTATTGTATGAATTCATATTAAAATTGTTTTAAAATTTAAAATGAATATATTTCGCTGAGCCTTTTAGAAATGGTTAGTGTATGGCAGTTGTGTGTTAGGAGTATGAGGTCCCGGATTTGAATCCCTGGTAAAGTGTTTGCGGTTTTTTTTTAATAAATGAGACTAGTCAAAAGACTGTGTGAGTGCAAAAATCTGACACCATGTTGTCCATCAATTAGTAATGTTAAGGAATAAGTCCGTTCAATTAAATGTATGTACGTCGTCACGCAGTGTTTGTGTGGCCGCAGGTTCGATTCTCACCTAGCAAATATTATTTTGTGAAGTCTACAAACTGTAGTTTTGCATCTTTATACTTTATGTTTTTAAAATTCAACACAAGATCATATTTTGCTTGCTAATTCATTGAAAAATAAATACCGTCTAGCTTAACGGATACGATTTTGACAGATTTATACAGGCGAGAGACATATTTAAAGTAGGTTTTTAAATATTCAAAAACAATTTGACACTGATTCCTATATATTCAGGTGCATACATAGATAAGAATTTATAAAACAATACAACAATTTCTGAAAGTTAAGAAATAGTCTCAAATACTAACACACAGTGTATAATAGATGTAAATGTAGGCGCAGGCAGTAAATAAGGTCATCACTTAGTGCTGGCAGCGTCAAGCACTTGTTGCTAATGTTTACCTACTATGTATGTTTATGAGTTACTAACTGAAACTGTGTACTATGTGGACTCATTTTGATGACGAGATTTTTTAGTATGGGTGTCTTTTTACGGTTGAGAAGTTATACTTATGAATGAATTTAATAATGATGGTCTGTTTTCTTAAGACGAATCGAATGAGTACTTATTTGATGTAAGATCACGAGTTTGGTCATGTTGTCATCAGTTAAAAAAGTTCGTAGCTGTGACATTTTGTTATTTTGGAACTAAAATTTGAGTATAAGGTGAGGAAATTCAAAGCCTAATTTCACAGATTTTAAAAGGGTCTCTTGTGTGTCAATCTACTCTATGTGTAGTTTTTTTTTTCATTTCTGGATCCTAGCTTCGTAATATGAGAGTTGGATAAACCTACTTTTCTATTACAGTAAAATTTTTGTTAAGTCTATTTTAGGGAACTCTCAGACGTCAAGATCTCTCCGTCACAATTACAGCAATTGATAACAATTTCCAAAACACACAACTTTGAAAATTGTTGCAATACCAGCCAACATAATTTATCGAAAATATAAAATCGCATGGGGATTTCAACTTGTATGCTTAATCAATTAAAATACAAGCAAATTTCCGAAGTAATCCATCTTGCTGTAAGTTGGCCACACGTCCCATGTCCGGCCGGACAATGTATGCCTCCCGTGGGATTGATAGATTCATTAGCACTTACTCAACGATGACGTAATTGTTTTTAAACCATATTGCATGGATTTTGCAGAGATTCATCGAGGCTGGAGCGAGATGCTTACGAATATGATGAAGAGAGGGAATTCGAACATGTGTTGGTGCGTTGTAAGTTTGTAACTTTGCAAATAGATCTATGTTCTAAACTGCCATGTTATATGATTCTTTTTTAACAGAAAAACGTCAAGCTATTTGACGTTTATTGCATCAGAGTTGAGCTAGTACACTTTCGATTCATATTTTGGTATTAATCTAGTTTCAAAGTTCTCTAGATGCTCGAGGCAGAAGAATTAATCTATACTGTCCTTGCTGTAAAGTAAGCAGAAAACATCTGACATGGAAAAATTTTAAAAAGTACCTTTTAAGACTTTTAGATGATGGAAGATATCAGCACTATGGTTAAGAAACAACTGTTTGATGTATAGTGATGTTTTTATTTAGTTATCTTGGAGGTGTGTACCTACGTATGTGTTAAATATGATCTAAATCTAAGGCACCTATCACGACCGACGAATAGCCCTATAATCTGATAGCTTCTAACATTTACTGAGCTCACTACAATGTAACTCGATCAAGTCATGTACCATTTCATCGAGTTCAAATAGCCTTTAGAAACAAAGCGATCTTTGTTATTATTTACGAGCTAGAATAAGTCTTGAGCTAGCTGTTGCGCAGGACTGGCAAATCGCCGTGATATTTCAACGGCGCAACTTCTATATACCTCATACAATAGGTTCAGAGGTGCCTATCCGTCATTGGTTTACCATACAGCAGTCATTAGTCTACGTCACAGTCGTACTTGGAGAACGGAACGTCCGCGCATGGAGTCATTACGCGGACCAATCAGCGCTCGGCGCAAGCGCACCCCGCCGCGTTCTTTATAACGCTGTTGCGCGGGAATATATCACATGTCAAGACTCAAAAGGGTTTTTTACAAACGTATCTCGTATTCGTCATCGTTATGGTCCCGGAGGCTGGCTCGCGTGGCGTCACATAAATAATAACATGTGAAAAGAAATTATTTATTAAACCTTCGTGTCAGTAGGATAACTCTTTTTTTTAAGTCCACTTCGATTCTTGACACGGATTTGTGGAAATGTATGCGTCCGTTTATTCTTAACTTGACCTACAGTGGTTTTTCATTTATTTTAAGCGTTATTTCTTAAGTGTTAAGGGTCGTTTTCGCGGAGCAAGTTGTGTGTTTTGTTTTTGTGTGTTGCGCGTGTAAGGATTCATAATAATATTATTCATGTAGGAGTAATAAAGAGATGTCAATGTATAGATATGCGGTATGCGCGTATACGTCGGTGCTGAATAAATTATTGCTTTTAGTAAGAGATTATCAAGGGACTGTTGGTTGCGAAATACAAAGATTGAATTACAATCGGAACGTATCAGTCTCTAAAGATGAATTCATTTGAGAAAATAAACTTACTTTTTTTTATCAATGTGAATATTTTATAACATAAGATTTTGAAAATTGCAGATCCTAAGCACAGCTTAGATACTAGGTACGGCTAATGGCTATTCAGCTAAACTAAACCTTGCACTCACACGGCACAGCGGCTTACCACTAAGTTCGGCACAGGCAAAGATATCATCATCATCATCATCAGCCTTTTTCTTCTATATTAGACCTAACCATTAGCCCAAGCCTCAGAACAATTGATAAGAAATACATTTTCATTTGACTAGCGTCGCAAGTCGTCATTTCAATCCACCAAAATCATTGTTCTATACTCTATTGGGAACCCTTCTAAACTTTTATAAACAACTACTAACAGCACTCGCATTTATAAACTTAGTGGGATATAGAGTTCTTTAGACAAACTTAAGTTAATTTTCTTAACTAAAAACAAATAAAACGTGTATTTAAACACATAATCAAACAATGTCTATTGTTATAGAGTATAGCCGTGAGCGATGGCGATTGAAAGTGCACCGCTCAGCGATATCGCTAGCTATCAAATAAATCATCATGGCACAATAACTCCAAGATTTCAATTAAACATAAATCTCGTGTGACGCGAGCCTAATGGACCTCACTTTCATACATCTATGAGATTATCGTGCTTGCTTTTTGTTGTTTTACAATGTTATTCGCGGGCAAAAAAATATTGGTTTTCGTTTTTGTTTTTTTTTGACCCGACGGGTGGTCACCCTACTGTTTTTAGTATTTATTGGTTGTTATAATTTAAATAGCATTTGTTTAGTATTATCAATAGATAGTAGCGAGGAAAAGAGCTTTTATTCTTTTATTGTTCCTGAAGATAAATATATTGAAAGGAAATTTACAAAATAAACAAAATAAAAAATGTATACATAAGAATATCAAAGTTCATTTAAGTTATTTCCACTAAAATAATGGGAAAAGGTATTTGGAAGCAATTAAAAGAACAAAAAGTGTACCTAGCAGAGCGTGGTTTCGATCCACGGACCTCTGGGTTATGGGCCCAGCACGCTTCCACTGCGCCACTCTGCTTCTTATCGAGTTGACGAAATTACCGTTGAGTTTGTGTGACTTAATATTTTTTTGTGTTATTACCGCATTTTTTTATTTGAACAGACTCAACGACCTACAAAATAATACTACTTTGGGCTAATAGGTATGTACTGAAATTTAAACAATATCAGTTTGTTTGAACTTTATGGTGCTCGTGCCCCGTAGGTAGTTACAGTAAGTACCTAATTAATATAATACCAGCGTACAATTCTTTTTTGTTTTAATTAGGCAGGTAATTCATTTTTTCATGGTACCTATATAGGTATACACATCATAATCATCATTTTAATTGTTCACATAACTAAACAGTAAAAAAATCTAATTTATGCCTAATCCTTTTTTCTAAACACCTAAAACAATATACAAATTCTTCAACATAAAAAATTAAAAACAACATTATTATGCCGTCATATTGTTTCCACAGTCATGTCTCAGCGAAGCTCAATAAAAACCTGCTGATATTGTCGAAGGCGGGCGCTGACGTGCTTATTAACGAGAAAATTGAAAATTGACTGAACAACATGATTGGCAAGGGAATATTAGCTGGATGCAATGTTGCCTGCGAGCACTTGTTTACGTTTTTAAAAAGAAAATACTCGCGTGACGTTAATCCATCATTTTGGCGCGAACGCCATTGCGCGGGAAAATGCATGAAGCTACTTTATAGTCAATTATTTTATAAAAGCGTCGTTGTTTTATTTATACCTATTATAAATAACAAAATTTTAATAAGAATTTTGCATTGTTTGCTCGGAATGAAACGTGAAATATTTTTAGTGAGACAATAGCTATAAAGTAGTTCTGAGTAGTGCAACTAGATGGCGTTAGTTGTTTAAATTATGCAGCTAAAACAATTTAGGGGTTTAGTGCTTGCAATTTTATTTTGAAGTGGAGAGTTTTCTTGGGTCATTATTTTAAGTAAGTTTTGTGGTTGGAAGCGTTATAATATTATTTAGAGACTAGAATATTCTTATGCTATGTTTCATTTGGAATTAGTTTAAATGATGACTTAGTTTAATGGAAGTAAGTATAATAATATTATTTGAGTTGACCTTTCTTCGCACAGTTCAAAGAATTACAGAGTCAAGGTAAGGCAGCTGTTTAGCAAACAAATCTATAAATAGTCTATCAAATAGTGAGTCACAGTTTCGCGACTCTATCAATCAATCTATCAATTGGCTTGGTACTGTCTACAACAAGCAAAATATTCTTGTTGTAGATTCTAAATGTAGTTTTTGACATAACGTTTAATCTTTTCACCATTTTGATTTAGATAGGTAGGTACCTATGTAATTTTTTTTATCGCAAGGATTAGTCATCAAAGCCACAGTAAATCCATATCAATACGTAGTATCTGTCGTAATTCATATAATAAACGATAAAAATACAAATAAAACCAATTGACACGAGTAATTGTACATTTTAATTCGATTTTAATCATTGTTGAGCGACATAAAGCGTTCGCAGCGCCCCTAGCGGCTGTTGCGGGCCACAGCTGCGTTACCTCTCCCCTATTATACGTTTATTATTGTCGCATGTTATTTCCAATATTTTTCGCCATCTCATTACTCGACGGCGCTAATCCGTCGGGAGAAGACGCTCCTTAATGGAGGTGATCATGTGTCCTAACGCGTAACGTATTGAAATATGACGTATTGGATGTACCTTCGGGGATTCAACGTTAATAAACGAAAAAAAACACTTGGATTATGGAACGCTCCCCGGACGGGCACGCATCGCAATAATTCTCTTTCGAATGACAGCCCAATGATAAATCAAGGCGACTGTGAGAAGAAATGCCAATAAATATCGCGCCGAAATCCAATAATTACGAGGCAATGAGCCGGCCGGCCACAAATCAACGGACGGACGGACGGACGAGCGCATACTAACGTCTTATCCTAACATCAGATTAAAAACATCAATACTTGTCAATAGGAGTCGCCTCCCACGTAATTATAGCCAACAATATCCCGGGGAGGCCGAGACCGAAAAGGATTAACATATATCAAGGTGGAATAATTGAAGGAATCGATTAAATGAAGAGTATTAATTGCTGATGCGCCCGCGCAGAGCGAGATCCCATCGCGCGCACCGCTTTCATATCCTCCGTTGTAATGTAATATTAACTGACCGTCCGTCCGTCTTTTATGGAATACGATAAATAAATAACATTATGCGTGTACCTATCTACGTATGTAGTAATGTAGCCGAGCCTCAAACTTGCCATGTGGGCCTTTAGCAAAACAACATCGCGATTAACACAGTTAATTCCCCAATTTAAAAACCGAACAAACAAATGTATGTAAATTGCGCAACTCTATGTAAAAGCCGACGATAACCTTGCAAAGCGATGCGGACGGGTGGTCCACTCAATCGCGACCTTAGAACTCGGCAATAAGAGCGGCCCACTGGCAAACTCCTCGTTGGCGAATTGAAGTGAACTCGAAACAAGCACGTTCAGAAACTGCTTACACGAATTAGCGCATCAAAACGGGCGCAGGGGGCGAAATTAGAAAACTCTTCCCCTCGGCCCTCGCCCCCCGCCCCGCGGCCGTTCCGCACGTCATAAACTGACAATTTACGATAACGCCGGGATTAGCCTGTTTGTCTGTTATGCATTCGAGTATGGAACGGAGCGGGTGGAGTTACAATGTCGACGTGTGAAACGGAACGGTTTCCTCGTCGCCCGTCCGTCGTCGCACTCGTCGTATACTCCGAGCGAGCGACATCGACGCGGAGCGACACGGAGCGCCCCGGAGCGGTGGCGGCGTGGTGCGGGTAG
This sequence comes from Anticarsia gemmatalis, assembly GCF_050436995.1. Lineage (NCBI taxonomy): Eukaryota > Metazoa > Arthropoda > Insecta > Lepidoptera > Erebidae > Anticarsia > Anticarsia gemmatalis. Next base: position 13,833,405 of record NC_134748.1, on the reverse strand, counting down.
ATGAAATTGTTTTACATTTACATGCACACGACACCAGCTCTCATAACACCGAGCTTGTACAAAGGTCCCGGAATGCTTCCGCGTTCATTCCCTCCGCACATTTCATCAAATACGTTTGGCTTCGTCATTGACAGAACTGAATAAAATGTAGGTCAATGGCTCTATAAAACACTTCCTGTTCTTATATTTTCGACTTTTATTTGACGTAAACAGCTTCAGCTGAAAACGTTTTTATCAATATCAAAGGGACAGGCGGTCGGTCGGCGGCGATGAGAATTTTAAGGCATCTTAAATAAGTTTATAAAATAGCCAATAAATTACAATAACAACCCATTGAAACCCAACGAAAGTATTTTTAACTGCACATTTTGAACTCTATATTTTCACTGTTATTTTTTATTTCGGAACTAATTAGTAATTACCAGAGATATTTATAATGGACTATTGTGATAATTGCTGTTATATCGTAATCGATTTAATTCGATTTCATTTGATAACCGAATAGTAATCGACTAAGTATTTATAAGTGTCAAAATTGAAATATTGAGTTTGGACACGATACGATATAAACGATTACCATGTGACGCTTCATCGAGCGCTACATTATCTAATTTATTAATTTGCTCAAAAAATCCCGAGTTGTGTGTTTAATAAGAGGTATTGGATTAAATGTCACGGAACAAACAAACAACTGATAATTTACGACATCATTTGCATGGGTAATTTTTTATCTAATGCCCAAAGGTCATTATTGCGATGGTCATTTTTAATTAAAGTACACGTTTCCGTTTGAGGAGGTTGGCAACACGGGCGCTCGGCGGCCGGTGGTGTTGCCAGTTTATTGGTAAATTAATTTATTGGTGTTAAGTCGTTAGTTTTGTCCTTACGTACTCGTAAAAGCACTGTTATGCATGTGTATCGACTATTAAAAGTTACGACGACCATGCTTAGTATTCGTTGGGGACATAAAAAATAACTACCACGTTAGCTAATGTGTAGTGCAATGTTTGTATGTTTGTTAATAGTTGAACATTATTTTACATAATTATGGAGAAATGTACGTGTAAGGTATGTTCGCCCTGTTAGCCTGTTAGCCTGTTAGGGTGTAATTCACTTGCGTTTATACGGCTCCGGTGCTAATTATGTAAACTTTTGTTAAATGTAAGCAATAATTAGCTTAGTTTTTTATTTCCGTGTTGTTATTTAGTTGCTATGTAGTTGTTTTTATTTGTTTTATTGGTAGTGATATGTTTAGAACGTACCTACAGGAGTTAGAACACTTAGATCTGAACTGTAATTATACGATAGGATTAAGGTAATTATTAATAACTGGTAGAACGCCTAACAAAACCACCTAGCGCTGTGAACTATCAACAGTAAGAATATTCAGAAAGTCTTGAATCAGTCCGAGTCAGTGAAACAAACAGACCTTTATTTCGGTACGAGTAAGTAAGCTAGCCAATTTACGACGGAGCGTTGAGTAGGCACTGTACTGTAGTGAGTGTAGCCAGGGCAGGGTAGTGCGCCTCCGGGGCGGCTCGCGCTTGACGCCGCGTGCTCTCCCTACCGCTAATTTCTTAAAGGGCGAGCCGCGACCGCACACCGTGAATAATTGTCCTGCTAAAAGAAAAACCCAGCAAATCTCCACGATTAGCATAAAAACCATCTAAACAGGCGAGAGGAAGCCGTCTCCTTCCTTCCGCAATATTTGTGAAAAAATTACACATTTCCTGCCGACATTTTGTCTCTACACCGCAGTCGCTGAGCGCTTGCGACGGTAAAAAAGTAACTAATGTTAATTGCACCGCCCGGCAAAATAAAATGGTAATTAATGAAGCGAAATTGTAAAAAGAAATTGTTATTGCCCTCGGTTACCTCTTTAAAAACAACAGGAGCGTTTACTATTCGACGTTCGAATAGTAATTCCGCTCCCTCAAGTCTCATCCAGACATCTGTTCCGATTCCCAATAAAAGTAGACGGCAGCCGAAACATAGAATTTTATCACTGCTGTGTCCATCATAAAGCATCGGCGGGCGCGCGGCGGGCGCGGGGCGGCTGCGGGGCGGGGGATGAGGATAGAGGGGCGCATAAAAGTTTACAGGCATTCAGCTAATAAATCGTGTCAAATAAATAAGTGTTGAGTCGGTTGGCGGCATATTGATTCGTCATGTGCCGCCTTAGAGCGGCGCGGGGGACGGGGGCTGGGTGGCCATAAAGGTGCGTAATGGCCGCCGTCGGAAGACAGCGCAGTGGCGCGCATCGATTAGCGCTCGCCGCCGCGTCAGCCGCCGACGCAACGCCTCACTGACACTCCGCTGGCCCGACACAGGCTCCCTCACGACATCCCCACGACATCCGCACAAATACACACTAAAATATCACACGCAAAAACTCGACTATTTAAACCGAGCAATACTAACACGATTTATGGCCCAACTCTACGGCGAAACACTCATTAAGTTTTTCCAGTGCGATACTAGATGGCGTTAGTGGTACCATTAGCCTCGAACGAGGCAGTTATTTTATGATTACAAGTAATGTAGTTGGTACAATTTCCGCATAAATATTGCTAGGATTACGAAAGATCTTTGCTTTTGCTCAGTCGATAGCCTTCCTACGAGAAGCGAGTAGAATATTTTTAGTAAGTAAGTGCTTTAGTTAGCTGTGTTGATGACTAGAGTTCGTGGATATTATCTTAATTCAATTTAGTTTTGTGAATGTCGCTAGTTTATGATTAACTTTGTGATTCGATAAGTATAAGTTGGTTCACGAAGTAAATTGCAATAGTTACAATGAATTACAACATCATTACAACGGTAATGGTGTTCCGCGAGCGATTACTGAACAACATCCTGTGATTAGTCGCCATGTTTTATATACAGCGTGTTACCATTACTCAATACTCACTTAATTCATGTAGCAACAAGATAGTTCCAAAAAATATCCTCATCAACTATGTTATTTATAGATCGCTATAAATAAAACTTAAACGAATAATATAATTAAAATAAAGATTTATTGTCACAATCGAAACCAATTCGTCCGAATATAAAATATAGAATAATTCTCACAAATTAAATTGAGCATTTAATTTTCACTTAAAATACGTTACTCGGAGAAATCGATGTACATCTGAACGTAAGAAATCGTTAATTAATCGTTTTAAACTCAATTAATCGCATCAGCGTCCTGTACGAGGAGAATTGAGCCGACCCTTATAGCCGTTGCATTCGGACGTTGATTAAAATCTCTCACTACATTCACACAAAGGCTTACTTTGATATATGTATAAATCTTATGAAACGTCTGCCCGTCCCGAGTACATACGACACACAAGCAAAAATCACCTCTAAACCCAACGTGTAGAGTATTAATTACTGTGTAAAAAAACAAGATGTCTGCCTACCACCTGTCAAGTGATATATTGACTTTAAATAACATATCTTATTTATGTTGAATCGGAAACAAAATCGTATAAAAAAGGGTTTTATTATAAATAATCGTGTCGGGATGAGTGGGTGTATAACTAAATTTGTACTCGGGGTTGTAATACAAGTTATTGTTTGTGTGTATGTGTGTTTGTCAGTGCCTAGGTCCGAACGGCTGCAGATAAATTGATGGAGATAGTGTTTCTTTCTCTGTTCAACAAGGTGAATAAGGTTATTGTTTGTCGGACTTGAACAATAGTTGACTTGACTATATTGAGCGAGTGGATTGACTTGGTTGAAGCCGTTTTAAGATATTATGGTAATAAATTAGTGTGATAAGTAAATCTGTTTGGTAGATCAGTTTGGCTACTGTCGTTTGACTGGTTTTTCAAATATGGTGATAGGATAAGGGCAGGTTAGGAGTAGGACAGGCTTCGTGGGCTAAAAAGTTAAAGTGATAAAGGCTAGTCGTCTATAAATTAGAAGTTGATACTTTAAATGCAATAAAACGTAAGGCAGCAAAGGGAGGCGGTCAAAATTTGCAGATCCTATGTTACTGATGCAGTGAGGTTTGCTATATATTTTTTCTAAGTGTCTCACGCACTATTCCAGTGCATTAATCTATTATTAGTACATAAAAAAGCTTCCAAAAAGCAAGGTTACTTGTTACAATAACCTACTAATGTGTTCAATACAATTGAACAACATCTTCACAATGACAACTCCCTAAAGAATCAAATTTTAAGGAAACAAAGGGCTTAGTATTTTTTGAAGAACGACCGACAAAACGTACAAAAAGATACATAAAAACAGATAACTCAGAAGATGTAATACATAAATCATGTTATGACATTTGTTATCGACTACGATTATTGAAAACTTGAAGGATATTATTAATTTTATGAGTTTAGACATCGGTATACTAATTATGGTTTATAATCATGGAGACTTCTTCGGTTGCAGATTTTTTGTCTCGGAGAGGCAGGCACAGATAATTGCTGGGTTGAGACAATATTAGACAGGTGGTAGGACTTATTGAAAGATTTACTATTCGTTTCTAACTATGGCTAATGTAAATTTTATTTGCTGTCGGTCCATTACGGTTTATGTATTTGGAAAAAGGTAATTAATCAGACATACAACAAACCAAAGGGGAATAAAATGAGAACGAAAGCAAATAGAAAAATGCCTATTGCAATAAAAATATAATAAATCAAAATCACAACATAAAAACGGGAATGCAAAAAATTTATAAACGCAACCTAAAATCCACTTGTCTGCCGATAATATGAATTTAAATCACACAAACACAATCCCGCCAATACATTACACGAACCTTTTTCGACGCACGAACCGCGAAACCATTAAAAACGTACATAATTCAATTCAGATCGAGTTTTCAGCTCCCCGAGTCTATGACACACTCGCTAAATCTCACGGAAGGCGGTCTCGACGACCATAAATTTTTATTTCGTAAATAAAAATAATAAAAATAAATAAAAGCCGTTCCGTGTGCGACCGGAAACATTTGTCCCGCCGCGTCACCGTAATCCGGGGACTCTGGATTTATTATTAATTAGCTTAATATGTATCTAAATAAATGCGCATTTGTACAACAACCTGTATATCACCGGCTGTATGTCAACGACGTTTGATTTATTCGAATTTTTGAAGATGGCGGACGTTCTATTTTTGAATTGATTGCATAAATTATAGAATTATTTTTATTTAATCGATGCATTATTCTGCTTTATTATTTTTGCTTGTCATTCTAAACATATTTAGGCAAACGTTTTATAAAAATTGTTCCTGATCTATAGATCTTATAAAACGGGTAATATTTTCGACAAGTCTTATCATAGGCTGTATAGAAAAACTGATTTTATTCATAATAGATTTTTAATAATCTCATAATAATATTAATAGATAAACAAGTTTTGTAATCGTAATATATTTGTCTAGCTATTTAATTTAGGCGATATTTTTTGTTTATGTCATATATAAGACTATGTTAAAATGTTAGATTTTATCATATCACCAGGCGCCGCTTATTATTGATTTCGTTAATAAAATTTTGCAAATATAGTAGCTTGTTATGCTAAATTAAATACAGGCTGTTTCATTTTAATTAATCTTACCCCCGGTTTCTGAGGACATTTAGCGGTAGTTTATCTATTCAATAACTTTTTTTATATGAGTTTTAACGCTATTGAATAGATAAACTACCGTTAAATGTGCCTCACAAACCGGGGGTTAGTTAATCAAAGACTAATAAAGGACTTTGAGTCAATATTATAGATTTTGTTATTTCTTTTCAGGTCAGCAAGGAAGCTGGAGTCATAAAATGTTCAGTTATAAATCATTTTTGTGACCGAAGATTTAGCTCCTGTTTCGTCACTTCTGAATAAGTTTCAGGAGGAGCTTTGACAATGAATTTGCTATTATTTAAACTATGGGATAAGTAATCAGACACTAATCCATAAATTGTGTGCTGGCTAATGAAATTGTGAGATTGATCCAGTTTGATAGGTTATGGCCAAATTCTTTTCATTATAACTTGAGCTCAGCAACAGGATAATAATATGGATGAAGAAGTATTATCCTCTGCTAACGCTGGTTTAATAGGCTACAGATTGGTAAAGTAAAGCAACTGTCATATGAACTGTTAACCCATAGATTTATAACAAATAGGTCGAAAGGTGACACCCACAGATTAATATAAAATTATAACATTTGCATTAAATCAACATAAAAACGTTCCAAATTTCAAACGAAACCGTTAGTCGAATTTAAATTATAATTGTTTATTCGGATTTTGAATGCAACGTTTTTTAGGGTTAAATACCCAAAGGATAAAAACCGGACCCTAATACTAAGCCTCTGCTGTCTGTCTGTCTGTCTGTCTCCCGCTGATTGTCTGTCCGTCTTTCTCCAGGCTGCATGTAGCTCATAAACCGTGACAGCTAGAAAGCTGAAATTTTCACAAATGATTTACTTCCGTTGCCTCTATAACAACAAATTCATAAAACTAAAAAAAATATTTAGAGGGTTCCCATACAATAAACGTGTTTTTTCTCATTTTTTTGCTCAATATTAAAAACTGTAGGATAGGTAGACGCTTCAAATTTTATATTGACTCTATTTTATATTGAGTACGGAACCCTTCGTACGCGAGTCCGATTCGCACTTGGCCGGTTTTTTTCTATGAACAGTTAGAGGTGCTATTATGCAAGACGCTCGTAAATATGTCTAGTGACATAATCTGTGCATTATGACGAGTGATGCATTGCTGTCGTTCCGTCCTTTTTGTATTTATCTCTTTGTTTTCACTACAATGAGTAGTTTTTGAAAGAAAGTCGAAATGTGTTGTGCAATAAATCTCTTTGTTAATAGTTGATGTTTTTATGATTTTTGTTTTAGCGATGACTTCGAGAATGAAATGCAATAGTTTGTATTTAATGAGTTGTTCTATTTAAAAGTGGTAAAGTTGAGCTATAATGAGTATTTCAAGTAGATAAATTAGATGATTGAATGAATCTTCTCTTAAAAAGTTCATCTTTTAAAAAATTAAAGAATAACGTCACCATCTTTATAATTTATAAGAATACAAACACAACAATGACAAATGTCATCGGTACAGTCGCACACAAAAAAAGGTGACAAAAATTAAAATATCAAAAAAATTCAATCGGTGTTTAAAAGAATTTCAAAATATGTTACGTTTTAATTTTCGTGAAGGGGATGGAAGGGTGTAAGGGTGCGGGGTGTGACGGGGGACTGCGTACGAGTAACAGCCACGCACGCCATAAATCTGTCACGAGACGGCCCCCAGCAACGCCTTGGACCGTCCGCAAGGCACTGTTTTTTTTAAATAGTATATTTTATATTTTTTGAATTAAAGTATCAAGATCTGTTTACCTGACGTGTGAGTTCTTTATTAGCTTGCGGTGATGTTTAAAGATTTTTGTTGGTTAAATTTATAGTTATGTGAAATGAGAGAAGAACAGCTAAGTTGAAGAAAAAAATACAAGACTTATAATAATAAAAGTTATTGTTAGCGAAATTTTTGATTAATTAGAAAACATATATTTCATGTCTTTTAAAGACTTCATCCATATTATTAAAGCCATAGTTTTTATAATGAACAACTTTTTTTCAAGTATATTTAATGTTTAATTATAAACCAAAAACTTGAGTTCAGTATTAAAAAAGTTAAGCATTTTTCAAGAATAATGACTATAATTACAAAAGAAATCATTTTTTCTCGACGCTACTCGCAGTGGATCAACGTTGTACGCACTCACGACGTCTCTGACAATGAACAAGTAAATGTACCGCAACTCCTTTTAGAACGAAACACTACAAATAAAAAACATTTTATATTATCTTGAGAAAATTTTACAAAAAATATACTTGACAAGTCTATTTGTTACTTTACTTAAATAATGATTATAATAATTAGTCTATAAGTTATTATTTTCTTACTAAAAAGTCCATAAAATTATGTCGCCGACTGTATTTCATTAAAAACAAAAACTAATCTAATGTATTAAAACCAGTAACTAAATAGAGGGATTAAAAATACTCGCCTGCCAATCCGGAACCCCATATTTACAACCCTAGGGGGTGAACGGGGGGTGATCATAAAATAAACAACGCTTATCTAAAATTTTCGACAATACTGAACTAACCTTCAATTATCGCAAATGACATACGTCTAGTGCTAGTGTGGCAGTTAGCAAGCTCCGCCCACCACGCGACAACGCCATCTATTGACAACGAACCGGAACTACCAACGTCACATAATTTTAGGTTATGTTTTGATACAATTCAATCAAACTTTTAATTTACGCTCCGCTACCCGGTTTCGAATTCTGAATGACTTAAACCATTTTTTTCTACATCTAATTACAGTTCTGGAGCCCAACGACGCAGTTGAGAAGTTTGTCAAAACACTTGCAAAGTACAGACGCTTGTGAACAACAACAAAACCTTGTTTCACCCAATAACACAATATCATTCATCGCACAAACTTGTCAGTGAAAACATGCACGTCAAACATCAAAATATGAGCAGAAAATAACTTACCAGTGTTTATTTTGCGATAAAACACTAAATAAAACAGCACGATAATAGCGAGTTGTGACTCAGCTCACTTCGCAGTCCGCAGAGCGAGAGGTGGCCGAAGTTAGCCGAGTGTGGAGGCCCGTCCCTCGGCGGTGCTCGGCGGCGCTCGGCGTCCCGCCCCCCGGTGTTTGACGGACAACGCTGACGGCTCGCAGCAGACGCGCCATACGCGCTCCATGATCAGTACGCGCGGCGCGAATTCCGAACGTCGCCAAACGATTTGAAATCGGAACGGAATGAACGAAACTTGATCTAGGCTGAACGTAGGTATACCTTAGTCCCATATCACGATGTTTAAAAAGTTTCACCAAAACAATATGGCTGGCATTGTTGTTTATTATAATTAGCACTTTATAAAAACATTGTGTTAAGTTTAAAGTGAAGGATTTGATAAAATTATGAATATTCTGAGGCTATATTTGTTGTGATATATGATTAGTGTCGTGATATTTTGGTAAATAAATTGTTGAAAAATAAAAGTCGGTTGACGGGTTGGTAACCGGTTGCGGGCGATTTAAATCGAGCAGGTAAGTCGGACAATGGCCATCCAGCCACGATTCGCTTAATTAAACACGAATAAATAAAAATATGCTTGGATTTTTGCCTACATGAAAAGAATGACCATGTTTTCTTTTACTTTTTGGTTCACGACCTGTAGGGTCACTCAATGGCACGTAACTTACCTGTTTAGTTTTTAGATGTTCTACGTTTGATATTTTTATTTATTAGTAGTCTAGATCTTAGTGTTGTCCTAGAATTTATTAGTTTCAACTTATTAGATATGTTTTTTTGAGAGCATAATAAATTATGTGTTGATAGGAATCTTTTTGTTCATACATATAGTAGAATGCATAATACCTAAGTGAATAAATTAAATTAATAGACTAGTTATAGTCTTTTTTCCGTTATTTAATCCAAAACAAAGAGTTTTCCAAACTATGTTTTCAGTTTCTACGTAAGTGTGTTTTGTTTGTTTTGTACTAGATGGCGCTACCAGTCTTGAAAACGAACGACAATAAACTTCGCGAAATCAAAGTCGTACATAAAACTAACGTTTTTCGTATAGAAACTTGAGTATGATTTAATAGTTATGAATGTTATGTAGTAAATTTTAGATATTTTTCTGTTTATTTATGTGTTTTTTTCAGATGATTTTTTCGACAACACTTTTTTTGCCGTTTCGTCTTAACGATGATTGTTACTTAACAGTATGTTTGTATTATGTGTTTCCAGATTCAATCAATTACATTTAATCTCCTCTTAAGATCTACGCACCTTATACAAAAATAACTTAAAACAATAATACTTATTTAGTAAGGAATTTCATACCAAATACGTAAAAACAAAACTATATTTTTGCATTTCCATCAATTTTAAACCGCTCAATGCTCAAGAAAACTTCCAAGCACTAAAGTATTACTCCAACTGACGGCTACATGTCTCTGTACATGTTATCCTACATGTTGGACAACATACGATTCGCACAAACCAGTGAGAACTTGTTTGAAGATTTCTAGAACGTTCACTAGAAATTAATGTCGGTTTAAATAGGTCAGGGTTTTCTGTTTGTTTTGTTGCTGATAGGTACAGCTTTTCTGTAGCTATAGGTTTATTATTATAGACGAAAGCTAGTTTATTTGTCTTATAACTACTCGAAGAAGGTAAATGTGTGAAATAAGATACGAATATGAAAGGAATTATGGTAAAGGTGACGTAAGAAACCTATGAAAAAAAGTACAGAACCATTTTTGAAATAAAAAGCAATCGACCGTATAATTATGTTATTCTGTCCAATAGTCAGTTCAGCTCCTAGAAGCATTAGTAGATCGAGATGTGGTACAAGGGTAAAACCTCAATGAAATAAACAGTCTTCTTCTTAATTAACATTGGTCATAGCTCATAACTAGCGTATAAACAGCGTTCTTCCCCACAACTTTCTTACTTTTAAACAGAAAAAAATCTATAAACAATTCCCATCTACTTATTCTGTAAGAAGCAAAAGCCATCTCATACATTCAAGGCAGCGTCGCCCCGCCTTATTTATTAATAAAAACATTTACCACCCAAATTAGATTATCCGCGTCAGAAAAAAAAATTCACCATTTCGCAAACACCTCTCATCTTAAGAGGGAGATTGAAGTGAGGAGGGTTATGGCCTCTTGCAATCTAACTTTGGCCCGTTGTCGCGCCGTTAGTGTTGCCAGAGGAGAAAATTCTACTATCCCGGTATAAATAGTAGGTGTTGTGTACAGGTCATCAGGGGCAAAGTTTTAATGAATTGGCATGAGCTGTGTTTTTGTTTGGTTCATTTCGTTAGTTCGGTGTTGCAATTTTTATGAGTTTCGAGATTCGTGTCGTAGATTATAAGTTTGGTAGTGTTTGTTAAAATAGTAGAGGCTCGGTGAAAATATTTTTGTATCTGTAAGATAATTTGGCGGGGTTTTCCTTTTTTTTGCAAAAAAGGATGTAGAGCAACATTTTTTGCTGATGTAAATTATGCTTTCTAAAATATTTTACTTGGGATTTTTCTCCTTAAGTCTTGATAGGTGTTATTGCTAAGAGGAATATCTTAGCAAGATACAAAATATTTCTCCTTTAAGAATTGCCCGTATTCTCACAGCTTCACCCCAATCGAACCACATATTTGTTTTGTCTACAATAATTTATTTCAAGATTATAATGATTAACACTTAACGTCAAAGCAGCAATGTACTGTATAGCGACGATCAATTTCACGTACACTAGCTGTTAACTGAGATACGTGATAAGCCCGCTGAGTCCTTTACATCACTGGCTTATACGATACATAAAGAAACAACGCAAGAACACTATTTCATCACTCCATCAGCTAATCAAATCACTCACTAAAAAAATCGCCTAGTTACTAATTGTCAGTGGTTCACGGCCGTCTATTCCCGTTGGTACCATGACACGAAGGCCGCTATACCTCGATAACTTACAAGCCACTCGTCTGCAAGGAAGGTAAATCGTAAATTACTTGTGTTATCACCAAATGTAACTGTTACAGCGTGTACTGTCTACTTTGTCTCAGGAATATGAATTCCGTCTGCGATGTGATTTAGGAAATCGGGCTGGTTGTGTTTTGTAAGGTTTTGTTAAGGTGTATGTCAAAGTACAGGTTGCTTTGAGTTACCAATCAAATAAAGTAACAGTCAATAAAACTTGCATACATAAAATCATTTCACCTCTTTTTAATGTAGGTAGGCTGAGGCTCACAATACATTTTATAGCTGAAATAATCTGTCAAATTTCTCTTTATTTAGCAAATCAATACTAATAAAGAGATTTTATATCATAAACTAGCGGACCCGGCAAACGTTGTTTTGCCATAAAAAAAAGTGTCACTTAGGGGCATAAAAATAGATGTTGGCCGATTCTCAGTCCTACTCAATATGCTCACAAAATTTCATGAGAATCAGTCAAGCCGTTTCGGAGGAGTAAGGTAACGAAAACTGTGACGCGAGAATTTTATATATTAGATAAATCCAAATTCCTCCTACAAGCATATCAAATACTATCCATCAAGCACATGTGAAACTTCAAAATAGCATTATATATTCAGTAATTTATTTTCAGCTGTCGTTTAATTCGAAAATAACTCTAATTATAAAAGTTCATAATTATTCTTATTATAATATTTCTGCATTATTTCTACAAGTCTAATAATAACGCGTATAAATAAGACTAAGCAAAATAAAATAAATAAATTTAACCCATTAATGTCCCACTGCTGGGCAAGGGTCTCCTCCTGTAATGAGGGAGGGGTTAGGCCTTGAGTCCACCACGCTGGCCAAGTGCGGGTTGGGGATTTTGCATGCCCTCAATAAATGAATTAAACAAATTTTAGGCATGCAAGGTAATAACTCCAAGACTAATATACTCCAATAAATACGCCATGCACACCTAATATATAACAATAAGAAATTGATAATAATTACCGGTCGTAACTAAAATGCCTCAGGGAAAATGGCTACCGGTCACCACGAGCGCAGTGTGACCAACTTTATAAAATACTTCATGACTTATTGATATGTATGTGGCACTATTTGTCAGATAAATATAAGGTATCTGGTTATTTAGATGACTTGTCGGTGTTTAAAACTATTTGTTTGGTAAATGCATTTTGGGTTAATATTAGGGAATGCAATCCCGACTCGAGATCGTCAACTCGAGATCCCTCGCGATCAGAAATATCAATCCCGCGGGATCCCGAGATTTTCGGGATCCCGTCTAGTTAGTAAAAATAATACAATTCGAACGGCTTTTTTAATGTAATATTTGTGTGATAGTGTGGTGAATGCAATAAATTATTATTTGAAAGAAAATAAAAGCCTTTATTTTTCAATATTACTAACAAAGTAAAATAATTAACAGGTGTAATAACATGAACATAATCAAAAAGGTAGGTGTAGCTCCAGGAGATCAAAATAAAAAGTAATCACATGGCATTTTGAAAGTAGCCTCTTAAAATACAAAGTGTATCAATAGTACGAGCTTCTAATCGGCATCTTAAGTCTATTGCAATGTAGCCAGCTGCTGAAAATGCCCTCTCCGACAATCCCGAACGGGATCTCGTCATATTATGCTTCGGGATTGATCCCGAAAAAATACACGGGTTCTCGCGAGATCGGGATCCCGCGAGATCGGGATTGCATTCACTAGTTAATATCGACTGAAAAAAAATTGTTGACTTTTTTCTTTTATTTCGTGCTATTTAGGTACATCAGCCCATTCTATCTCACTGCTAAGTCAAAGCCCTTACTTTACTTGTTCCATCTATATTATATTTGAAATTAGTTTACAGGAGTATTAATTTAAAAAAAACTATAATTTATTCCGTATGTACCCCTTTATCATAATAGTAACAATAAAACATTAGGTACATATCTCATTTAAAAACAAAATAAAATTAATTATCATGCGCTTTGTAATCTTCGCTTATCTCTAAAGAACTTTAGTTGATAACTTAAGAAATATATTATTCAATCTTCAACCTTACTGCACTACATTTACGATTCAATTTGATAAATATACTTAGTTATACCTTTACTGCAAAAGGTGGCTAAGGCCTATGTAAAGTAGAATTCCCAATGTAAGTATAATCGTACAAAAACACAATTACGATTAAATAATTTCAACCTAAAAGTAGAATTAATGCTATTTTAAAATTGCACATCTCCAAACTTCAACAGATTTAAAACGGATAACTTCCGCACTGAGGTCTTGGGATCCATGCCTTGGTCAGGCAAAGCAATGGTCTTTCCTATTTTATTTCAGAATTTTTTTCAATCTATCGTTCTCCAATTACATGGGACTAACATTGTTAATAGCGAAACGTGGATGCATTTCGTACACCTATGCACAAACCGTCTGGTATAACAGGCGTGCTATTATGTATGTATGTATATAAGTATGTAGAATCATCAACATACACGTACTTCCACAAGGAAGATATATCCGAAGATATTTTGTGTACTAAAGTCTCCGCGCATTAATGTTCAAGTAAAAAGCTAATTACAATTGCAATAAAAACGTTATGTTTGTAAATTAACTGGTATCCTAGGTCGTTTATAATCATTAGGCAGGATTAAGTGTTACGTTAAGCACGAGGATATATTATACATGTGTTTATTTATAACTTACATTAGGGAAACAGCTGACGAGAGGGGTAAAGTGCTAAACGTTTGTTTTGTTTGATTTTTATTTTAGACATTGCATAGTAAATTGAGGTCTTCGGTTTAGTTCCCAAGTAGCGAAAAGTTCCATCGTAATTTCATATCTTAAGATTTTTTTCAAGTTTTGTGTTGCGCCTATTATGTAAAATAGCGAACCTACAGATTAGTTATTGCAAGAGTGAAACTACATCTTGTTTTACATGGATCAGTAGTGCATACTCCTGCTGATCTACGGGTCTCAGGTTCGATTCCCGGATCAGGCCAAGTACTATTGGCCTTTCCTGGTTTATATTGTATTATTTTTATCAAGTATATGGCAATAAGATCGTTGCCTATTACATGGGACCTACACTGTCAACTGTTAATAGCAAAATGAGGGTGTATGTCATACACCGCTGCCTAGAACTTTGGGTATAATAGGCGCGAGTAATGTCTCTCGTCAACTAGTAAAAAAATTATCCAAACTAAGTAAAACAGCAAAAAACATTATAATAATGCATTTATCATGTCCGCGGTGACCTTTCCCGTATCTTCGCACATCGCGCGTCAATCACTTCAATCACTTCAATCACTCAGATAGCGTCAATCACCGCATCAATCAATGTGAAATCTGTTGTCCAGATACCACCATGTGATGTGTCAATTGTCTGATAGTATGGTATTTTTAGGCTGCAATTTTAGTCCACCTTGTTCTAATAAAATTATTTTAACGGCAATCCTCATGAATTAAACATTCGCGTTTTTAGACTATTATCAAATAAATAATTTCTATCAACATTTCTGGTAGTGTACCCAAAGGTTTACCGGGCACCTTACCAACCTTAGGCCTAGAATACTAGGTACAAGATATATTCTAATCTAAATTAGGAAACCCCAATGGTTCTAATAATATGGATTATGGATAATAATGTAAAAAAAAACGCATTTTATGGTTATTTTCGTTTTAGCACAAGCTAAGGACGCAAGCTGACTCTAAGCTGACAATCCTTTACAACAAAAAGAACTAATAATTTTTAAACGAAAAGAACAAATGGCGTCACATTAGTTTACAAACCTTCGTTAATTTTTTTTCTAATTTCGATACTCATTTTTGACACATAACTCTATCTTTTCTGCTTAACTCTTTCCTATTTGTACACTATATTCTCTATTTTTTCACCATTTAGTTAATTCAATAACAATCCCTCTTAAAGTATTGTAGCGAATAAAACCAGTAAGCTACCGATGAATAACATAGATCAATGTAGATAGCTCGTTACATTGTAGCAAGGGTTTCTTAGAACATATCCCATTATCTCAGCGGTGCCTATGAGAAGTTCTGCCTGTAGCTTTATTGAATCTTAAACATCATCTATTCTATATAGTGGATGAGCTACCTTTGCAGTGGCTAATCAAAGATGGCCGTGAATTTTTAGAAGAAGGATTTAAGCTCTCGAAAATCATTTCTTCGGCATTGCTTAGATTAATCAGAGGTATTGACACAACATACTTTGTCAGTAAAAAAAAACTGACGGATGATAAAACGACTCACAAATTGCAGTGCCCACATGTTCGTTGACTGCATATTTTATTAAATATTATTTGAAAAAACTTCTAGTTTACTCGTATGTCTTCAAATCAAAAATACGAAGATAATAGGTACGTATAGAGCGAATTTAGGAACTCTCCACATATTTTGCATGCCACTGTGTTCAATGCTTCAATTGACAACATTTCATTTTTTTAAGTAACATATATTATCATTTTATTCTAAACTAGATGTGAAATAAAGGGACCCATATTTTTTATTTTTGTGATATTTAGTTATTTTCATTCATGATTTTCACTTTAAAAATTGTTTCATTCTAAACAGACGTAAGTGCCAAATGACGTCACATATACGGCGGAATAGCATAATGCCTTTGCCTTACAAGTCACATCATATTTTAGAAAAAAAAATATAATGTCAGTGTCTTATCAACCTGGCGCGACTATCGTATTATTGTTTGCTTACAAATACATTAATTGTTTTATAAGTTATTATTTTCCGTTCTCCGTTATTTATAAGTCATGAAGGTATCTGAAGGACTCCAGGTTGCTGATAGTGGGAACCTGCCCATAGTAAATATCTGAATGCTTTTGGAATATATGCACGAAAACATACTCATGCATTACTTTGTCCATATTTTCTGAAGAATGTGAGAAGCGTAAAATAGACTCAGGACTAATCCTGAATTATTGTGGTATACATCAGCCTACTTTAAATGACTACAGCATATTTAATTTAATGCTCCAGTATATACACCAGCAGCAAGACCATAGCTATAGGGATTTTAATCAGTTCTGTCAAGATGCTCAAAGTGAAAAGGTTATTGACAGTGTGGCTGAAGCAACAAAAGATCAAGCAGATTCAAAGCTGTGGCATTCCATGTGCCAGGGAAGAGTCACTTTCTTCTTTTTCTTTTTTCTTTTAAAAAAGACAACTCCCGCACTAAGAATTGCTCTTGTGTCGCGGGGACTTTTACAAACATACAAACAACGGACACAAAGCACAACCAGACCCGAAACAATTATTTGTGGATCGCACAAATAATTGTCCCGTGTGGGAATCGAACCCACGACCTCCCGTTGCAGTGGTATCGGCGTGGCGACCTAAACCACTTGCTGCGTTCTAGGATCTATGAAGCAGTACATTGTCAAACAGGAAATGGTGTTTTGGTGCAAAATATCTTAGGTGGCTATAAGGTGCCTGAATTTAAAGCCATATGACGAAGTAAAACATTATAAAAACAATTAATTAAAATATTGGAAAATGATTTTGGAGTTATTCAAAGTTCATTCCTAATTCTAATTTCCCCTGTTATTGGTGTTCCACCAGATGGGATTTCTGCGAAATTTGTTCTGGAGATAAAATGCCCAATAAGTGGAAAAACAATCAAGAATTATGTTAAAAATGGCAGCCTCCAAGGATAATGTAAGGCCCAAATAATGGTTCAGATGCATGCTGATCTGCATCTGTTTTGTATTGCTGATCCAACTTTTGAACAGACAAAATTAATACACAAATTGACTATGATGCAAATTACACTACAAAGATTTTAGAAGACGCTGAACCATTCTGGAAGCAATATATTATTAAGACTATTTTAGAAAGTGTTAAATAAAACAAATTGAAATTAGTTTACGTCTTTTTATTCATTTTTTATTATAGGACTATGGAGATTTATTGACCCACATGCTACTGTGACTTTTTCATCTGAATTAGTTTATTATATATAACAGTGTGGCTTGAGTATCTTAAACACGGACACACAACACCCACAGCGTTACACTATTCTTGCTTGTTTGAGTTAGGCGCAGCAAAAAATTGTTTTCGATCGTCTCCAGAACTGTTTTCGTAAGATGGCACAAAACAATATTTGAGATCCTTCATAACCCTATACTGTTAACTAGGATTAATTTCGAAAAATCTATAATGTTTAAAGTTCATAAATGATGCTAAATACTTCAGTAACCTATTTATTGTGGTATTTTCACGTTTGTTTACTTTAAAACATTAATGACATTTTAAATGTCAATCTACATAACTTTTATTCAAATTGCAAAGGCAAAGGTAACACGTTATTATTCCGTATATGTGACGTCACAGCGTAATTTTTGGTTTTTATTTTATTTCTCCCGAAATATTGAGCCTAAAAATATAAAAAAATATGTTTTGTATTCAGGATGAGAAAATGAAGAAACGGTATTTTTATTTTAGGTACTTTAAAATTTTGAAATGTTGTCAATTGTCGGGTAACAGGGTCTGACCTGTGTTGTCCAAACAAACATAGCCATACATACCTTATTCCCATAGATCCCCTTTCAATAACTCAGTAGCAGAAAAGTGGTATGTCCATTCGCAACGATCTCACGCACATTAAGCCGAAACTAGTCGTAACGTGTGCGTTAGTAGTAATTAGCCGGAGTAAGTACTCCTTAACCGGTTGTATCCGCGTTTTGCACCGTTTTGACCCTATTACCGGCCTATTATATGCCCTGGGAGAGCACCTTTGATAACTGAGGGTAGTTGAAAATTTATTTGTATTGAGAATTTGGGAATGAAGAGTGAAATGTAATTCCTTAGATCTTGGCTTAACACGCCATGAAACGTGGCGTACGTTTAAATTAAATTATCAAGCTAAGTTCACATATTATTTGTTACATGACAAGACAAGCTTTTTACTTTCGTGGTCAGCTACTAATAAAATATTATATTCGACCTGAGAATCGAACTCGTTTCTTCTATCAGTAGTCGCATATAACATTCAGGCCGCTGTTGGTTTTCTTAGCTCCAAAATTGTCAACAAAAGCTTACTTTCTTGGTTAATTCTATCACCATATCGCTATTAAACTAACAGAAATAGACACTAAGCCTCAATTAAAAAATGATTGCTTAGTATATCGGCTTTTATCTCACACTATAATCAATCGCAAATTCTTAAATTAGAAGCCTCTTATTCTTTAAGTTATAGTATTATATAATTCAACATACAATAGTCCCGTAAGTATAAAATATCATGTTTCAATGTTCATTGCAATTACAATGAGCGGCTAATTAATTGTTTCAACGCACACAACACGCGAACTTTAACGCGAAACGTGTGACAACTGCCTTTTATAGCGTCCTGCAGTTTTTTCACCATTGTTGATATATTATATTAATTTAGATACACATGACTTTTTGAAGTTGTGTTTATTCTAAATAATGGTCACTTGTTCTAACGAAGGTAAACATCGTGATGAATACCTTGTATGAAGGGATGTAAAGTCACTTATCCGAATATGGCGTGCGTGGTGAATTCAAGTCTTAACCCCGTCCTCAATATAGGAGAAAACCTTTGAACAGTGCGAAATTATAAGAATATAATCAACAGTATGTTATAGAGTTAAATACGCGATACTCAAGCGATATAGGAGTCTATCTGTTGGTAGTTGTACCAGCTATTGGTACCGAGGTATTATCACTCTTTTTAACCGTACCAATTTACTCAAAGTATTGTCTTCCCTGCTTTGTGAGGAAATTCACAATGATTGCATAAAGCTGACCACTTTCAAACATTTAAATTATCAACATTTGAATAAAACAGAATTCGTGTATGGGTGTTGATGTACTTGGCAGTCCTCGTGATCAATAATAGTGTCGAAACAGCGTTTGTCATTGAAATCCTTCAGCAGGTTATCACGTATTATATTACATACAGGTAATAATTTAATTGAGATCTGTTGTAATAATTGCATACCGCTGCGGCCGCGCGCCCTCGCCGTGAGCCCTTACCCGTTATTGCAATGTTGCTTAAAATAATCGCGTGTTAGCGACTGCAGACGTGCGGACCTTATTTATCGATGTTCTATGAAATCGAATACTTAATGCTCAATAAGGCAGGTACACGATTAATTCTCTTCCAACATTACCAACGTATGCAAATTATGATATTTCATAAGATAACACATACCTTATCGCGTACAGCTGTAAGTGAAAATAAAAATAAAATTCTTCAATTTCAGCATTATCAGAGACTATTAAGGGACACTTTATTTTAATGGCCACCGCACTGTGGCAGATTTAATCGTCCCGCGGACCAATACAGTCGCCGCGTCCGCTCCCGATGACAGATAGCGACGAAATGCGTTTAAAATTTTAAAATTGGAACGTGGGCATGCGTGCGCACGCGCATCGTCGGCTGAAATTCCGTAATGAGCAGGTGAGCGGCGTATCTGACTCGGCACGTCTACTTAGTGTCCAGAGGTAATGTTGAGCAAAATAATTAGCGGTTCATATTTGTTAGTTCACTCAACAGGGAGCCGTTTGTATACAATTGTTTATGTAAATTAGTACCCGATGCTATTAACGCGCTCGATTTTGTTGCTCCTTCAGTTAATAATCCTTTAAGAATTATTTGTTTGTCAGACGGAATTGTATTCGACGACTTTATTTGGTATTATATTACGTTATAATGGAGAAGAATAAACTTGTTTCTGCGTTTATTTTGAAATCGATAGAGTTTATCGGTGAACATAGTTGAGGCATGGTTGGTCATTGGGGAATAATGTAGGCTTAAACAGATGTGAAAAGACACACATGTTGAAGCACCTGCTGGTTCGGCAGATGGCCATCAATAGAGCTAGAAATAATTAAGTAGTGTCAGATTTCCGACTAAGACCTATGGATAGGCTATTAATGCCTGATGTTAATTAGTGTTTGAAAGTCGGAGGTATCGTTGTAGGCAAGTATTCGTCGTCGCAGTATTAGTGTATGTGGATATAAAACAAAAACACTCAGACGCAAAAAGATGCAAAAAATGTCTGCCGCCGCGCTATCTGTAGCTCGCGATCCTGTCTCAAATAATGGCGTAGAGAATACTGTGGAGATGAATTTGAACATTTTGTTTTAGTTCGTCAGATTTGGTACATAAAACTGTAATACTTGGGGATATTTTTTGTCAATACAATTGCCTATTGATCCAACTGACAGTGGCCCTCGATGTGGTTGAAATAGATATTACGAATTATTGTTAGGTGAAAAACCACAGGCGCTACTAGCCAGCTACTTCATCTATTGCTTGATCCATAATTCACATCTCTACATAGCGTTATACATCAACATGTATGCCTACCATTTTCGTAGTACAGGTAATGGTCCAGACGAATTCCTTGCTCCTGAAAAATGAATTAAGGATTCTAGTACTCTTACATTACTGGAATAAATAATTAAACGTTCCTTGGGACAGTAGCTCGATTCTCTGCTGCTATCGATTACCGACAACCAGCTAGCTATCAAGAAATTTCACACGAAAATCTGATTAGCGCCTCTACCGGGGTCCGTAAGAACTATTTCGGCAGTACATTTTAAATGTCAAACTTTCGATACTCGACAGTACCGGCTGTAGAGAATTGCGCTACAGTAATAAGTATACTTCAATAAAATATCTCGTGTTAAAGTGGTCTCCACGGTAGTCGGGTGGTCAGGCAGGCCAGTAGAGCACGCGGCGGCGCGTAAATCACCATCAACACAGTGTCTCGCGTTGTTCGCTCTCAGCTCACCACTCGTCGCCACTACCTTACCATGGACAGAGGACCATTATTGGTAGCTTTACGTTTATTATGTATTAGGTACTCAAAGTAATTAACAACACAGTTTACTCAAATACGCTTTGATCTGTTAAAAATCGAGTCGCAAAAAGTTCGAGTCGTCATCAGACTGAGTGCTTAAAACAGATATTCCCAACCATATACTAGTGCGGAACGCTACCGCCACTTTATTATGATTAGGGGTCCACGGGCCCTAGGTTTGGAAACCCTGCTTTGGAAGATGGAGTCACCAAGAGGTGTTTTTTGTTATTAGACATTACATACATAAACCATCAACACAGTGTCTCGCGTTGTTCGCTCTCAGCTCACCACTTATCGCCACTACCTTACCATAGATAGAGGACCACTATTGGTAGCTTTACTTGCTTACGTTTATTGTGTATTAGGTACTTAATGAAATTAACCACACAGTAGACGTCGTTTCGTTTGGTATTACATAAATCGAGTCGCAAAAAGATCGAGTCGTCATCAGACCGAGTCCTTGAAAGATCGAGTCACCATGAGGCTGAATAACATTCGGCTGTATTTTATTGAACTTTAATTTTGTGTGGTGTTTTCCATTATTAAACGTTACATACATACGCTACGCTACACTGTGGATCGAAAATCGGCTGTAGAAGACATAGGATCTCGATGTCGCGAATGTAATTTTTTTTGATGGAAATGTATTCTGCTGATCATTACTGTTCTATAAAATGTAGTATGACGTAATTGTGTGCACAAATGGAAGAGTTATAATTTTTTTAAGAAAATTTTGTATGGAGCTGACATGAAAAATGAGAATATCTCTGGAATCGCAAGGTTGGCCGTTATATCCTTGCACACTGATATAGTACTATTTATTTGTGAATTTTTGACATACTTTATATCGCGGCATCACTTGCGATTTTTTTTCTAAAAATCGTCAAAATTTTCAAAAAAAATATTTTGTTTATAATACATTTTAATGCTTAAGTATGACAATAACAAGTGTAATTTACAATATTTTTTATGCTTAGACCAAAACGTTCTAAGAAATCACAAAATCGTACTACTTCTCCTCGAATGGTGTTCTCTGAACCTCGTATAATCTTTGTTTCGGGCCTCTGAAGCTTCTTCCGAAAGACTTCCAATTAGTACAAAAGCATTTACTGCAATTATGTCCCCTCCGTGAATCAACAATTTGTGGCCAGTTGATGACATGTAGTACCCATCATACAGTTCCACGTATTTGCAGCGGTTGTTCTAGCGTATTCTTAAAATTTCGGCACGTCTACAAACTCTCCAGATGTGATAGCTCTCAGAATCACAGCAAATCTGCATATTAGGTCTTCTTCGAATCCAATGATCGCTGCAGTTTTACAAGGAAACTCAAAAAATCGCCTTGCTGTGTTCCCATCGTTAGTTGTGTCTAATCCTCGCTTAATGATGTCGATCAAATGGTTGAGATCATCTCTGAATCGTTCTTGGATGAGTTTTTTTCGTGAATGCAGTGTCTCTTGATGGCCTTCTCCTCTTGCAGACCACTTTTTGAAGTCTAGACGATACGCTATGTGTAAAAGACATTCCGTTTATGCGGGCATGAAGTGATGATAATCCGAACTCATACACGCCAGAAAAAACGGTTTTTGACGCAATGGCATCTAACTTATTCATTTATGTGGGCTTAGCCGAATACAGGTAGAGCAGGCCGCATTTCACTTCGCTACAGCCAGATATGTAAAAATTTTGCCATCAATCATCGTCACCATTAATTGGTCACTAATTTCAGTACTTGACATTTTGAGGGTACGAGAGATTTAATTTGGTTATCCATTGCAGTTTTTTCATTTATGACGACTTTTTTGGATTCTTTCACAAAAGTAAACTGGACTGGATGGCAATACATAGGTGAGCAGGGTTTTAGAATCACCCATACGGTATCACCGTCAGCTATCAACTTTAATGGAACCAAAGAGGTAATAAATGAGCTGGAATCATCTTCAAACCCCCTATCACCGTCAAATCCCCACCTTGGTGTTAATATCATTTGTTTATCCTGCCGTTACAAGTTCAGAATTTGGATAAGACGAAGACCTAATATGCAGATTTGCTGTGATTCTGCAAGTTATCACATCTGCAGAGTTTGTAGACGTGCCGAAATTTAAAGAATACGCTAGAACAACCGCTGAAAATACGTGGAACTGTATGATGGGTACCTACTGCACATCATCAACTGTCCACAAATTGTTGATTCACGGAGGGGACATAATTGCAGTAAATGATAATATATAAAAATATGATAAATGATATTGTACCACTCGGAAGTCTTGCGAAAGACGCTTCAGAGGCCCGAAACAAAGATTTTAAGAGGCTCAGAGAGCACCATTCGAGGAGGAGTAATTCGAAATTGTAATTTCTTGGAATGTTTTGGGCTAAGCATGAAAAATATTGTAAATTACACTTATTATAGTCATATTTAAGCATTAAAATGTATCATAAACATAATATATATATATTTTAATTTTGACGATTTTTAGAAAAAAAAAAACAGATTTGCTGTGATTCTGAGAGCTATTACATCTGGAGAGTTTGTAGACGTGCCGAAATTTTAAGAATACGCTAGAACAACCGCTGCAAATACGTGGAACTGTATGATGGGTACTACATGTCATCAACTGGCCACAAATTGTTGATTCACGGAGGGGACATAATTGCAGTAAATGCTTTTGTACTAATTGGAAGTCTTTCGGAAGAAGCTTCAGAGGCCCGAAATAAAGATTATACGAGGTTCAGAGAACACCATTCGAGGAGAAGTAGTACGATTTTGTGATTTCTTAGAACGTTTTGGTCTAAGCATAAAAAACATTGTAAATTACACTTGTTATTGTCATACTTAAGCATTAAAATGTATTATAAACAAAATATTTTTTTTGAAAATTTTGACGATTTTTAGAAAAAAAATCGCAAGTGATGCCGCGATATAAAGTATGTCAAAAATTCACAAATAAATAGTACTATATCAGTGTGCAAGGATATAACGGCCAACTTTGCGATTCTAGAGATATTCTCATTTTTCATGTCAGCTCCATACAAAATTTTCTTAAAAAAATTATAACTCTTCCATTTGTGCACACAATTACGTCATATTACATTTTATAGAACAGTAATGATCAGCAGAATACATTTCCATCAAAAAAAATTACATTCGCGACATCGAGATCCTATGTCTTCTACAGCCGATTTTCGATCCACCGTGCGCTAGGCCATCTAAGGCCACTTGCTTATGCCTAGGTTCATATTCATAGATTGATATCAACTTGTAACCAGGGTTTTAAGAACCCATTTGACATATTAAAATGGTTGTTAAAACCGTGTAATACTTTTACATCTTGTCTTTCATGTCATTACGAGTACTACCCACTTGACCTTTTTGAAGTACATCACCGATATGATCTGTGTACGTCCTAGGGCCTTCTCTACGTGCAATTAATATTAATATTATAAAACACGATAGTTTTATATTTAAGTCATAAAATTTACGCAGTTGTTTAAGAGTTTATACTGTACCACTCGCTAAGTTGTTGTTGAAGTAGACAAGTCACTTGTCTTTCGTAAAGCAACTCAGAATCACCCAAAATCTTCAATGATATACGTCATATTTTGTGATGGATTTATTGACGAATTTTGCCATCCAATGTAAATTTTAACAGCCTCGTAAACGTTCCTAAACTATCGCGGATCGTATAGAAGATCTTAAGCGCAAAGTAAATTTTTGAAGGTTACGATACCTAACTAATTGACCAAGGTTTCGACCGATTTCTTATTAGGTTCGGAAAAAACTCAGATTAAAAAAAATTATAAATATCCTTTTATTTTCCAAACACACATCACTTAACTAACTATTAAGACTCTACAAATAAATAAAGCAGTAATAAGCCTCGTTACATTTCATCACTTTACTAATACACATGTTAACTGTTAACACTTTCAATTACATCGCAGCCGTGTCATAATAGAATAGAGTTAACCTGTGCAACTGTCGGTAGAGACGTACCGATCATTGTTGTAGAGCAGTGGCTCTCAACATTTGAACTTTTAGTTACCGTTTCTTAGCTAGGCAAGAATCGCATTTCAATAAGAGAGCCTGAAACATCATGACTGTATAGTTTGGTAGACTTGGCATTCCCTTAGAACTTTTACGGTGAGGTTGCCCTGTATGCTCCCTGATTTTGCTATTAAGTACCACAGTATAAGGCACTTTGTCCAAATAAGTAAAAGATAGAAAAATACCACTTGGCTACCACAGTCCCTACACTTTCACTAATCAATCATTTATACAATGTAATATATCTTATACGTTTATGCATATTATTCAGCTATATCTGTCACACATTGTATTACCAACAGTAGCAATTTATAAATGTTTGTTTCCCTAATCAAATAAATAAATAAATACAGATACTAAGCGCATTATACATTTTTTAGGCATCTTGTTCAATTTTTCACTTTAACCACATGTTTAGAACCACTGTCATAGAGTTTCATTACGATGTTTTTTATAGTACAATGTCAATAGTGCGTCGGTAGCGTCGTGAGGTAGCGACGTGTATTGTATTGTATGTAAATCGGTCAAGTGCTGCTCCATGCTTCTTGCTCTATGTAGAGCTAATAGTGTCAGTTTGACGTTTTGAACTGTGCATTTAAAAATGGTTTTGTTGACGTGTAGGTTCAGTTGTTTATTTTATCAAATTTTGAGTATTAATTGATGAAAGCCTGTAGATTTATATGTGCGTTTTTGAAACCTTTGGTTTAGAATGTAAAAGTTTGGCAAGAAACCTCCTAAAAATCATAAGAAAAACACAGTAGTAAAAGAGAACCTCTTAGTCAAATAGTGTAGCTCTTACCCAGACATCCGGACTCGTCTGTCATTTTTTAGTTCCTCCTCTAAGAAAATGACCCCTTGGGAACGGGCCTGCAATATTTTGTTGCATCATTAAATGACAATCAACACCTGTAGTCATTCAAACTTCAATATAGAGAAGTAAACTCAAAACGCATAATAAAATCATAAACTCCAAAACAGTCAACGTATTGAAAACTGAAAACGACAACAAAATAGCTGTCAGTTATTCAAAATACCCACACGACAGCGTATCGCGTCAACGTCAATCTCTCTATTTAAATTTAGAACGCCGCTTGACTGGCCGGCGCATTTTGACGGGAGAGCTGTCAAAATGACGGGCGCGCGAATTGACGTCTGCCGATAACGTCAGCCGGTACGAATTCTAAAATGCTGATAGTATTTCGTTGGTTTAATTTTCCGATGAATTTAAAGGTATTTGACGGGAATGTTCAACGTTTGTGACGGTTGATTTTTTGTTGGTTTATTCTGCTTTTTTCTGACTACTCTTTCAACTTTGGATTCGTTATGTTTCAGTATGTGAGGTTTAAAGTTTAACTAATTACTTTGCTTTAAAAAGTGCTGACTCTTACGCATGTACTACGCAGGCTATTTTCACAAGTAATCATTTCTAATGTATACAGTAGGTACACAGGGATAGTATGTTTGGTGTAGTGTTAAGATGATGGTCTCTACTTTAATATCGCGCTGGGTATCTTGGGTTCGATTACGACACGAAATGTTTCTTTGTTTAATCCATCCACACTAAAAGAACGAATCTTCCAAACTTTTGTTGTAACGATTTATTTATTACAAAACACAATATAAGCGTCCAGTTTCATACCTAGGCATTACAGGTACATTATAATATGTGTTATATTAAAACTAGGTAAAAATATTTAACATAAAATTAACAGGCACGTTACCTAACATGAAACATAAAACAATTACAATTAAAATAGCAGTATTTATATCTAAGCATCTGAAAACGACGTTAATTTTACAGTAGCTAATTACATTTTACAATTTAAAGGTCATACAGTCAGTTGTACGTATTTACATAAGTAACTGACATTAAATATATGATCGTGAGCTTATATACCACTTACACTGTTGCCTTTATGTGTTACATACTTTTGTATGAGCACCTGTTTTGTCTAAAAGTAATATTTAAGGCGCCTACTAGTTTAATTTTTATGAGTATGTGGTTAGACTAGATTCTGTATTATCAAACTCGATAGTGGTGGTTGGAATCGAGTTCTATTTCGAGTTTGATTCAAACTGGTGTCAGTTCGCACTTTGAATTTCTAGGGTATGATCGAACACTACTGGTTTCAAATCGAATGAATTCAATTTTTCTTTACAAATTATTTTATATGAAGAAATAAAGCATGTATAAAGTAAGGTATTCATGTTGTTTATTAATTCTAATAGGGTGGTTAGTAGTCATGATACATTTTCAGAAAGTCAATAAAGACAATAGTTGAAGAGCTGATTCAAAAACTGATCAGTAATTTGTACAACTGCACCGTGATTCTCTACCACTATCGACAAAATGTGGTATGACAATCGGTTCAGCGCCTCTAGCGGGCGTCGTAGAAACTATTTTGGCAGTACATTCTAAGTGTCAAACTCTCGATATTCGATGGTTGCCATTGTAAAGAATCGTACTGTAGTATTGTTACAAAAAACATCAATCGTTTTACAAAACGCAATCAACTTAACGTCATTCATAACTCAACTCCAAAAAAAGGCACAATACAGTAAATTCTCCTTTAAAAATAAATTCACGTGGAGGTTTATTAAAACATGACACTTACAGGTTTACACGCGTCCCATTGAAATAAATAGTCTACCATAACCGTCATGGCTTTGCGCTGGAAAACTGACGGAAAAAATTAAAAAATTGTGACATGAATACTTGTGGTTTGTGTGGGTTTTGAAGGCGTAAAGGTTGAAATTTACTTTATTTACTGTATACCTACTAATATTATGAATGCTAAAGTTATTGAGGATGGATGTATGTTTCCTACTCTTTCACGAATAAAACTACTTTTTTGAAATTGAAATGAAATTTGGTTTATAACCTGGATTAGCGCGTAGAACATTTATTACCCCGGCACATCTTCTCACGCGTCGAAGTCGCGGGCAAAAGCTTGTATGATATAAATGAATGAAATACTGTATTAGTTGTGCAATGGCGAGGTCCTAACTGTAACTACCGCTCAACTTAATGTAATACCATTTTCTGCATTCTGTCCTATTTCTATTTTTTGAGGTATACTGTAGCACTACAAGTCCCCTGTATTTTTTATGCCATTTATTTTAAAACACTGCCCCAACAGAGAATCGTGCCCGATCACCATTCGCCGCATCCGTATTCTATAATAATTAATATTTTATCCAACAATACATGTTCAATAATAATAGGCGTAGAAGTGACAGGTGGCAGCCATGTTTAGTTAACTTTTTAAAGTTATTTGCCGATGGTATCAACATACAGCCAATAATCACGATACTAAAATAAAATGCCTCCGTATCGTTATTAGGTTTTTATTAATTGCAACTAGCGAAAAAGTATTTTTATTGACAATTAATGTTTTTTATTGCTTTTGTTATTATTACGATGTTAGTTTAAGTTATATTTTTTAATAAGTTTGCACCTTGCGTTTGTTACAGTTTTAATTAATTTCTTCATAGAAGAAACATATTTTCTCTCGTTAGGTTCAAATATATTACATTGATTTAAAAAGTCACATGACGTCACAACTTTGCTTTAGACGATGGACATCACATCTCTTATTTTTTACCTTTAAAATGAAAATATACGTGTCTTATATTTTCTCATTATTGTACTGACGTACTCATTCGAATTTGTGTTCTTGTCCTCAAAACATCCCTTTTGTTCTATGTCTAGAAAACCCTAAGTTTATTGCGCATTGTCATAAGCTAATTGCATGTCTACCTATATTTGTCTTTCTAAGATTTAAAAAAATATATTTGCTAGATATTTCGCTAAATCGAATTCCTCAATCATGCGTATTTTTCTACAATGAAACTTATTTGCTTTGTCTAGTTGTAAATTGTAAAAACTATTCATTTCTTTTGTAATGTTAAATACGTTTCTCGGTCGAACTGTTTCAAATGATGTGGGAAAGCACGAACAAGTTTAAATCAATTATGCATCAAAGTATTACAATCGTGGAATAGCGTTATAGATCGCTGTGGTTTGAAAGAAGATATTGTGATAAGGATTGATAAAAACTAAGACTATTTTCATGATTCTACTGTAAACGGGCCTTTTTCGCGATTGATATTAAAAGGTTTATGGTATTTTATTTGTTGTCCCACGCTTCAATCGCGTATAAGACCAACGGGTCGTACATATCTCACTTACTACTTACCTGCCTGTATTCTCATGTAACCGTACAGGAGAATCATGTGTATAGAAGTCGCTATTGTTTTGCTATTGCTGATGTCCTTTAATATAAGTCAGGCACTACTCGTAACCAGCAGACTTATATGACAAGACGTTTAAATTGGGATGAATTGGAAAAAGTTAGGCAAGTGGCGTTCTTTAGACTACCAAAGAATGCCACTAGCTATTCCTATGACCCCTATCCCTTTCCCCATATAAGAAAAGGCCTTCTGCGGAAAAAGGCGTGATTGTATTAATGTAGCTTACTATTAATAGATCAAAGTGTTACAATTATGCATCACACTTAATAATTATGCTTCATAGTATATGTGATCGTGTGTTGCCACGGCTGAATACACATCGTCTGTCAGTCAAACGTCAACAGGATGGTCGTAAATTATCTAGTTTTTCTGCGCCGGCGCACGCAAATCAGTATGCATAGATTTGTTGGGGAATTGTGCCTCATAGTTTTGTGCCTCAGTGAGGTAGAGATCAATGATTTTAACGTCCTTATTGTGTTTGAATTGAATTTCGTTTTATTTATTGTTTTATGAATGTATACGTGCATAATGTTGAAATAAATGTAGGCAAAAAGTAGGGTGTAGCAGACTAAAAATTAAATGATTTATAGATCATGCTCGGTATGCAAAATTTAGAATTTAGAACAGCAGTAACCCGCAGGCTTATGGAGCTGACGGTGGACTGTTTGATAAAGATACTTATTATTTTCGGAAATATCTAGAACAAGGCACAACAAAGTGGTCGGATGCAGTATACTTAGTTACATTAGCTTTCGAAGTATTTTGTACATTAAAATGACAAGTCTTTCATTGTTATTAGTTAAATCAAGCTTAATCATATCACTTCACATCTGCAGCAATTCTTAGGCAAAATACTCCACATAGTCTTTGGCATCCAGCATAATGCTTCTCACGTACGCAAGGGTGGGCAAAGCTGTACTATTACCATATTAATTATCGAATCCCGTCAAGATAGTCATGGCGCGCCGGCTCGCGTGACTAGCCCGGGTTTTGTAACTGTATAGCCACAGAATTAAGTTTGCACGGCTAGGGACGCCATTTGTAAAGATTTTCAAGTGGGACAACTGCTGGGATAGATGACTATGAAACATTTTGTTATTATTTTTAATGATTTTGATGCTTGGAATAAGTTAGGTTATAATGGCTTGATAGTTTTTCCTGCTGATGTCGTATATTTGATAGATAAGCTGTATCTTATTTAGGTTTAAGTATTTCTAGGTCTTTATATGATAATTCTTCAGTGCAAAATCACTTTGAATTGAAAAAGGCTTGGAGTTAATAATAACATTCAGAAAAGATATATACATTAGTTAAAATATAGATATAAATAATAATTACATTGAGGATAATAGAAGGAAGGAAACCTCCTGCAAACCAGTTTCCGATTAGTTTTAGGAGCATTTAGACTTTAACGTATTGCCAAATACCTGATACAATACAATGAAATGATTGGCGCGATTTTGTGCAACTGCTACACAAATAGTTTCTATGGCGCTCACTGGAGGCGCTGATCAGATTTTCATACAACATTTTTCCATAGCAAGCCGGTTGTCGATAGTCAATAGTAGCAAGAAATCGCCTCTAAGTAGGTACTGGAAGTAATGAAGATTCTCAGGAAAGTTTTACACATGGGTGCCCTACACCCAGCTTGAGTCTTAGTATTGACTGCAAAATTGAAATTGTTTATATACTACCGCAGAATTAATTTATACCGCTCTGATTGGGCGTCGGTCGTGGTCATTGGGCGTTTCTGGTCGAACCCTAAATGGCTGTAATAATCGTGTTGCTATTAATTGGAGATTAGCTCTGATTGACTTGCAAATTGCTATTTTATATGTTTGCTGTGTTTTATTTACGAGTTTTGATAATGTAGCTAAAAGGTTGCTAAAGTGGTTTAAGGCTTTAGAGTTTTGGAAGGCATTATAGTCGCTATTAAAATGGTTGTAGATTGTCTGCCTCCGTGGCGCTGTGGTTAAGGTCGCCATGTCGCTATCCTTGCGTCGGTCGTGGGTCGATCCCCACATGAAATAATTATTTGTGCGATCCAGAAATAATTCTTTCATATCTAGTTGTACCTACTTTGCGGCCGTCGTTTGAATGTTTCTAAAAGTCCCCGCGACACAATAGCTATTCTCAGTGCGGGAGTTGTCTTTTTAAAAACACTAAATACTTGAAAAGTTTCGTATTAAGTAATCTAAATGACTAAATAGATAAGTAATTTCGCCATTGAACTATCATATCTCATGAAAAGGTTCATAATTCTTATAAATGTAAACCAACAAGCTAGTTTCAACTAAATCAGTTCAATAGTTTAACATTAACACCTTCTCATTTATAACATTAGCGTGTGTAACATCGACCTGAATTTCGCCAATAACCATCGCACCGAATCGTGGTAGCAGAATCGTGTTAGTTGTATGTATATAGTATAAAATGGTACAATAATGAATAGAGGCGAGTAGTGCGGTGGTAGTGATCCGCCATAGATCAGAGTCGACAACGGCATCTCACTGCCGAGACGCTACTAACAGCCGCTGTCGGTGCCTCCGTGTACAGTTCCATTGTACAACGATTTTCGACAGTATGAAGTGCAACAGGTTCTCATAATGTGGCGAGTTTAACATAGAAGTTATATTTTAAGGCTTTTATATAGTTATAGTTTATTAAAACCGATACTGCTTTGGCTGGCTTAGTTGAAAAAGTGTGATCGTTTTTCCAAATTTTGACGACCTTCAAAATTATTTGTCTGAAGGATTTCGAGTATTTTTGAAAGCGTCTTATAATTCTTTGATTTTCTTAGCCCGGTGCTCGAATTAGAGAGCTTGATCGATATTATATTGAAAGCTTTTTATAGTTCAGCCTTTCACGGAACAAAAATGTCGAAATGCTTTTTGTTATATACCTTTATTTCCCTGTACTGTAGTAAAGCTACGAATTACTTCGGTGTAGTCAATGTTTAACCATAATGACGAATGGATTATGATGTAAGAATGTTCTATTTTGAACAGAATATTTTGTTCTAATGAACTTTTTCAAAGGTTTTTAAGATTATCAAATAAAACAGTTTATTTAATGGTCCGTGACCACCTTGATGATTTAAGTCATTCGAAATTTGTTAAAAGTGCATATTGTATAAACATTCTAGGCGAAAGTCGTGTCGTAAAACAATGAAAACACATCAAACAATGTCCGCGGTATCAGATGACGAGGTGAGCCCGCCGCCGCATGTTTATGAACACAATCTAATTTATTAGACGCCGCGCAGATTACAGCCTCACTAGCTGCTTAGTGCTCGACTAGTCGTTTTGTTCCTCACTGTAGCCGATATATACGCTGCCAGGCTTTTTTTAGCACGAGGTAGTTCAGTGTCTAACCACTCAAACGTCCGTGGAGACTAAAGTATCCATAATTATATTACAATACCCTCCAGTACCAGGAAAGTATAGAGTTAAAGGGATTGATTGAATGATGGATGCTTTAATTTTAAGTACTGTGCAATAATTTGGTGGGTAGTTTTATTCCTCACTGTAGCCGATATATACGCTGCCAGGCTTTTTTTAGCTCGAGATAGTTCAGTGTCTAAAGTACCAGGAGAGCATAGAGTAGAAGGGATTGATTGAATGATGGGCGCTTAAATTTCTAGTTCTGTGCAGTTATTTGGTAGATTTTGCTCCTTACTATTGCCGATGTATACGCTGCCAGACTTTTTTAGCTCGAGATAGTTGAGTGTCTAAAGTACTAGGAGAGCATAAAGTTGAAGGTATTGATTGAATGATTGATAAATAACGAAAAAGTAAAACAATTACATATTATCATTGCTTATTTTTTTAGGTCTGTGTAGTTAATTTAAAAAAAAAGTTATAAAAACACGGTCAGCTTGTATTAATAAAATTAACTAGAAACAATATCTAGGGTCACTTTCACAGTTTATAAACAAGATAACTGCTAGATAAAGCGACAGCAGATGTATAAAAACAACTGTCAACATTTCATCTGATAACCTAACTGATGCTTATCCAGGAGTGGTGAAACCGGGTGTTAAGAAAAGACCCCTTTCTTCCATATTTTCTATCTATACATATAAAATTATTTGTCCTGACAGACTAACTGAGTGATATTCACCGCACAGTCTAAACTATAGAAGTTAGAAACATGAAATTAAAACAAATGTAGTCTTTTATAATGTAAGTATCCCCTAAGAAAGCTTTTTTCGTAATCCGCTTTTATCTGCCGACTTAAACTTTATAATTATTCAGGTCTTTCATTTGAAAATAGTGTTTTTAGAGAATTATCTTCTAAGGGGTTAAAATGGGGGATGAAAGATAGAATAGTATTGTGTTCATTTTCTAAGTTAGAAGTGTGAAACTGTACAATACTGTCCATGGTCTTCAAAAATAAATAAATAAATATTATAATTTAGAAAGTCAACTTTAACTTTTACGCATGCGAAGCCGCGCGTCTACTACTAAACGTATAAAAACTTTATTCTCACCGCAAGCCCCGCGGCTAGGCCATGTCCTACCATTAAGCTTTACGTTTTTATACAATACATCATCCCGTGCGCGGGCGCCGATAGATCTATAACACGATACCAACGACACATGTTACCAATTACCAAGTGTATGTGTAATGAAACGTAAGTGACTAGTTAAACGACTTTTAAAACTGCCCGTATTTTATTACTCGCTTTTATGGATAGCTTATGAAAGTTGGCGATTAAAGATGATTAGTAGATAGGTAGATCTTTTTTCTTCTTTTTTATAAAGGGATATTTTAGCTTTAGTAGTTGTTACGGTATATAATGCGGTTTTTGATATACCCGTGATATTAGGAATAGGATCAGTCTTCTAGCTAGGAAAATGCAGACAATAGTTTAACAAATTGTGTCCTAAGAGCATCCTCATATGGATTGCAAATAGCAAGTTTTATAAATTCAACAAACGCCTCCTAAGATTTTAAAAAAAAAAGCAAATACTGTAGCAAACGGTATTTCAATCAGTTCTTTAAATCATATTGGCATAAAGCAACTTGCCTTCTTTCCCCAAAAAATAGTAATACTGACACTTAAAGATATTTCAGCACTTGCATGTTTTATCTTTCCCCAATTTTACAGTTAACCAGCGTGTCTCAAGACTCTCATACAGAGAGGAGACATTGCCCAGCAGTGGGACATTCCCACTTATTTATAGTAGGTGTTACCCATAAATCAAATAGACTTACAGATCTAGATACAAGTAACCAGTCGGAAAGCAATCAGAATTGTATTACAATGTCTTTGCATTACACCGGGCAACCAATTAAAAGAGGTATAATTAGGATGTGTCGGCCGTCCGCGCTGTAATGGTCGGTGCCCCGCTGATCGATTTAGTGTGCGCTTATAACTTACTAGCTTTTATCCGCGACTTCGTCCGCCACCTGAATTTTCCTATGAAAATGCGTCATTTTCCCGGGGTAAAAAGTAGCATATGTCATTTCTCGGGTATCAAAATATCTCCATACCAAATTTAGTGTAAATTGGTTCAGTAGTTTAGGTGTGATTGAGTAACAGACAGACAGACAGACAGAGTTACTTTCGCATTTATAATATTAGTATGGAAGTATGGATTGCTTGATTGATATTGTAATAGTTGTTATTTGTAATTGAGCTAAGGATTTTATTAGCAGATAGCCTTTGGATAAAGTAAGCCGCATAGTTTGTGCTAAGGAGTGCAATTTGCAGAGATTATGCGCAATTAGTTTGACACATTTTATCTTAAATGTTTTATTGCTTTTCCTGTAATACCGTATTAGTTAGATACTTTTCCAAGTAGGAAATTATCTCACCTTTTCTAGAATTGATTTCCGAAAACAAGATTAAAGAATTGTGTAGTTTGTTTAACTTTGACCACATACGATGTTACTTATTTGTTCTTTTGTAAGATTATATTTATAAGCACTTAGAATTTACATAGTATTTTTTTAAGATGCTATTGCTTTATAAGCACAATTCATATTCATTTATTAACAAGGAATATACATAAGAAAATACGACAATAAACGCGAACACGCATTTTAACTTGAAATCCTGTCGTTTCGGCGCAGGTTACATTAAGCATGGTCGCAGACTGGATTAATTCCCGTATATCTATTCTATCATTATTGACAAGCGATTGTTTTAAAATTATGAAGGAATAGATACCTAGGTAAAAAACAAAATGTAGATATTTTTCTAATTATTACTTCTAATTTCTCTAATAAACGAACATTATGTAAACGACCTAATTTACCAAAACATAAAAAAATACTTAAGAATTGAATATTCTCGGAATAATTCCTGTATATAAGATCAAAGGGTCCGCTAATGTTGTTGACCTTTGCACGCACCTGGCAGACCACACCGCGTGACATAACTATGTTTATAAAGCATTTGTTCTTGAGATAGGGTGGTGTGAAATAAATATATTGTGGAGTTTGATGTCGTAGATGTTAGCTCTAATGGCCCACCCATTTGTAAAGTGGTTTTGTATAATACTTACATCTATAATCGTGTTAATTAATAGAAAAATAAGTCTGTTTTTGTTTGTAACATAGTGAAACTGATCTGAAGGGTTTTCGGGTTCGTATGTTCTTTTTTCAGTCACTACCTGAATTACAGAATTAATAGATTTCAATAACCCGCACCGAAAATATGTTAAAATAATCATATATTTTTTTAATTAGAACTTGATCTACGCTGGATCCGAATGATAATTCGCGTTGTATGTCTTTGAAAAGGAGGAGCACGTCATCTCGGTCGCTATGTTTTTGACCAATCTATATACATATCAGCTTAGCCTTTCTTCCAAACTTTGTTGGAGTCAGCTTCAAGTCTCACCGGATGCAGCTGGATACCAGTGTATTACATGCAGCGACTGCCCATCTGACCTCCTTAACCCAGTTACCTGGAATATATCACGATACCCTTCGGTAAGACTGGTTGTCAGACTTTCAAACTTCTACCAGCAATCTAAATCCGAAATATAAAGACGCTTATAGCTAATATTAGTTACAGAAGCGCTCATGGGTTTCAGTTTCACTTACCGGTCCGTAAACGGTCAGTGGGTTAAGTAGCCTTATCGCGGTCATTCCACAGATGGGTGGTGGATGGTTTTGACCTAAGCGTCTGCGCGGAGGGAACGTAAAATTCGCTCGCGGTGGTCAATTAAGAAAACAGTAGTTAAACCATGTTAAATGCCTTAAGGCATCTTTGACACTAGATTGACCACTAACCATACGAAGAATAAATGTAAAGATAATGTAAATGATTCAGTTAACTGCATATGTAATAATAATTAATTAATTGCATCAATAAACAAGACGTGCGTGTATAATTTATGAATTAATTATGAATTATTGGCGTGCAGCTGTGCTTGCTCTTCCGTAAAGGTCGCAGGTTCGATTCTGAACGGTTGTTGCTTTACCTTATTACGTATGTTTTCAATTTCTTTTCTTTTAATTATAAATTAGCAATTAGACTGTATGATAATGTCTATCGACTAATTATTACTACTTGGTGTTTCTTAAGTAACTTACTGGTTCAACATCAAGGTTAGCCAAATACCGCTCTAAAGATATTTCATGAAAAAATAGGAATTGGAAGTTGGGGTCCTAGAATCCCGTGCTTTAGAGAGTTAAAAATGTGTTTGAATTGAGTGGCGTCATCCTACGCATATTATAAATGCGAAAATTTGCGAGGATAGATATTTGCTACTTTTGCACGCTCAACTAAAATTCAATTTATTTCATATAGTTTATAATTTAGAACACATAGAATACTATTTACCTTGAAAAATCTATTCACACGGACGTAGTCGCGGGCAGAAGCTACTCGAATAAGTGTGATGATATAGTACAATTTGCACATACTAGGCCCTAAAAACTGACTTAGTTTAATATTTTCAATAACTCGCCACGTTTTAATACGTCAATATTTCATTAAAGACAACCAAGAATAAAATTACGCTAGCCGTTATAAAAAGTGCATGACCTTACCCATTATTCCAATATTATAAACACTGTACGTGTTCACCACATAAGGACTTATGACTGCATAAACGCGGACCCACTGATTGATTTATGATAGCATGCTGTAGGAAACATGGCTAAGTTGTAGTTGTACTCGAAGACAGTGGGTTTCGTACTTGGACAGTATGTTTGATGTGTTTTTTCAAAAACTGTGGTGGTGTTATTGTACTGTGTTGCAAATGCATGGTATGATAATGGTCCTACTTGGTGATCATAGTCCACAATCTACCAAGTTTTGGGCTTAACCAACAACCGTATTGAACGCCCACTATGTTGGTCTCATATATTAAAGGTAAATCATCGGAATTCTTGCTTCTTTTGAGAGTCTTTCAATAGAAATTTGAAAATCTTAATAGCACATTGCTCTTGCTAAAAATTGCTCTTGTGTTGTAGACTTATACAAACATACAGAGAACGGACATAAAGCACAACCAGACCCAAAAACAACTATTTGTGGATTGCACAAATATTTGTTCATGGGGGAATCCTACCCACTACCTCTCATAACACTGATAGTAGCGTGGCGACCACCTTAACCAGTGCGCCACGGAGGCCATCGAATCGGTCGATATCGAGAGATAGACATTTAAATTGTATGTATCTACTATAAAATACCCGTTAGAGCTGTCAAAAGATTTTCATGCAAAATAGTTAGTTTTCTATAGCTGATAGTGCAAGTACTATTTAACAACGGAATCCTAAAAACGCAAGTGTTGGCTGCGCCCGCGCACGATTGATGGCGCTCAATCGTTGCGCAGTTTTTATCCATTTTAGTTTCTACTTTGTAATGTCTAGGTATTATGCTAGAACGCTTTGAATTGGAAATTACAAGAAATTGAGTGGAAAAAGCGACTGTTGGCTGATTTAATTTATTGTTGTACTAAAATCCGCGTATCTCTTATTAAAATTATTTTCGCACTAGCTGACCCGCGCTTATTTTTGGTTAGACTGGTGCTGAACTTATTTTAGATTGGGTTGTTTGGTTAGACATTGATGAGATATAGACGTAGTGACGAAGACTCATAATTCTAAACTTAGTTTCAGTATTCAGCATATAACAATATTATACAATATACAATAGCCATTTCCATTTTCTCTATGATATCTTCTACAGATTGGTATCTACGAATTGATTTTATATGATATGGTTAGTTGTCAACCTAGTGTCAAAGTTGTTAAAGCCGCAAGAAAGGTCTTTCACATGGCTTAACGACTGTTATCGTAGTAGACAACAACCGGGATTGGCATTTTACGTGCCCTCCGAAGGACGGACACGCCAAGCTCTAAGAAAAGCACGAAGACCACCTGAAATATAAAGTGCTTAAACTAATTCACTGATCATCAACCAACCGACGAACGCAACTGTCTAGGGGCGCGGTCTAAACTTGACGGATAGTGTAAAAACTTAACACATAACTTAAGAAATATTACAAAATAGGAAATACAAATGTGTATATTAATCAATGTTGATGTGTGTATTTAAATCTGCCCTGCAGGCAAGAAAGGTGTAGGAAGTGAAATATAACAACTCAATTACAGGCCTTGTTTGTTTAAACGTCTATGATGGTTGATTTCTATGACAAAGTACACCTGTAGAGAGATTTTCTATATTAAGAAGTATAGAATAGCGTTTGACATGAAGAATTATGTAGTTAAAGGGTTTTTTCGCGCAGTTCTTAAGTAATT
This sequence comes from Anticarsia gemmatalis, assembly GCF_050436995.1. Classification (NCBI taxonomy): domain Eukaryota; kingdom Metazoa; phylum Arthropoda; class Insecta; order Lepidoptera; family Erebidae; genus Anticarsia; species Anticarsia gemmatalis. Next base: position 13,793,994 of record NC_134748.1, on the reverse strand, counting down.
TTGGATTACGAAGTCTACGTTTGCAAGTTCATTTTGATGTCGGATATTTTCGATAATAGTCAAAACGGATCAAAAAGTTACACATGGACTTTCTAGTATGACAGAAATGTTAAAATTTAAAAAAATGCATTCTCTTCTCGTAGTAATTACAGAAAAGAGGTCAAACAAGGTCTACGAGTTACATCGCATATTTTTTTGCCTAATTTACGATAACATTAATTATGTTTTAGAACAAGTATTCAAACACACTTTTATCAATTAAAGATTTAAAAAATATCTTAAAACTTGGCATTTAATTCTCAGACATAGTTGAATAGTAACGGGTTACCGTGAGACAGTGTTGCCGGCCGGATGCGCTCGACTTTGACGAATGATTCCTCTCTATGAGTCTCTCTCACCGTGAGAGAACTTTGTCATTTTCATGTCACTCATCGATGGGAAAACTTACATCATAATACGAAAGTTATGTGGAAAAATATTGATTGATTATTGTTATTGTTTTTTGTTCATCTGATCGTGAATTTCGATTGCTGTGTTTTTTCAATTGCTTTGAATTCTAATAGTATAATGTAGAATGCTAGAGTTTCTAAGAGTAGTGATAGCCGAGTGGTCTAACTATGCACCTTAAAGGCAAGTGGTCGAAGCCAGACGTGAAGATCACTTGTTCGAACCGTAAAGGAAAACATCGTGATGAAATATTGCATGTCTGAGAGTTCTCCAACAGTGTTTTTGATTAAATATAAATTTTGCAGCATTTGCTCTCCCTCATTCCGGGTGCGACCTTTGCCCAGCAATGGAATTGTAATGGTTTAGATTTATTCAAAGTATTTTTTGGAGAGGGACAACCGCGTCCATACATTCTGTCACCTGCACTTTTCTACTACGACTTTTTTCTTTGTTTCCACAGCGTGTTTCTGCGTTCAGACAGACACACAATGTTATTTGGCATGTAGTATCGTTAGATATTATTTAGGGAAGGCAAAAAAATATAGATTTAGGTAACACGTTTACCTAAATTAAATAATATTTCCTTAACGGAAGTTGCACTATCCAACTAAAGCCACAGAAAGGCCATAGTTTCCAGCCCACCATAAAGCCCCATTAACAGCACACACTCTTCACTCGGCTATAACACGCATCTTACTTAAGTCTGCACAATTACAACTGCGCCCGGGGACCTATAAGTAAAGATATCGTCGCTCTATTGTTTTCCGATATGTGTAAACGAATCTTTAACTCCCATGTAAGTAGATCGAATGTTTAGAACTTTGTTTGTTACCTAAGTTGAAACTTGAAGATGGTCTATGCGATTGTACTACGGTGAGTCCATTATAATATGGGGTCAATATTTTTTTATCGTAGTCTTTTGTGAAATTTTTGAGAATTACGGATTTTAAGAAGCTATTTTTCATGTTCTACGTTGAAATCGTTACTAAACTCTCCTTCCCTAATACTATTGTAAGTGAATAAAAAATTATACCTTACAGATAAAGTGTTTATCAATGTTCACGTGTGATACCTTTAATCTTTTCCTTTTATTCATAACAAAATTATTTTTCTTAAATACATTTAAAATCTAAAAAAGGTCATTCCCGATTTAGACCTTAGGGGTCAATTATGCTTACAAATTGAAACTGAAACGTCAAGCTAGTTAGAATAATAAATACAAAGTGACTTTGCAATATTCGATTAGTTATAATAAGATTTCTTACCAAACGTTAAGGATTCACTCACAAAATGCAAGACTTATATTCGTAGACTGAAGTTAAACGTAAGAAGGATATCATAGAGGCTGTATTCCACGTACGAATGCAAAGCGATAAATATATGAGGTCGAATAGCCAAGTGAATATACATGATACACTACGGGTCAGAATATATTGGGCAGTGGGATAAATATGAATAGATATTTGATGAATTTGAACTGTTTTTAATTGAGATGAAAGTGGTATTAAAAAGTTATTTTTGGTCTTATTGTGAAAATATTATGGCTTTCTTTGGTCTCTGCCTATTCCTATGGGTAAAAGGCGTGATTTTGTGTATGTGTCTAACAATGCTTGCAAACGAATGCATTTTGAGATTGGTTACTTAGAGGGTCACCTGACGTCGAACACTATGGTACGTATTAAAAAACTAGTATCAACGTGGAGACACGGTTTTCAGAACCTACTTTTGTGTGTCAAATGGGTTCTCAAACAGTGTTTTTTTTTTCTTAAGCTATACTGCTATTCAATTAATACAAAAAATTCGCACAAACGTACTTTGATAGCATAGGAAAAATTTTATGTGCGTTGCGAACTTTTGTCTGTCAATTGTAAAAGGTATCTCAAATAAATATGCAGCAACAAACATAAACGAAAACTAACAAATTATATAATTCAGTAGAACTAACACAATTTTCTGAAACCTTCTATCACATATTCATGACGCCATAGCAAAAATATTTACGATATCGAAAAGGAAAATATCGGATCCTTCGCTCAGCGAACAAAAAAATTAAGCTGTACCCAATTTTTTGGGCCGACATTGTATCAGGTCGTAAGACAGGCCTCACTCAATATCGATATTGTTGTTCAAAATGAGTATTTATGTCATCGTTTATATAAAATGTGTTGCAATGTGGGCGCCGAAGTTTTTCCTTCCATCTCCTTTTCTTTGTTTACTTATAAAGTTTACGTGTATTTCTTCGTTTTGAGGTCATTTCGCCGGTTGCTGGAGTGAATTGAAAGTGTATCATGTCGTTTGTCAGTTTTTTCGTTTTTGTTTTGTGATGGGGTTTGATGTGGTTATGTAAGTCACGAAATGAAATTCAGTTCAAATGAAATTCAAAATTTTCCATTTTTTTATAATAGATAATTATTTTAAAAAGGCAATACAGACTCACCTCCGATTACACGACTGACATTGTTAACGGCGAAACGTGGGTCTATTTTATACACCTGTCTAAACTTCCGGGTAAAACAAGCATGATATTATAATGTATGATGTATGTTTTAGCAGTCTACTTAATGACAGATTCAAAAGTCACACACAACGTAAAGTGGCGCATACTATTATACCTACTTAAAGCGTCATATTCAAACGGTGAATTCAGTGTTATTAATTGTGGTATTTCTTGACATGCTTCTCTAACCATTACGTTAAACAAATTATTGCCATATTCCAAAACACAGCTATTATTGTACACATTATTGTTTTAAACATTCCATAAAAATAACTTGGAAATTCAACAGACATAAATTAATAGTAATTATATGAAACTTTCGATTAAAACATTGGAGTTAAAACAAAAGCTATTTACATAAATAGTTGTGGTTCATCAAGCTAAACATTTAATGTGTACTTAACCTTACATTCTTTACACTTACATCCAAAATAAACGACTAATATTATGAATATGAACGTTTGTCCGTCTGTCTTTTATGACTAAACTACTAGACTAATTTAGTTAGATGTAATTTAACATAAAAATCAAAATATAACCATGTATCCACTTAGGTCAAGTACAGACACTTACGATAATCTAATACAGTAGGTGAATTTACCGACAGTTCCGAAGGTGGGACCAATAAAAAGAGTTGACAAGAAAATCCTGGCCACTATTTTTAATCGCCAAATATATTTTATTTACACTTCCTTTTTTTTTTTGAGATATTAGTAGAGTAGCTGTCTAAGTTAGGATACTATATGTTTTTCAGAAATAAGCTGGTAACCTGATGTAGTACTGAATGAAATGTAAGCAAGTGGAACCGCACGGGTCAACTAGTATAAACAACACACTACCAGGGGTCTAAAAATACCCATAAATTGTAATAAAAACCGTTAGAAAGAGTAAAAACAAGAGAATCGTACGTTTTTAACACTTCTAACGTCGGCCCCCCGGACGGGCGACATTGTCCGACCATGTGGCCTTTGACCTTAGCTCACGTGGTCTCTGAGGTCAAAAATGTTTTGTCTTTAATTTGTTCGTTACTGTATTTTGCGAATATTTATTTTACGATATGTATTTTTAATTATGAAATATTTAGCATTATTCGGCATCCTTTGATTAGTGTTCTAGAGATTCATATCATAGAAAATATTATCGTATTATAAAATATTTTAACATACCCTGCTTTTAAAACGTGTATGCTCATAAACTAACAATAACACTTTTCTTATATATAACCATCGAATGTGCTTTTTATATTTTTAAATGAATCTACGCATATGGATAATTTATATAAAACAGCAATCACAGGGTGACGTCTTACAGGCCTTCTGTAGCATTTTAGTTTGAATACATGAAAATAATAATCAAAAGAAACATTATTTTAACGTTTCCTGAATTCGCCCTTCCTTGCCAATCGCTCATAGACCAGTTTAAGTTAAAGTAATTTGGTTATCATAGTACAAACTCTGCTTAGTTTGGAATCAAATGACCGTGTGTGAGTTGTCCAATGATATTTATTTATTTTATAATAAACACAATCAGATTTATTCCTACAAATACTGAAATCATTACATACCTATTGGTGACGCATCCAAACTCATCGCAGTAAAAATCTACACTCGCGGTGTATCAAATAAACAGAAAAGCTTGTAAAGCAATAAAACAATTCAGCTTCGATATACATAATAATATATAAGGTAAAAGACAAGTATTGAAACAAAACTTGTCACATTATGCGGACTCTGGCCGTCATAAAATCAAATACCAGTGGTATGATTAACTTGTGATTGTGCTAAGGTACAAGAGACAGCGGGGGAGGTCATTGACATATTGCTACTGTTATCTTGTACAGCGCGGTCGAAAATTCCGCGCGGTACCGCGCGGTCATATGAACTTAGCCTTATAGTGACATTATTTGACGAAATACTGAAAGATTTTTCAATGATTTTGGCATAAAATTTACAAAATGAATTGTACATGAGTTGCACAATGTAGCCAAAATGGTGCGCAGTACAAGTGTGTACTTCCTTAGTTTTTTCGCGTGGCCCAATAAGATCATAGTTCAATATAGATACCAGCGAGAAGGTTTTAACGTGTTCTTCAAGGTGCTAACGTCTTAGACCCTAGCCCTCACACTCCGTTCAATAGATAGAATGTAATTAATGTTTGTTTGCCCAAAACCCTTTTGTGGCTTAATATTTCAAACCGATTACGGGATTACATACGACATTCAAGGGACCTTGAGTCACATATTATACGCCTATAGTTTCACTATTGTATCAGTCATTTCGTTAATTAGTAAATACTCGCTTTTACTTATAACTTGTACCAAACTTCATACCAACTGCTGTGTCCAACACAGCGCACTAACATAAAAACTGTTTAATCGTAACTCGGGCCGTATCGCGATCCGAACATATTACCATATATTAATCCCATAAGGCATTGGGCGATCAATTTATCTACATTATTGCAAGCAGCGCCGGGCCGAAGGTGCTAACTTGAGACAACTTATGGATATCCATTAGCCGGTGACGGTTATATAGGAGTTTTTGCTTCGTATGCCATTCGAAGGTTAGATTTAGGTTGATTTGATACTTGTCAACGTGATTATATTGTGGTGTATTTTGGAAATCATGTCAGGTTTTTTAATTAAAAATAAACATGGCTATCCTTTTTTACTAATAAAATACTTTGATAAGGCCTATCGGTCTTGGTTACGCTTCCACTGCTACCCTGTTGAACCCAAATTTTCCAGGTCCGCGGGATTTAACAGGATACCATTTCTTCAAAAACCATCTTATATCGTCCCATAAGCAGCTGAGAAGTGGTACAAAACTTTGTATTTGAACAGAACCGTACGAATTGGTTAGTATATAATTTGATCTACAGGACTTCTTTTTATATATTTTTTTTTAACTTCACAGAAAATAACTTTTTTTTATATATTTTTTTTAAGATAACTCCCGCATTTAGAATTGCTCTAGTGTCGCGGGGACTTTTACAAACATACAAACAACGGACACAAAGTACGACCAGACCCGAAACAACTATTTGTGGATCGCACAAATAAATATTGCTTTAATTGAAAATCCACTCAACGATTCATTCTGTCTCCTTCATTTAGTACTCATTGAAATCTAAATATATTCCTTACAACTATTCCTAGGTAATCGTAAAAACGTACTCTTAACTATCAGAGTGTAATTCCATTATCAGAACAAGAAACTCACACACGATATATGTTCTGATATTTATAGCTTGGGCTTGTAGTCGCGTGGGCTCAGTCGTGTGTAGCCGCCCTAATTACGAATGAAGGAAATCTTTAACGTATTTACTATTATTTGTGTTTTGTTTGTGGTGATTTGAATACTTAATAGTAATAAAGAGAAGATTTGTTTGTTTGTGCGATGTAATCTTTGAAACTATCGAAGTGATTTTATAAATATAAGTATTCAAATAGCCGCTGGTAATTATCGAAAGGTCTCAAATACTTTCCAGTTGTTAAGGAAGACGAATAGTTTTCAAAAATTTCGTAAATAAAAACAAGAGGATTATTAACTTTTTTCTTGAGGTAGGTTAGTTCTTAGCAACTATTGATTTCTTTAGTATAGAATTCACAGTTTTAGTACAATTTACTTTCTTTTTAAACATACCATTGTCTTCGCTTGAGTTTTTTAAGAACAGAGGATCCAGAAGTGTTCTCTTTTTCGGATGAACTTGTACATATTGAACAGTAAGCAATGACTAGGTTTTATGCATAGAAAGCATTTTTCTTTCTAAACCGTGAACTATTTATTCTCTAACTAGATGTAAGAGATCATTACATCTTATTTACAGTTGACGTAGTGTAGGTGCGTGGTACGAGTCATTCATTTATTTTATGAATGGGTTCACTCACTCGTATTGTCAAGGTTACTATGTCAAGTCAAGTCGAGTCACTCTGTACTAATGTTGAGTCATGAGTGCAATGTGGTTACTCATCTATGGCTAATTGGGAACAAATGTTGTTTAACCGTGATTGGTAACTATGAGAGATAGAACCAAAATGTAAACGTTCACATTAGACATGGTTTACAATTTCGAATCTAATAATTTGATTAATTTTGTCGTGTTGTGCAGTAGATACATTATATGTAAAAATCACTTAACGCACAATCGGACCAACCACCACACGAATGATGATATGTAGATGAATGCCAAAAGTCTTTCATAGTAAAGTCCTACACTTATTGAAACTGAAAGTATTTGACGTCAACCCGATTTTCGGGATCTTTTGCATGGACATAGTAAATACCTACCGTAGAATTAACGTAATCGGTAAAGGATACGTTTTTTGACGAGAATCGAAGTCAGCTAATAAATAATCATATTCAAAATCTGTGTGCAAAATATTTCCAAGGGTGGTCTAGTAATTTCCTCTCCATCATTGAAGCGTAATAATATCAAAATAACTATGTAAATAATTTCTTAATTACTGCAGATATAAATCTTCAATGGAGTGATCATGTTATTAACGTCTTAGTGGTTTTTCGACAGGCTCTAATGAATATGCTGGCTTGATTAGACTGAGATTGTAGGACGACTATGATATAGAAAATATCGGAGATACTGCAAAACACTAAAATGTTATGTTATTTAGGAATCAGGACGCTTTATTTGCTTTAAAATTTTTAACTTTATCGATCCAACACCCAACTCTCAAATTAGCTTATGTCCAAAAAATGCTTCAGTTTATGTGAAAGATGTAAATGTGTATAAGCGCAAAATAGAGACATAACTTCATAAATCTTTGAACATCTGCCCATCTATATTGGTATTAATTTGTTGTCATGTTTATTTAGACAGTATCCGAGAATTTCTGATCTTCAAATTGTTATTAACAATCCCTTTCAGATTGATTGATTCTACGAGTAATCATTGGAAATCGGTGAATCAATCAAAATCACAAATGCACGTTGCATCTATCAGGCTTGCTACACATATTCGGCTGCTTTTTTAGCTCTTGGCTAAAAGAAATGACCAAGCACTGCTTGGCAATTAAAGAAATTGTTGTACAGAATCTCTTCTCTGTGTTAGTGATGGTTACAGTAGTTCCGTGCAATGATTACAGGTGCAGTTGTGCGCATCGTCCATCACTGTATCACACGAGTACAAACGTGTGCTTTGATACAGAGGTTATGCGCTTGATTGGCAACTGTGTGCTGATGAGCGCTCTTTATTATGTTATTATGTGTCTTGATGAGAGACGCGAAAGCTGGGGTTTGATTCGCAATGTACTAGTTGCTGTCGAAATTGCCTTTTTAACAGCAAATAGCTTGTGAGAGACTAGAGTAAGTTTACCTAAAATACCAAATAATTGAATTATTTAAAGACATGTTTATGATTTTAATAAACATGCTTACATTTAATTTCTCAAAGACTGGTGAATCATTAATTGTCTTCAGTTTGCAAAACTGCTTGAATCAATTTTCAGCCACAATACAAAGGTAAATACCAATCATTGAAACTTCTAATACAGTTTTATATTATTTTATTACCTGAAATAAATATTCTCTTTGAAATGTACCATGTTATACCAGTTCCATTGGCGATATAGTTAATCTGTCAGACACGTAACTAATCTGTCAGTATTTAAGAACATTTTTTTGCAAATGGAATTTTGGTTGTACTACATATAGCTTATATTGAAAAATTACAAAATTCTACCAACTATAATTCGAGAAAAATCGCGTGTTAACTCATTATACCTAATAAAATTCATCACATTTGATTAACACCGTGACGCGATCACTAGTCGCGGTCCACTAGTCAAACTTATTAAATAAGCCGACAAGTAATACATGATCATGATCATGATCACATCAAGCACGGTGCTCGATCACGTTATTGTTTTGTAATCACTTTTTGTACGGACGTGATTACGTGGCTGATCATCGGTAATGATGGTGTTATATGTAAAATGGTTTAGTGCGGTTATTAATTTGAATATTTAGTTGATGAGTTAAATATAATCGTATATATTATGTTACAGTTAAATGCGAAAAATAAGTAATTGTTTAATCGTAGTATTTTATTTTGATTTCCAATGTTTAATATGCTTGAGTCTGAGATAATTTAGATACATCTTTAGTAAATATTTCCCCTTTGAAAAGCTTTTGCTATAGTTACAATTTATAGCAAACCAAGGTAGGGACTATAAATAGAATTCTTTGTAAACGCATTGTTTTGAGTTACAATTTTTATATCACAAAAACTTATTCTATTCCAATATCCTATTCTATTAATCGATGATAAAATTTACAACAAAAGAAATGTATCACAATTATAAAACATTCACCTAGAAATATTTCACCTTCATTTCAAACTAGTATACTAGGCCATATTTTATCGAACTACCCGCCTAGCAAAAACTCAAAGTAAACGAATGACGTCATCAATCATTACAAACTTGGTCCTCTCATTACCCGTCTATGAATGCGTGCGAAGACCATATTTATTATCCAGCACCCCTCCGAAGGGGGGGTAATTAAAACAGGGCTGCGTGCATCCAAGCCTTCCGACATCGGCTTCCTTTTGCGAAGTTCAGTGTTCGTTCCCGGTCCGAGTTGTAGTGTAAATATTGTTTATTCGTATTTATCATGTTGTAAAGGAAACGGTTGACTTGTTCGCTTGCTTGATGCTTTTTTCTAGTTATTGATTCGTTGGCTTTGTTTGTATTTTTTGAAATGTGTTCAGTTTCGAATGTTGTGCATTTCTGACAGTTTGTTTGAGATCCGTTTAGAATCTGATTGTATTATCCATTCGTTGCGGTGTTCAACTGTTCCTTGAAAACACAAATCGGGATTCGTGAATTTTATCCATACGGATTCAATATTTATGTGATAGATAGATAGTAGTAATCGTGTTTGTAAATTATGTTCGCTACTTGTCACACTACACATCAGCATTTTTGATAACAACAGTCTCTGTGACCTTCGTTTTATTGTTTCGATAATTGTACAGTATGAAGATACGTTTTTAACGTCAGTAATAAAACATCTGTCCCTAAAAATAGCACAAGAAGATCGATTGACATGCTCATTATCATCCGCGGCGAAACATAAGTGCATAACCCAATTGGCCACAACAGGCGCAGAGCGAGAAAAACGGTGCGCAGGCGCAGAGCATATAATTTTGAGCCATAAACGTGCCCAGTGATGACAGGAACCCGCGAAAATTACTCATTTTACGAGCCAAAATTACAATATAGACCTTATCCTGAAATAACCTCAAATTTTTGACAGCTATTTTCAATCCTATGGGGCCGTATTAAGGGTGATAAATCCACAAGGTCTGTCAAAGTATTTTAGTGTCATGCACCCAATGACTGATTACATTGATTGATGTACTCTTGTTCGTCTGTTTGTCTGTTTCGTGTCAGATTACGATATCGATTACAAGATTTTTATGGGCAATCTTAAATATTTTATTCGTCGAGGTCATTTTAAATTGGTGTGTCGTGTCGGTGTGGGGTGGACTATTAAATTTTGACCCTTCGGAGTTTGTTTATGAGGTAGTAAACTTCAACCTACGTAGTTTTATATATATTTTATTAGTTTTGTGGGCGTTGTGTTTATTTATCGGTAAAAAGAATAACATCAATAGTCGGCTTGTCCTTTATGATTTACGAGTTGTCCAGTGTTTGGGTGAAGGCTCTCCCACGGCGATTTTTATGATCTTTGCAATTCACGAAAATGTCGCGTTTTTATGTCCTTTCTGCCTTTAAACGGGTGGTTATATTGATAATCATACTTGTCAATGTTTAACCAGAATATAAGTATGACTTGGTTCGATTAATTATGACATTGATAAAAACGATTATTGTTATTGATTATGCGAAAACTTAGAAAGAATCGATTTGAATTCGAAATTATTTAATTATACTCTTTAAATAAGGTAGATTAAATTCCATTTTCACTATACAGTAGGACAATTTGATAGCTACAGTAAGTCAATATATGAAAAAATCAAACAAAGTAAACCTAATCATTATTATGCACTTTACATTAAGAGACCTAAGGTATACCAATCTTATTAAACACCGATCGGTTGACAGACACTTTGATTAACATAATCAAACTTAACACTGAATGTCCTTCCCCCATTGCCATAAAATAAAATAATCCAAAAATACACTGGAAATGAAACAAAAAGTGCCAAGTTCAATGAACTGCGGCGATTAAGTTGCAATCAAGTTTAGCCGTCAATGTTGAGTATAAAGTGAGAATGTTACGATGAGCCGATTTTTAAAGGCTTGTGAAGATTGTCAATTGCGATTGATAGTTCTTTTTGATGCCGTTAGATTGATGCAAATTCTTTTGACACGATTTATTGTGGTTGAAGAGTTCTAGCAATTATTGTTGTTTAATATTATTATGTCAAACATTGAAGCGAGTTCTTTATAAGTGATTGTGATTCAGCTGGTTTTGTGCATAAGGGTTGTTTAACATTATTATACTATTTTTTGCTTAATCATTAAAACGTCTGTCTGTTTAATAGACATTTTATTATGTGTGAGTCTGCGACCATGCTGTGGATAATTTCAAAATACTGCCAACCTTTAAATGTTAGAAATGAGTTATAATAATATTTTTATTTTTAATGAATTTAACAGAGGTTAAATAATAACAGTATTAATTAACACATTTTGAGCAGTGCTCTAAGAAAGATTACCAAGACTTTGTCAAGGGCCAAAGTCTAGTATAAAAAGTTGAATATCCATTAAAGTTCCGTTCTTTTTTTAGATTCAAGAAATATTACTACATAATACTGTCAATCTTTTAATTTGCAAATGACCAGCTTAAAAACTTATCATAAGAATATAATTTATGTTCAAAATAATGTTGTATTAAGGCTGTACGCCATAGGGGTCGAATAAATATGGTGGTTTATTGAGGTCCTGTATGATGATGATGAGATGAGAAGAAGTGGATCATATTATGTATAATTTATTGTTAAGAAGGGCAGGTAAAGGGTTGTTTTGGCTGATATTGGGGTTTGTTAATACATAGTTTTGTTATCTTCGCTTTAAGTCCTGGTCCGAAATCAACATGTTATAGATATCTATGTTAAATATTAGCGGCTTACAATAAACGTATCTATTTACCTAAGCCGGTTTTTTTGATATAAAATAATGTATCTTTCAAATGGAAGACTTCTTTAAAATTCCATACATACTTCCGGCGAACATTTCATAAACTTTCAAAAACAAATTCAAATAAATCTCTCTTTGTCTCATTTTATACTTATTAGTCTGATGTATGTAGGTAGGTACAAGTTCTATGCGTTGTGTATCTTATTTAAATTAGGCCGACGTAGGTTATTGTTGTATAATTAGTTATCTCATTATTCAGTAGCCCTGAACATAGGCATCTTTCATTGTCTGGTAGAGTGAGTTAACCTCCAAAACTGGCCACCCATCTAGGGCTAACCTCGCAAGAGATTGCTTTACTGATTCGGTTTGAATGCCTGAATATTATCTAGTTATTATAATTTTACTTTAAGATTTAGAAATCAATATTTCATATCCGTTATCCCACGCGTCCCAAACTGGTCGCAAGTTTAACAGGTTCCGCCGACAGATGGCGTTAACGTTTGTAACTCAAAATATTTTGATTTACGACTAATAAAACGCATATTTATGTTTCTATTTGGACATGGTCGTAATTTTTATGGTTTATGAAATTATGACTGTTTGATAAATATTTAAATATGTGAACTATGTACCTACCTTGATTTGTTGATAAGTTTGTTTGTATTTTTTTGTGTTAGTAGTTGCCTAGTCTAGTACAGCTGGTGTTCGCGGCTCTCTCCCCTTTGAATGTCTTAGGGGTGCTTCAAGCTTCAATCTCCATTCATACAAATTGGTACAGCGATTACAAACGGACCGACTTTCGCTTTTATAATATAATTACGTGTATGAGTAAGAATAAAAGAGTACATATTCCATTTTTTGGTATGTTAAGCCGCGGTTATAAAAATAGTTAAAATGGCTTAAAATTTAAAAATTGTCTTTTAACTAAATCTTTGATGTCTTTAAACGTTTATTAGAACTGTGGTGATTTACTTTTATAACTAACAAGTTATTTTTAGCGCCATTTAATTAAATATTTTACTTTCAAACAGGTTGCCTTCATATCTTATTAACTGATCTTAAAACCAGTTTGTATCAACTCTTTAACATAAAAACCGACTTAATCATACATTTCATACAAATAAAATAATACTAAAACATTCATACTTAAGAATAAAAACAAAAAGAAAAATATATAAAAAAAATCTTGATAATTTTCGCACTCAATGCGTTAAGTTCATCAGTATTTAAAAAAGTTAAAAAAAAAACCGTTTATTATAACAACATTTTTGCTTAATAAACGAACTTTAACGCAAATAAAATTATATTGACGGAAAAAAATCGCATTTTTACGATTGTGATCGTAAAATGACGCGTGTTTCGGGTTATTATTGAAATTTTATTGTTTTGAACGATTTTGGTACTTATTAATATGGGAATAAGAGTGTGTTTGTGTATGGTGTTATGTAGAAAGTAGTCGGTAATGTAATGTGGTAACATAATGGAATTATGAGATTTTTATGTTTTACGTTTAAAGGTGAGCTCACATTAGAACAATTTGGTTACGGTTCGACGAATCTTTGACAATCAGTTCGATGAAACACTTTTACATTAAGCTTTTGTTACTTAAGAAAATGTCACTTTATTTTATTTCTTTACATACTTTATACTAATTAAAGAAAGTACTCATTGACTTGGTACTTAAAATGTCAATGCATAAAGGAGATCGGCAGATTTCGTACAGCTTAAAGTTTGTGTTGTTTCGTAACAGAATTTGTACCACTTATTAAGGGGACTAAGTCACTTATTTTTATCTGGGAGTATTATTTTTAGAAGTCCGGATTAATAAGAAAGTATTTGTTTATTTAAATAATAATTTTTGGTCCATGGCTTATATTTGTTGACAACTAAAGAAAAAGAAAATCTCATGAGACGTCACTTTTCGTCTGACGTCTACGCATCCGCCAATTTGCTGTTGTTTTGAATTGTGGTTTTGACAGCATCTGAGCAATTTAGCGAACTATCGGGGCTTCTAAAAATGGACATAACTTTTACCTCCCAACTTTTAAAAATATAAGAATTTTAAAATAAGCTTGTCTATCATATTTCTACCAATTAAAACAAAAAGTAAACCTAAACATGACATTTTATAAGCTGTACGAATTCTTCATATAAACCTGCCGTTCGCCTTTACAAATTGTTTCTTCACGTCTTTAATTATATTTCGTTCAAAATCATTCTTAGATACTTGAAATGTAGTTAAAACAAAGCCGATTTTGTGCAATTTCGTACATAAAAAGGTGAAGGTAATTTTTTTACCAAATAAAAAGTTATTTGTATTAATTGCAATCAACATACTTATTAATACCTACTTAGTTATTAAGCAAAAAAAAAATACATCTCTAAAACACGTTTTCGTTCATAAAATTCGAGTTAATTCAGATGTTTAGTGGCTGTAACAACAGGGTGGATGCTCTAATGTATACAAAGGTTCAGAGTTGAAAGAGAGAATGTGAAAAGTTTATATTTTATTATCGTAATGTAGCGGTTAATGAATGTTCACAATATATTGATGTAGAATGGACGCAATGGCTTTTGTTTGACGCTGTTTGATGATAATGTATGAATATGATGAAAAAGTTGGATAATAAATCAATAATTTTGATAAATTAAAAGAAATGCTAGTTTTCCCAACTCGCACTTGGAAAAGCGTTATGGATTCAAGGCCTTACCCTCGCTTGTTCGGGAGCGGACCCTTACTCAACAGTGGTATAACGGTGAGGTTAAAATTAAAAAAAAAAAATTAAGTTCAAAATTTTGTATTTATCTAAAAAATATTAGGGATTTTTTTTCAAATTTATACTCATAATGTACCTAATTTTACTTATAATAATAAAAAAAGTAGTTAGACACAATTAGTAACGATAACTTAAACAACTTCTAAATCTTAACCAAACTCCAACACAAAATCAACAAAAAAATATTCTCAGAAAAAAAGAACAAAAAAAAAAATCATTTCATAAAATAAAAAACTAATTATTTTGAATAAAGAACATAAGTAGCGTAGGTACAATCGTAACGAAAGTGAGTTAGCACGGGTAAAAAGGTAAAAAGGCGGTGCGGTGCGGTGGGCGGGGGGCGGGGCCTAGTCGCCGCCCGCGTGCGAGCGAGACAGCAACACTGCACGCGCGCCCGTCTGCACGGTGCAAGGTCACGTCACACAACCAACACTTTTTGCAATGTTTTGACATGTACATTTTTTCCTTTGAGCTTCTTTTCGAAGGTTTCTGATGCAGTTTTTTGATGTTTCTTTCGTAAAAATGGTGTTATTGAGACTTTTGGAGTGTTTTCTAAGGTTTTGGAGAAACTAAACTTCGCAAATTTTGTTAAAAGTCTGATAAAACAGATAAAATGTTATCCAAAAATACAAAAACTACTGCATCTAGCTTGTCCCTTTTCCAAAATGCACCGGTTGATTGAGAAATACAACTTTTAAAACTTTGAAACAACTAAACTTAACCCGCAACGAAACAATAATTAAAATACTCCCTGCAATAAATCCCAACAATATCTGTATTTAAATTCGCGAATCAATCATAATAAGAATGCAATGCAAAAAAGCAGTTGCATGTTATCACGGGCGGACGTTTGATTGAGTGCGCTAGTTCGGTATTGGTCCGCGCGGCGCTGGTGTCGCCGGCGAGCGGGCCGCGCGTCATTCCGGCCGCGGCTCGCGACGCAACCGCATCGCGACCCGCGCTCGCTGTCGCACGCGTCCCGCGTAAACACGCCACGAACCACGCGCTCAAACCTAATGACATGTTCACGTGTTGTGCCAAATATTGTGACCAGTTTAACTTAGTGCCAGTTATTTGAGTGAAGTGAACACCTACGTAACAGTAATCGTATTTGCTCCGCCGATTACTTACACCGTCGCACCACATCTGTTCAAATACGGTTGATTTGTTTAAGTTTATTGATGGATTGGAAAGAGGTTCAACGGCCGTACATGGTGTTTGATGTGCTGAGGAATTCGTTTCACGTATTTCGAAAACAAATACAAGTTTAGAAAACAATGGTTGTATGAGAGGCTCTCGAGTGGCATTGCTTGCTTAGGTGTTCTCTGTGACAGGTGGAGCGGTGTTCTCATTGTCTGTCAAATAAGAATATTCATTGGAAAACGAAGGTGAGCATACTTTGAGTGTACGTGTCAAACCAACCACTAACACTCGATGTTTGGAAATTTTATCGCTTTTCTAACCACATTTCTTGCATTTAAAACGCATTTCTTTGAATTAAATGTGTACAGTAACGTGTAGTTAGATGTAATAAATAGTTTAACATAGTACTGTTAAGTTTCACAATGCGTGGTGGGCTCTGAAAACTTTGTGACGGCCGCTGAATTCAGTGAGGATGCGGCGACGGCCGGCGACGGTACTGTGCCGGGCGTTTGCTGATAAAATACATTGAAATGTAGCAAAAACTACATGAAAACATGAAAAACTTTATGAAAACCACTTTTTTATTGAGGATATATATTTTTTCTATACTGTTATTGTAATAAAATTGTTTGTACTATAGTTTTGGATGAGTTGTAGAGCAAAGAAGTCGCAATCAAACTATGAAGCTAACTAATTTGCGCATTTTGTTGCATCATATAAAAAAAAAATCAATTCCAGATATCAAACAAAATGTAATCAATGAGAAAATTAGTACCTGACTAATTAATTAACAGACTTTTGCAGACCGAATCAAAAATTTCATTAAAAATGAGCTCTACCAACAACATGGCGAGAGAAAATAATCAATACCACTCATGATGACTTCTAATAATCATTTAAACAGCATATTTTACTTTGACTATTTATTTATCTTTAACAAGAATTTTGCGCTTATTTCGGGAAAAGATTTTTACTCCACGAGACTTTAACTTTTATGTAAAAAAAAGTCCCTGAAAAAATTCTATACAGGTGCATACAATTATTTCTAATAATTGCAAGTAAGGTGAAGTCAAACAGCCTCACTGCTACATTCCTCAACAATTGACCCCCGGTTTCTGAGTACATTTAGCGGTAGTTTATCTATTCAATAGCATATTTTTCATATAACTTTTAACGCTATTGAATAGATAAACTATCGCTAAATGTACCTTAGAAACCGAGGGTTAATACTAGTTAATTATAATAGTACAACAAAACCACAAAGGGAACGTCCAATATTTTTGCATCCACCATTCTGAGGCAGCCATCTTTATTTTTGTAAAGCAATGCACACAGTCGTCATTTTAAATAGTCGAGTAGCGCGCGCCCCGAGCGTCTGCAGCGAGTCTATGCCGGGAGTGAGAGGGGCGAGGGGGGCGCGGCAAGGGGGGCGGGGCGTTGGAAAGGGACGCCAAATCATAAACATTGTGTACATAAAGACGTTTTGGAAAACGCAATATGCCTATTGCCGAATACTGAGAGTCTGAGAGTGACTTGCAATGCAAGAATTTTTGACAATTTTTTCTGTGATTTATTATGTTTATGATATTTTTTTTTCTTGGTTAATTAATTTATTTGATTATTGAGATGCATTTTTCCTGTATTTTTTTTATCTATTTTGGTAAATCATTTTTTTTCATGTTTGTGAAAAAAATATTTAGGTTATTTAATACATAATTTAAATAAAGCGTTTGTTATTAATTGAACATGTATTTATACACATTATTTATTATATTTTAGGCTATTTTAATCGTTTTTATGAAAGATGATAGACTAAACTTTTCTACTGTACAACAAGCTTTAGGCTTTCATCACGATATTTAATATAATAATGTTATGATTATTAATATAAAACCTATCGTAATACGAATATTAATACTCAGTAAAAACTCAATAAAATAATACAACTTTAAAAAACCTTTGTTAAGAGAATTAAGACCACTTCTGGCTTTTTGTTTCAGCGTTTCCGAATCGTCGATATTTTTAATTTATTATACCTAATTACAATTAATATAATAAAAGTATGACGTAAAGAATAGTAAACTAACCGGAATGTTGTATGACATTTATCTATAAATATTAAACTGAACTTAAACAAAAAATAATCTATACTAATATAATAAAGCTGAAGAGTTTGTTTGTTTGTTTGTTTGTTTGTTTGAACGCGCTAATCTCAGGAACTACTGGTCCGATTTGAAAAATTCTTTCAGTGTTAGATAGCCCATTTATTGAGGAAGGCTATAGGCTATATAACATCACGCTACGGTCATTAGGAGCGGAGTAAAAACGAAAAATGTTACAAAAACGGGGAAAATTTTGACCCGTTCTCTTAGGTGACGCAAGCGAAGTTGCGCGGGTCAGCTAGTAAATAATATGTGCAAAAGATTCAGTCGTTAAGTTTCTCTCTTAAGATCACTAATAAATAATTTGATATAACCAACCGGTGAGCGCAATTGAAACAAAACCAATCATTTATTCATTTAGGTCAAATATTGACACTTATGATAGTCGTTACAATTACTGAATCTACCACTAACTCGGAAAGGCTTTAACTTCCTTCAAAAAGAACTGAAGGGTCTAGAATTGCCGGCTTTCGAGCCGAACCCAGGACCTTATGATCAGCAGTCGGATGCATTAGCGACCGCTCCACAAAGGCAGTCAATTTATTTATTTATTGTGGTACTAGAAACAAAGTATATGATGAATTGATGATTTATCATCACCAAAATCAGTCAAGCCTCTCTTCCAAACTATGTTGGAGTCGGCTTCCAGTCTCACCGATGCAACTGAAGTATTTTACATGGAGCGACTGCCTATCTGACCTCCACAACCCAGTTACCTGGGTTATAACACGATACCCTTCGGTAAGACTGGTTGTCAGACTTTCAAGCTTCTGACTCGTAACTGCCAAAGATCTTTGAAAATAACAGCCGCGAGACATAATATGATATATACATATTTAGTACAAAATACACCTGCCTAATTGAACATAATATTATGACTTTTACAACTGGAATGCATGCTTATTGGCCATTACAGCAAGCCACCGCATAGGTGCTTACATCTATAATTACTTTTATTAATACAATAATTACAATTTTTACAAAAGGTTATTTGTAAAAATGAACAAACGTAATGCTGTTGAAAAATGGCGTGTAATTAAATTATTATAAAATAATTTATCTTTTATAATTATATTTTTATAATATTTATTGTTATGTGTATCCTTTATAATAATTTGATCTTAAGTACAATTAGTATTAGTAGATATTAAGTGGTAAGTATTTGTAAGTAGCGTTCGTTAGTCTCTGCCTACTCGAAAAAGACGTTGTTTTAATGAATTTATGTATGTAGCAGATATAACATTTATATGAGTATTTGAAGCTATGTGTAAAATAGTTTTTAAAGGAAATCATAACACTTGACAAGGTATTGGACCCAAAGTTATCCCGCTCTAAATCTGAAGTAAGTCCCGTAGTCTGCAGTAGCATAGAAATCAGTTTATTTAGCTCATTAATACTGTGCTTAGAAAACTGTGACAGAATAAATATTATGATGCTAAGGAAATATATTAAAAAAAAATCTTTGTTGTTCTATGATATTTGCTTCTAAATGAATTTAAAAAATATTTACTGAAATATTTATAAAGCGGAATCTATTTCCTTACTTTACGATATTAAAAGGTGTCGAAATCTAAATATCTATAAATGCAAACATCATAGCAGTAAAATTTTCTATAATACAAACCGACTTCAAATTAGAAAATATTTATCTAAAACTTTATAAATATTCAATTAAAACGCAGTCACTGATTGATGTCGCTTGAGTTTGAAATATTGTTATAAAATATAATTAATAATAGTAAATAGTGCATAATCCATAATTTATTATTAAATAACATATTTTAACTTCAATGACGATTGTCAATGAGTGATTGAAAAGTATTTCAATGCAATAGAAAAATATTAAGAGAAAGGAGTTACTGTGTTTCTGTCGTTTATATTAACTTCTATGATTTCTAGGTGTTAGTTACTTGTGGTTGAGGTACTCTTAAGTATTAATTATTTAATATAATTAAAAATTTAATACTGAAGAGTATATTTTATACTATTAATAATTTAAGTAGGTGTTAAATCAAAATTGGAATGATTATAAGTCGGTAAAAAATCCAATCTAGTCTACAGCATTGTTTTTTTTGTTCAACATATTGCACGGTTAGTTATAATCAATATGTTTTATTAAATTATATATGTTTTCTTAATAGTTATTACTAAAAAATCAGACATTAAATACAAAATTATCAATTTGATTTTTTGTTTTAGTGCACCAACCAACTTTAAAACATAAATCGACGAATAAATCACAAAAACTATCACCAAATGTCTACAAAAATGCATTTTTACTAAAAATTAAATTGATTACAACGAAATCGAATTCTTGAATACTTACTTTAAAAAACTGAGTTAATATTAAACAATTTGAAGCGGACATGTTGGTTACGACAAGTTAAATTTATCGACAACATGTGACGCGACAGCTGTTAGATATTCCATAACTTGACTTGTTTATAACCATACTATATTTTATATATTATTATATTTATACCCATTTTCGGATTCAATTATAATAATAATATTTCCACGTTATTCATATTTATAATCCGTTAATGGAATGGGAAATGAGTTTCAGTTTTGTTTTTGTTATTCAAAATTAAGTCGGTTCATACTTTTTACCGATTTCCAAAAGGAAGAGATACCTTATTCAGATGATTATTTTTTTATAGGTTTAGGTTATATTAGTATCTTAAAAAAATATATTTACAAATCGCAAATTGTTTGATCTTTTTTAATGCAATTAAACTGTTTTTGTTTTACTTAAAGCAATCCTACTTAGATTACCAGTTATTCAATCATCAACTATATAATAAAACACATAAACTTTATTTTCATCCCTTATTAATACTCACTGAAATGTCTTAATATCACATATTATAGATGTTATAAAAATACCCCACCTTTTAGTTCAAAACATGAACAATTATTTATGCTATCACGATAGCTAAACAAGCGTTTGTTTTGAGAATTGGCTTTGGCATGGGCTGTCCCCGTAATAGCTTATGAAAAAAATATTTTTACCATCATTTCATCATAGACTTGGATACTAGAACCAACATAAATAGCTAATCAAATTAGTTTTCTGACTATTCTATCAAAGAGAGAATACAAGGCAGTTTCCTCCTCATGCTATTAAACAGAGAAAAGTAAATCATCTTAAACCAATTAAATACCCCAATAAGTCCATCTATAGTCAATCAAACGGTAGACGACTTCAAGTTTTTGAGTTCAAAAGTATCATTCAAGATAACATCCACATATTAGGAATGATGTCTTTTTTAGTGGCAAATTAGTCATAATTAAAGAGGCGTATCTACCACTTTAGATTATTTGCATACACAACGGAATACTATTGGCCTGACGACTTGAAACATTTTAGACAAAATAATAAAAAATGTAAATTTGCCTAGGTGTCGCCACAAAACAAATATTCAAACATCCGTCTACAGTCGATGCGTGACTGATTTAATGACAGACTAGCAATTAGCTGGCAAGATGGCCGCCTGCGGCCGCGCACCCAATGTCAATAACGTCATAAATCATCCGCCATATTTATTTCGAATGGTTAAGTAATATTTATTTTTATTCGCGTTATTGGTACTAGTTTCTTAAACTAGTCTCATTATTCACGTATCGATGTGTCATTAAAAATTGAGTTTTTTGTTGTTCAGCCATTAAAATTCACGGCGGCTCAGTCTATCAGCTTTAGTGATGTTGTATTATTCATAAATAACACAAACAGTCCCACGGTCCAATCAAATGTAACAGACACACAGTTTTTATGTTTCCCGATATGATTATTACCATCGATACGACGAGCATCGCTACCCCAATAATTTATATTACGTTATTTATATTATTTTTATGACATCCATCTACTAAAAAAGTGATTGAAATAAGATTCTTTATTAATAATTAGTTTTGTTGCTAAGCTTTTACTAATTCTATATTATTACCGAACGATCGCGATATACATAAATGTTGACAGTTACGTGGACGTAACATAAATTCATTTGATGGTTATTATACTAATGATAAATTAAAATAATTTTATGTCGCATTAACTAATTTACATTTCTTTAAATCTCGATTGATTGGAAATTCTATGCTACCATTTATAGATACAGATTTTTTTATCATAAAATTTTGAATTTTATTTGCAGATAAATGTTGTCGTTTTGTTTTTTAAATGACAGTTAACCCTTAAATGCGAAAAGTCAATCAAGCCATCGATCACCTGCGGCTTGAGGTCAAGCCACGGGACTTAACTCATTTGACATTTAAAAACGTGGGTACTGCTCGTATCCTGCCGACACTCTTTTTGTGAATGCCCAAAAATGTCCGTGAGACATCTATTAACATAAATACGACATTAAACTGGAGTTAATTGACACATTTCACGATTTATAAGATAAGTTACCTAGATGTGGAATCACTAGGAATTTTAGTAGAAGCTATAAATAAACCCGGTTTTTTTCTAATAGCCCCTGTCGAATGTTAGGTAAGGACTCCGGTAGTGTAAGTTGCTATAATGCAGGGGTTCCCAACCTTTTTCTAGTCCGGGACCACTTTTATTATTATTCTTGTTAGCAGGAACCACTATGTAAGTATATTTAAAACTAGCTGACCCGCGTAACTTCGCTAGCGTCACATAAGAAAGAATTGGTGAATTTTTTGCCCGTTTTTGTAACATATTTTTACTAGTACTCTGCTCCTATTGGTCGTAGCGTGATGATATATAGCCTATAGCCTTCCTCAATAAATGGGCTATCTAACACTGAAGAATTTTTCAAATCGGACAACTGCGTTTTGTATGTAGTGTAATAATCATCCTGATAATTTAACATTTTAAAATTCGTGGACCACACTTTGACTTCCGCGGACCATATTTTGCCTCCCGAGGCCCACTGGTGGTCCGCGGGCCAATGGTTGGGGACCACTGCTATAATGGACATCGTGACCAGGCTCGAAGGAAGCCGATGCATGCTGCAACATGCCATACTCACCACACTGACAGTTTTATTTAGACATTCTAATGCTACTTTATGTGGTCACATGGACGATAGAATAAATTTCGAAGTTTATTAACACCTAATTAAAATAGGAGTAGAGTGTGGCTCTTGAAAGTAGATTGATGGTACAGGATTTTGAATGTTTATTTCGTTTTAACTTTCTTCAGTTCTCTCGACATTTTAATATGTAACAGGATACGGGAATTACCGCGAACACGCATTTTACCTTAAAATGCCTAACGTTTCGGCGCAGGTTGCACTCGCCGTGGTCGCAGGCTGAAAAACTCTAAAAAAAAAACTCGACATTATGTTCGTTTGTTAATTGAAAACTTGATCATTCTATAATTTATTATTGTACTTGTTATGACATGTATATCAAAGAATAATTTTATATCATAAAATAGCAATAAAAAGGCAGCGTATTTTTACCCTTAATATAATATTTTTATACTAGTTCCATCGTTTATTACGCAAAAGAGAAAAGTGCATTGTAAAATATAAGACAAATAACCAACATAAGTACATATATCTAGAGCTAATACTACCGTCTATAAAACACATCAAACATACATACATAGAAGTAAAACAAAAGAATCCACAGAATGATCTCAGAACATTTTCACAGCTCAAATTTCTACAAGCGATGACAGATCATGAGTGACATGAGAAAATCTGAACGATACAGATAAACACACAATGAAACTAAATAGAAACAATACGGGAACAACATTGAAAATTATCACTTTAGCCCGACAACTTAGTAGAGAATTGGAATGCCCGATTCATCTTAAGTAAATAAAATAAATAAATATCATTGGACAACACACACGGTCATCTGATTCCAAAATATGCAGAGCTTGTACTATGGTCACCAACTAAGTGATAAACATACTTATATACTTCTAAATACATACTTATATGTAGATAAATTGACAACCAGGCTCAGAACAGATACTCGTGATCATCACACAAATAAAAATACTTGTCCCGGGTGGGATTCGAACCCACCACACACGGCGAGGTGACCACTTTAACCACTGCGCCAAACGTGCAGTTGATGAGATATACTGGCAGTCGTCCACTGTAAATTATTCATCTATTAATTTATTATTATTATTCTAAGTAAAAATTAACCTACATTGCTGGAATAAAATAGCATTTAATAATTGAGTAATTTACAAGTTAATTGTTACTTCTGAGATTATTCTAACAAATTAGATTTCAATTTAAAATATTGGTCAAAGACTAGACTATAGATATTATGGTGTATTGAGGTTAAAAATATGTCAATTCGCGAATGTTATTTTGATAACTAGAGATTTCGTAGTGTTCAGCATTCTGTAAATGACATGAGAGAAAAAAAAAGATAATTTAATAGTAGAAGTTAATAAACTTACAGAATAGCAAGGGCAAGTTAAACTGAAATGAGGTTTTTTAAAATTCACAAGCAGCGGTTAAGGTTGTCGCCACGCGTCGTGGGTTGAGTCGTGGGTTCAATTCCCACACTGAGCAATTATTTGTGCGATCCACAATTAATAGTTGTTTTGGGTCTGGTTGTACTTTGTGTCCGTTTTTGTTAATGTCCCCACCACACAAGAGCAAGTACGGGAGTTGTCTTTTTTTAACGTAACGAAAACTGTAAAACACAGAAAATATTAACAAAAACACAATAAAACTATAACCGTATCATCTGCCTGTCATAAACGGATGTCATCATAAGTCAATGGAAGGATATTGTATACTTAATGAGGAATAATTAATAGCTCAGCGGACGGGTTAACTGTCGGTCCTACAATGTAGTGGCCCTATTATTGTATTATGTTGCTGACCTATTAATGGACTGTGATGATAGGGTGGTTTTGTACCAATAGGTTTGACCACCAGCTCCTTGTAGCACTTTACCGGTTCTTGAACGAAAGAGTACCTTTAGACGGTCAGTTTTTATAGTGGTGGTTCTGTGGTCTTTCGGGTTTATTTTCCAGACAGATTTGGCTGCTGGTAGTCATTATTTATTAACCAATGTATTGTTAATTTTGTCAAATACTTTAAAATGTCTTCAAATTTGGCTTAATAACTGTTATCTGCAGAAGTTATCTCGACAAAACTGGCGCTAAATTGGCCACAAACCCCACGAAAAACTTCAAAGAATAATCAAGATATTCTTTACAGATACATAAGTAAAGATAAAGACTGAATCATGTCATCCGCCAGGTGTTAAGTTTCATATCAGCTTCGAAACGTCCAAACAAAATGTTCTAATATTTGTAAAAACGTATTAATCTTTCACACATCAAGGCTGAATCCGGGCCGGCTTTGATCAACCATCATTGGCGCCAATCATCGCATCTAACACATCTATGATATTACACAATCGGAACAAAAAAAACTTCAAATCAACGCGAACAGGAACTAAGGAAAAAAGTTACAATGTGGCAACACCGCGATTGTTGGCGCGTAAAAAAACATGGCGGCAAATTTGCATCCGCGCTCATCAGAGGCATCATACACACAAAATTGTTCCTTAACCACCAAACTTAAGACACTGAAGCTCATCTCGTGATTAGTAAAGATATTTTTGTAATACGACTTTGATCTCGATGGCTCGTAAATTCGTTCAATAATGTTTGTTGAATCGGATCATCTGTTTAAGAATGGCAAGTAAATGTTTGTTTTCTATCATCCGCCAGCCAAATGTTGTTCGATTTTGCTAGTTAGCGTTGTTTTGACAGTCTCAATCGTTGCGAGCCGGTAATAATACTGTCTGCACTTCATTCACGTTGTGTGGGCTTACCAATGCATACACAGAATTTTTGTGTATCAATTTAATTTTTGATCATCGTATCATGTCAGATTTCCGACTATTTTCGTTCGATTATTTATTTTATTACGAAATTCTGATTGTGATATGCAATTGAATGTTTGATATGATATATCGGTTGTTGGGAATGAAATGAATGAAAGAATGAATGAATCTGTTTTTGGATGAAGGCGAAATTAATTAGGTGATTGTAATTTTTCAACGGTTTGGGTTTTTTATTGGTAGTATGGTACTAATCAAGAATTGAATACACATACTCCTAATTTTATTGAACTAGTTTTTTGTATTTTATTCTGGACTACTTTATTTTTAAATTTACATTTCATTTGTTAAATAGCATCGTTTATATAAACATTAAGATAAAGTATAATAAAGTTAGTAAGTAAATTGAACTTTATATAAAAAAGACATTTATTTTCAGGGATAGGTGTTAAAATACATCAGCTTATGTTTTGATTTCAGGTCTTTAATAAAAAAAAAAACAAAATCAACTCCCTGCTTTAACTCTGCAAATACAATTGACAATTAAATTAACGAAATTTAAATATCGCTATGGATAGAAATCCCTCAACTTTACATCTATACTATATTAAATAGAACATATTTAATACCTATGTATGTATTTCTCACTGAACACGTGACCAGCCACAATGTTAGGGGCTGCAATATCATTACCTCAGTCTGACTGACAGATACTTGATTGCAATATGACATTACTTGTATGAACCTTGTATGATGCTTGTATGATATTAAGACAAACATTGTCTAATCGTTTCTTAGTTATATTTGATATCAATGTAATAGATATTTTTTGTAGGTTTAGAAAACGGCTCTATTTTAAAAATATACTTAGGTAAAGTAATAGTTAAGTTTGTCGTTGCTTTTTCTTGAGAGCTTTTCCTAAGCTTCAGTTATTTTGCGACTATCATACTTCCTACTCTACTTATTTCAGAAATGCGAAAGGTTGTTAAGATGTATGCGGTTAATATTGCGCAAATATGATTTGATGAATTTTGATAAAATTTTGCAAACATAAAAGTTATTACAACACATACGACACTTTTAACTAAAGGAATCTTTCCACGCAGACAAAACCACGAATGGCAGTTAGCTTGAAATAGTTGTGAAAAAATGTATAACAAGTATTTTTAATATTTTTTTCTTCGTTCGTCAACCTAGCGTCAAAGTTGTCGAAGCTCAAAGAACTTTAACATGACCTAACTGTAACCCTAATTGACAAGAACCGGGACATTTACAACGGAATTTAACGTCAAAGGTTGTTTTACCAATTGATCGGTAACCGACCAGTAAACGCAAGTAACTGTACAAAAAAAGGAAAATATACTAAAAGTTGACAGTTCTTTAGTTTACAGACAGTATAGGTAAATTTAGGTAGTTCTAGCTCGATCCTATCATTGTTGAAAACACTGTTTTTGGGTACTTTAATTTTAAATACTGCTCCACTAATGTTTAAAGGATGTGATAGTTCTACGCTGTGTTTTAGGAATTTTAACTTTAAAAACTGTCCCAATGTTTTAGGGATGTAATAGTTCTATGATTTAATTATTACCTGAACTTTAATTACAATTACTTTTGACAAAAGTCAACTACAAGAAGTTAAAGAACACCTGTGTTTTTGTATTAATTAGTAACAAAACTTGGTTCCTAATATAACATTAAGTAAAACATATTTCGATACACCCTTCAATCCAAACAATTTTAATTTTTCCTTCGTACGCCGGAGTTTTCAGCTTGGCAAGGCGTAGGTTCGCTCTCGGGACTAAATCAATATGATATGACAGTTACGGTCAATTTATGGCCCTCAGTTAATTACAAACGGGTGCGGGCGCCCCCGGGGCGAGGGGGGGTGAGAGGGGGTGGCGAGGGGGAGAAGGGGTGCCACGTCTAATGACTTGTAAAGATGCTGTTGCGATGTTATTGAGTATGGATGTGTGATTGTTTTAATGTATGAGTTGTGTAGAAGAATATACTTACAGGTGTATTTTTTACATTTTATTAACAGTGACTGCTAAATGTTTTAAGTATTTGCATTTCACGTTCAGGCAAAGGTTTAATACTTTGATTAGACTTTTTAACGTTTTGTGTGTTTTAAAAGTAATTGTTACTTTCTTAACAGTGAAAGAAAACATGGTGATGTAATGCATGCGTGTGAGTTATTTAAACAGTTTTTCTAGGAATGCTTAGTGTTTAATCCGGACTTAGTCGGCGTGGAAAACTAAGGAATTGGCTCCTCCTTTTAATACACTTCTGGCTACATTAATGATTCATAGATCACATATGTGTGCCCTTATGCGACATAATTGCATTGTATTAACTGTCTCGTGCACTCCGATGAATTCCTAAAGTTCAAGCTATCCTAATATGAAACTTCATCGAGGTCTTATGTTGTTCCTGCATAACAGGTATCACAAACCTGCATCCTTAGATCAGTCAGGAAGAGATAACCCTATCACTATTAAGAGTATCATAGAAATCTCTTTCAAATTTTCTCAAACGACATTGGCGCCTTTTCATCAACAGACATACAAACATTAATTAATTGAAAAAAACTGTCTGACCCATATTTTTTTGCTTCAAATCGATCTATTCGTATCTCTCGATCGTCGATCCAGATCGCTCAATGCCAGACGCGACGTGTGATTGACGGATTGACGGACAGACAAGCTGATTGGATATAATTACGATGCATATTTTGTTAATAAACAATTGTCTGGGTACTTGCTGACACCTTCACCCTTAGTACTATAGTAATAAAGTCCAAAATTGCTTGTGTCAAGTGCTGTTTTATATTTGTATTGGTGGTTAGAAATTACAGGCATGACGGTAGGTCTGTTTTGTGATGGTGACCGAACAAGATCCTTCGTTGTGGTTAAATGTACATGATTATTACTAGTGCTTTGTTTGATTGTTTGAATTTTGTTTTGATTTTGATGATTCTTTGTTGATTGTTCCGGTTTTCGATTGCTGAGTTATGTTTGTCATGATATTTAGGTAGATTAGTGGGAGTTTTTTTGATAAGAAACTGCTTTTGGTTGATTAACATTCGTACTTCTAATCATACATGCCCATAGTATATGAATGCTGGTTGGATAAAAAAAACAAGTAACTAACACAATTATACTATGTTTTAAAACGTATGAGCCTTTCATTTAATTTCATAAATATATTTATTGAAAGTAGATTTAAGGAGCTTTTGATTTCGCGATTACTAATATTTCAGAGCGTTCAAAAAATTTCGTTTAGCATGAATAAAAATATACCCTAAATACGCCAATTTTATTTCTGCACATTCCAACCTAAAAACAAATCATCAAAAATACTCAAACCACCTTTTAAACTCACAAAAATCATTCACTCAAAGTTCAAACTCTCTCAAATAAATAAATATAAATAAAGCTATATAAATTCAGGAATATTTGCGTTAGTGCTACTTGACTGCATTCAGGAACTGATGGATGTAGAGAATGATTGACATGATGAACGCAGGTCGATGTGAATGGTCAAATAAATAGCGATATAGATACTGCTTGTAAGTGGACTAGAATTATTGGGAATTATTTTTGTGATAACTTTTTAGGGTTGATCGTTTTGAACTAAGTATTGTTAGAGGACTTTGATATTGTATTCGATTTATCAATTATAATTATTGGCCCATTACCCACTGCTAGACGTAAGTGTCTCAATCAGTTTTAGTCCGATTTTTGCTTTCATTACCTGCTTTCACCTTTTATAGGTAAGTATTTGATATGAAATTGATATTTCAATTTCATACATATTATTTCTTAAAGATGTTTTGCGAATAAGAATAAAAAATAAAAAAACACTGTCCCTATCCCACTGTTGGCCGAGGCTGGACGATTACAGAACTGTTTAACAGAAATGCAATTAAAATTATTTTATAAATAATTTAATAATAATATTAAAATTATTTTATAAATAATTTTAATATTATAATTTTAATATTATAATTTTAATATTATAATTTTAAAAATATTTAAAAAAGTCAAATTGCAGATAATGCCACTACATTCCCAACTCACACTTGACAGTTATCTAATTCAAGACCACCGCGAAACCTACCACATTTAAAACATAATTAATTAATTACTACTAGGAACTTCTTACTAACCGTGTCAGTTCGTTTATCCGTTATCACATCGAAAACGGCTGACCTTTATTAGTTATTCTGCTATTTACATACAGATGCCACCGTACTAGTTGTTTTACTTAAAATTTATTAAGAAATGTATTAGTTTTATTTTATACAAAAATGTATTTTATTTCTATGTAAGTAAAGATTATTTTTTAATGACAAATATCTTCTTTCATCTTTACCCTTTTGATTTCTAAGAATTCTTGTTAAAGGGTATGTTTTTTCAGTTTGTATTTCTTTTTGTCATTATTAATCTGATATCAATAATATTTCTTAGAAGTACCGAGCACGCGTATAAGACTATACATAGAAATTAATTAACAGAATTATCTTGACCCTATAAATAAGGTTTTATGGTTTATGTCAGAAAAGTACAAATTTCTAGAAAAAAATCCTTAGCATGACTAGTCCGACCTGGGAATTGAACCAAAGACCATGAAATCGGCAACATCTTTCGCTATATAGGCACACTTTTAACTTTTAGGATCAGCAACACCATTTTCAGAATCAAAATAGAGCTTAAACTCTAATAATTATATGCCTCATATTTTTAACCGACTTCAAAAAAGGAAGAGGTTTTCAATTTTTCAAATCTTACAACAATATCTAATAACAGTATCTATAAAAAAAATTTCATACATTTTTACTACAAAGTTCCAATACCTGAAATAATTGGTTTGAATTATCAAACAAACATTAATTGTTAGTTTTCAACATAATTCTAATAGAATAATTATATGCAGTTAGTTGTATGAATGTATTCGCACTATAGTTTATCTAATTGCTGGTCTAATGAATGACAGTTATAATATACGATTTAAAGTGATTTAGTAGTTTAATGTCATTTACATTACAATGAAAATTCTCGGGTTCTTTTACCTGTGTCCAACAGAAGTTGGGAATCATAAAGGTAATAGGAAAACATCGTGATGAAACATGCCTAAAATTTGTTGGACACATTTCTTAAGGGCATGCAACTAAGTTCCCAACCGTCCCTGTTGGGAACTTAGTTGGTCAACGTGGTAGACTCAAGGGCCTTACTCCTCACTCGTTTGGGAGGAGGCCCTTGCCCAGCAGCAAGACAGTAATGGGTTAAAATAGCTTAAAAATGGGTTAAAATGATTGTAAGAGTAATTTGGAAGTCATGAAACGTGGTCATTATTGTAATCTAGTTAGCAAATGCACAGCTATTCTTAAAAACACAAAATCATACATAATGTTGAAGTTTTACAAAACTAAATCACAATAAAATCCAAAAACTAATTTGAAATATACAAAACGACTAACACCCGACTCAAAATCGTATCATCTAAAATCGAGTATTCGATATTGTTTTATTGTTTATCGAGTATCGAGTCTCGTAATTGCATTGTTAACCTTTATCGACATGCAAATAATGAGTAGTGCTCACCGCATGCTAATGTGAGTCGAGTATGCGGCATGCGAGCATGTGAATAAAACTGTTGCGATCAAATTATGAAGCTTGAACAGCTGTTGCTAATTGGATAAGATTATTGCCATTTTAGGAATCAGCTGTTTTGAAAAAGTTATTTCAATAATTTCTGGAATAATTTTCAGAAAATTTAAATTAATTTTGGTTTATTTTTACGTTCAAATTGATATTATTACGATTTATGATACATTATTTAATCACTCTTTTGGCGATTGAAAAGAGTGGCCGTCTTGCTAGCTCTTGTCATAAGGCTCTACCCCCTTTTCGAGCTATGGATTCAGTAATTGTAACAACTATCATATGTGTCAATATTTGCCCTAAATGTGTGATTTTAATTTGAATGTTCTTGCGAAATTTTGTTATATTTGTTTGATATAAAAACTTTTGCTTTTGGTAAATTCTGGACCTGATAAGCAAATACAGGCAAATTGATATAGATGCGTATATCCATTCATTTGCCATTTATTATACGATACATTTATGGAGTTGGAAAAACCCTTCGTAGGTGCCTGGTTACTACCACAAAAAGGTAGATGAAGGCTTCTCGTTCAGAGTCTTTGACCTTATACAGATAGATCTCACACATTCAATAAATAAAATTAAATATAGTTATTAACTTTCCTATTTGAGCAAATATAAAATGTTATATAGTATAGTTAAATATCTATAAAGTTACCTTTTACAGAAAACAGCTAATAAAAAAGATATTATATTAATTAAACAGAACCATAATAGAAAAAAGAAATATATATTTACTTAATATAGTAATACGCGTATCGATGTCGTCGATAAATAATATTTAATGATAACAGTTGTTGGTGTTGTCGTGTTGTTGCGAATGTATCTATAGCAAAGGTATACATCACTAGACTTTATTATATGTAATCAATTTTATTGACGCACTTGAAGAGGACTGGTCTTATCTTGCCGTCGATAGAAGGGATTTGGAAGGGAAGGGGAGGCCTTTGCCCAGCAGTGGGACACTCAAACTAAGCTAAGGGAAAAAAAATATAACAATAGTGTAGTGGATGTATTTTTATTGATTTAGTTTTGAATCATGTCATCTTCAGTAAGTTTTCTTAAGGGTTGTAAAGTTGGTTAGAATTATTTGTGCAACTACAAATATTTTAAAACCCATTACTGTCCGACTGCTACCACCAATAACCTTTCAATTGTAGACATGCAATCCAAATGGCTCACTATTAAACTAGATATTTAGTTCATAAGAAAAAGTAATGTGATCCAATTGTATTATTAGAGTAACACGTAAGAAACAAACAGAACCAAAATGGTATCTTTAGAGCGAGTATTCGGTAAAAACAGTTTGATACATTTTTCAGGCTCTTGTTAGCACATGAATACGAACTTCAAAAGGCATATCTTCCTAACGTTTCGTCTGCGATCAGCATAAAAACCAGTTATCATCAAATCGTTGTGAATCGCAACGATATATCATAGTGTGGGGACGCATTAATCGCTGCTCGACGTCCAACAGGTTGACGGAAACGCCTGACCTCGGTCTCGCCTTGTCTAGTGATGGGACACGCTGTTGTTGCACTCAACACAACTGTTGTTGGTGATGTTCGAATGCCATTTGAATTTGCAGATTTGAATTTTCGTAAGAGGCTGTCTGTGGTTTGTGCTGTGTTTTAGGAATAGATTTGCGTGTTTGATAAATCTTAAATCTATGTCTTGAAATCTATTGGTGTGATTTGTTTGCAGGAAATGTTGGGCTACAATTGACCTTAGTAGGTACTTTATATCTATCTTATCTATACGCAAATTAAAGTCCCGTGTGTAAATATAATATAAATAGCATCTTTCATTCTTATAAACCAATGTCGTCGTACCATACCATGGTATTTCTGATAAGTAATTATAAGACGCTAAAATTGACCTTAACGTTGCTTAATAGACACTTTAGATCACCTGTTAAGAATATTTAGCTAGAATATAAGCTAGACTTTTACGAACAAAAACGTATCAACTTTATAAATATAGTATACTTAATTACAATGCGAATAACATAATTCCTGGAAACAATAATAATATCTCACAAGGCAAAGAAGTGCACGTCGCGTGGACTAAATGTCACAATTACATTTCATATGCGTTCACACAAATCAATCAACTTCCAACAACTCCCAACAACTTTGTATGAAATACACGCAACTACTAATATGGTTGACCTTTTGTTAAAAAGTAAAAGTAGTGACGGTGAAATGTTTTTTTTGTTTTATGAGCCTTACTAGTTAGCCGGCGCGGTTTTGCTCGTTTACAAAATTTCATATCCATCCATATGTGAGACAGTTTTAGCTCACCTTTTGCAAAAAATATCAAAAGATATAAGTCTAGCCTATCTTTGAATTCCGTTTTTTAACTATCCTTATGCAAGATTTCATCAAAATCGGTTCAGTTGTTTAGTCAAGAATAGGTAACAGACAGCAAGACGGATTTTTCGTCTGTATAGTATATTATTAGTATGCATGGTGGCCTCTAATAGACTTTTTCCAGTGTTTTCAAACCATGTAGTTTTTAATTACTTAACTAATAAATTAAGGTTAAAAATAAAGTTATTTATTGTTCAGTTGATATCTTCTTCGGTAATTTAAGCTACTGTCTTACGCTGCATGGGAATGAATAATGTCAGTGGTCATAGAGTAGGCTTAAATGTCAACTAGAACTAAAATAATTACATTTTGAAAGAAGAAAGTGAAATCTTTGAAATACTAGTTATAAAGGGCTTAAGAAAAGGCTTTAAGATGAGAAATAGGATAAAAAATAGTAATTAAAATAATTATTTTTGAATCCTAAAAATATTTTATGTCTTATATTTAAATACAAAATACCTTTCTTTTCTGATCAGGTCCAAGAAACGTGGTGACCGAAATGCCTCTGATAGGGACAGTTAGAAACAAATAAGTATGGCCTTTGTTCTGTAGTAGAACAGTATACACAAGCTAAAAAAAGGCTAAACCTATTACATATATTGCAAATGTATTTGTGATATTCCATGACATAAGAAGAACTCGCGTGGTCTAGTCTTTTAGACCAAGAAATTGTGTGTATCATAGTCTTATTATTATGCTATTATTTTTAATAACTGTCTTGTAAAATTAATAAAGCAGCACGTTTTAAAATATTACAGCAATCAGACCTAACCGAATATGTTTTATGATAATTCAATAATTAATAAATTTAATAATCGATGTTCGATGTTGACTTATGGCAATAAGCAATAAAAAATGTCGTATTATTAAAAATGAGCGTGAAAAATATTGTCATTATTATTTGTATTGCTATTTTTACTATTTGAATTTCGAGTGTGATAGTTCTTTTATTAAAATTTGAATTTAATATTGTTGATTTTAATAATAATATTGTTATCCGATTGCCGTTTTCTTTATTGAAGTTTGCCGACAGCCATTTATTTTTGCTGTCGTATTATTTTATTGCTAAACTACTGTATGTTACCGGTTAGAAACAGCATTCCGGTAGCATCATATGATTCAGTAGTGGTCGCCGTTCGAACCCCATTTGAATAATAATGCAATAATATTTCAAAATATCAGATAACAATATTATGATACTTTGATTCTACTTGATAGGAATTTTAGGGTTGCATTCCGTGTATTCAATTTATGAGTAGGTCAGGCAAATTATTTTATTAATTGCTGTTAAATAGTCAGTGGTTAGGGAAACCTGTTAAATATTTGATTAGAAGATAATAATTACCTTAAGGCTAGTAACGTGATTTCTACTTTCGGTACTGTCGACTACCGAAAATTTGACATTTCGATATATACTGATCATTAATTTCTACAGCAGTCATAAGAGGCGCTGATAAAATTTTAATTTTACCATAGCTAGGTTACTGATGTTGGCAGTCAATAGAAGTCGGAAATTGCCCTTCAAATGAATAAATATAAAAAGAACTTCAAATGATCAAATAATACACTCGACTTTGATACACTCAAACAATTAATTCTATCGATCAATGGTATAGAAAATGATTTCAACCCCTAACGGAATAACAGGGGTGTTCCCCTAAGCGGTGTGACTCAGCGCATTCCGCCGCCGTCTGTACCGAGCTGATGTTGTGACAAATTCACTCCCGATTGCCACATTTTTAATTTTAAAAGTAAATTAGAAAATAAAGTTTGGGATGTAGTTTGTACCTTGAAATTAGGGTTAAAAATTATGGGGTTTAGTAATTGACTTTTTTAGGTACAAGACGTCACGGTTTATAATGAAATTGTTTTGAAAGGAGTATGATAAAGAGTCAGAGCGCCCTTATAGTCAATGGATTTAAGGCAGCAAATAACAAAACAGGTAGTTTTAAAGTTCCTGAACGAGGCAAACTTGTCAGCAACAATCATGCATTAGTCAACCTATCATTCTCACATGTTCGTATCACACCAAAACCTTTCACAAAACGAATCAAAGTCAAAACTACAAATAAGCCCTCGAAAGGCTCGAGTCAAAAGATCTTCCATCTGGCATTTAAAAGCGATGACGTCACGTCTATCAATAGCCCGAACAGCACAGTAATACATCACTTTCTGAATCTTTTCTTAAGCCCATTTTCGAGCCCTTTTTGGCAAACAACATCATTTGTTACCCAGTGTTATATATTTTTCTATACGATTTGAAGGCTCAGTGTTAATAAAATCGCACTTCATTCGTTTTTGTCGATCATCGTCACTTAAGGGATGAGTTAGTATGATTTGAGAGTGTTTGTGGACTTTACTGTTGTTTTCATCGTTCATCTGAAGACGGAAATATTGACAGATTATTGTTGATATCTTATGAGGTACAGTTCTTGAATGTACTTATTCATATTCTTCTATTAAAAACCATATAAATATATTTTATTTTCAAAATCAATTTGGTAGGGACTATTACTCAGCAGTGGGACAGTGATAGGTAAAAACATTTATTAAAAATACCTATATCTTATAAATATAGTGTCAAATGTATGTTTTTCTTTTGAAGCGTAAAGTTATGTCTAAGCTAGTTTGTTTAAGCCAATGAATAACATTATTAAAACTCGCATATTGTATAGGCGCTCATTAAATATGAAGCTTTTTGTAGTAAACGACTCTTAGTTATTTAGTTAATTTATTAAAGAGGTATTCTATATAGTCTCGATTAAAACTAAATGTATACTCTCCCTAACGCTCAACAGGGTGTTGAGGCGAGTCACTGATCGTCGAGTGCGTAGGGTTGTTAGACGTACACACTTTCGGTTCCTCGGTTGAGCAATTTTTCATTTTTGTCATATTCGATAGTAAGTTTACTTTAACATTTTCATATCATAATTTAGGCAAACATCAATTAATATATTAAGTAGTATGTTAAAATATTTTTTTCCCTACACACCTAACTTCAAAAGTCATTGGTGTGTTGCCTCAGGTTCAAATCGTCAGCCAATAGGAGGTGCCTCCTTATACCACTCGGCTATCATATAGCTATATCGGCTATATACGACTCAACTCTTATGTTACACTTACAGTAACGTTCATATTTTTTATGTACAGCGTTAAAAAGATCACCCTCTACGTACACACAAACTTATAAATAGTTATAAATTTTCAATGAATTTCACAAAATCTGTGTAAAATTTTCTCATGTAAATTGCAAGGAATTAACAAGGAAGTCTTGTTGAGAATCTACTTATCGCTTTATCGCAATTTTGACCTTTGGCCATTCGCACATACAAATAACATGAGTAATATCCTATAACATAATGGGACATGATACCATGAGAAAGTGTGTAATGTTGGCGCCATGCTAGAGGAAGTATTTAATGGTCAATGCATATTTAAACAACTGTACAACAATATTTATACAATACCAATTGAAGCAATACAGCAATACTATTTATATTTTCTGTACGTAATATTTGGTATATTGAGATGCATGTTTTTACAAAATTTTTAAAAGTGTACTTCATATTTGTTAATTAAATACTTACTATTAACAAGAAGAAACAATATTGCAAAAAGGCAAGATGAAATATAAAAACTTTTTCCGTATTATTAAGTAAACTAGCTGACCCGCGCAACTTCGCTTGCGTCACACAAGAGAATCATAATTTTCCCCGTTTTTGTAACATTTTTCACTGGTACTCTGCTCCTATTGGTCGTAGCGTGATGATATAGCCTTCCTCGATAAATAGGCTATCTAACACTGAAAGAATTTTTCAAATCGGACCAGTAGTTCCCGAGATTAGCGCGTTCAAACAAACAAACAAACAAACTCTTCAGCTTTATAATATTAGTATCTTAGATTAAAGTAGAATCAATCACATTTTTCGGATTTTACGCCAATATACAGTGTATATAGATACTAATAAGAATAACAGAAGTAATACTGAGCATCACTCACTCGTAGAAATTAGACATGGAAACTCGGATAAAGTCTTCAACTAAAACTATTTAATATTCCACAGATATCTTCAAGTTATTGTCCCACACATCTGAACCATGTAACCAATAAATAGTCTGAAAACATCAAGGAATAGGTGTATTTGCATGCACGAGTCACGATCCTACACTCAGCGGTTAAAGGTCGGACATTCTCGCACTGCACTATCAGATACCTATCACCTTGCAATGATAATGCATTATGTATATTTTAATGATAGCTGCTTATCTTTGGAAATTACGAGGGAGGATTGTTTGTTATTTAAGTAGTTATCTGAAAAAGTGAGGTTTTGTTAACATTCATATTACTATAGTTTACATGTTTACTAAAATTTATTTTTATATTACTTATCCTAGGAATGATGATTTTCACACTATTAATCCGGCTAATTTAGTATTCTGGCGTCAGCAAATTTATGTATCTTATCATACCAATTATGGATTTTAAAAAACATATGAATTTCTTTGCTATTTGGTCCTAAGAAACAAAAAAACTTTTATAAAATCAATGTATTTTCAATTAACGTATAATCATTTTAAAAATATTTAATGAATTAATCCCGTTGGATAGCTCCTAACTTACAAGCAATCAAAGCTTACCTTCTAAACTTCACAAATAAACACGACTAAGAAATCGAACTAGAACCTTCTACATCAACATCCAACATACTTCATTTTACTTTCTCACGATACAATTCTAATATTAAGCAAAACTATTGTAAATTTCGGCGTGTCTATAATATAAGAGTTTCTTACAAAACGATTAGCGCGATGACTCTACACTCTATGTTATGGTAGAGTGCGTTTTTGTTGCACAGCTGTTTCTATGCCGATGTAGAGTATAAGTGTAAAATCGTAGAGCTGTTTTGTACCAAATTGTGGGAATACTATTCCCACAATTTAGTTAGTGTTTGTTTCGCTTTTGTTAAAAGGTGGATGAAAATAATAAAAGTTTGTGGTCTCTACCTTTTCCCAAAAGGAATTGGGCACGATTTTTTATTCTGACTCTATGACAAACTAAAAAAAGAATACGAGCAAATTATCAAACTATAATAATTTTGTGAAAAACACGTTATTACAGTGCAGTGGTTCAAATGGTGTATTTGCTACTACAATTGTTATCAATAGAGTTCTAAACAATTTCATTAAATAGTTCTAACTCATTAACGTCTTAACCATTTGCCACTGATATTGTCATTAGACGAATCACAGAATGTAAATTTAAATGGAATAAGAAGAACCAACTTTTTTTGAACCCATTACTGTCCCACTGCTGGGTAAATGTCTCCTCCCAAACGAGGGAGGGGTTAGGCCTTGAGTCCACAAACAAGAACTAACTACAAACACAAAAGTATAGATGTAATTCTCAATACTGTAAAGTTATTATAAAGCTACAAAACGACAAACGAAACAAGAAAATAAACTCTTAACAAAACAAAGATATCTCCCACATAATAAAAGTCTCCATCATCACATCAGAATGACAATCATCATCTTATTGACAATCACACAATCATTCTCCGTGTCGTCAATCATTCACCATTGATGGTTTTAATTGATGCTCATTCAATTGCTTATTTTCTTCCAACAATTATAAACTTTTGTTCGACCCCTACCATGAGTTTGCAAATATTGTGAAACGAGATTTATTTTTCGATTTGCGAGTTATTTCTGTATTTGGTTCGGGTAATTGGTTATCTTTTTGATGTAGTGTATTTTGTTTTGGATTGATAGCATCAAAACATTTGATTTCAAGATAATGCAGAATTTCGAGTTTTGATTTTCAGGTGAACGAATTTGAAGTAGATGTATCATGCTGATGCATCAATTGGATTTTATTCGGAAAATATTAAATAGGTACCCTATTTGCAATAATATTATTACTAAGGACTACTCTTGTAGCTGTTTGAAAAAGAAAGATTAATTTAAGACAAATTTCCTGACTGCCGGGAATTTCGTAATTTTCAAAATATTTTATGACAAATATGGGTATTCTAATTTTAATACTTAAAAGTTAAACTAATTACAAAAATACATCAATATTTTTTCTCCCTCCCCTCGACGTATTTCCGTACATATCGCTATTACACCGCGGGGTGGGCAGTCAGTCAACAAAACGCAGCGTCACCACGTCGATCACTGATCCCTTTGAGATGACAGCGCTTGTCTATGGCCGGGTGACGCAAACACTGCCGGTGAGTTCCGCTTTGTACCCACAAAGTGGTGCCGAAATTAGCCACAGTAAAGAAAAAACACGTTGTTTATTATTTTAGTAATGAAAATTACTTTTATTTGCCGAATATTACTTGCTAGAGATGTTTTCAGAGTAGTTTTCTGTGAATATGAGTAACACATTTTCTGGAAAATTAAAAAGGAATGAGGTTAAGATTTTTGTGTCTTTGAGGAAAAAACTATTAATTATTAAGTTAATTAATATAAAAGTTCTCGAGAAAAAGTCCTAAATTTAAGGTGCTTAAGCAGCTAATGTGTTGCAGGAAGCAAGCAAAGTAAATAAATAAGTAAAATTAGATAAAATGTTATGCCCAATTTCAGGCATTCCTTTCATCGATTCATCAATATTGATACCAGTAGATTTGATATAAAATTGTATATCCAACTAATAAGCATATTTATGAATATGTATTTATTAAAAGAATGCGCATATTTTCTTAATCCGAACATTCTTTAAACGGGGCCATACGGAATTTGAAACATTATACAAATATATTTATTACGTCTATATGTCGTAGCCATAATCTTTAGAGGCTATTTCGATAAACTTAGACTACTTTAGTGGCTGTTTTTATGTAAAAAAGGCTTTTTTAAAACTACATTTTATGTAAAAAAATCAATCAGTTAGACATATATATTTATTTGGACTTCTTTTTAATTATGTGTTTTTAAATGAGCTTAATGAAGTTAATTAGTTGTTAAGTAGCTAAAGCCTAATATGATTCGGTATAGGGGGTTATGGAATTCAGTAATTAAAATCCGTTACTTGACTAAGGCGCCGTAATTTTTTACATGCTAAAGAAATGTCGTGAATTATATTACACTTTTTATACAAATTTCATTAAATTTTAACAATCCAGTGAGCTTTTATTTGCAGCTAGTTGGTCACGTGGATGTTTTTCCGATATAAATAAGTACCTACTTATAATTATGTAATTAACATTTTCGATATTACCTAAATCCCCCTAATTTCGATTCATTAGTTTATTTGAGATAGACACACATTTAGAATTAAAAAAATATTTAATTTAGATTTACATTCAAAATTGCTTGTTTTCAAAAAGCGTGTAATCTCAAGTCCCAATAGGCACGTAGCATTCTCATCTAGTGAGTCTGCCGACAAAGCCAGCCGACCCATGGCCGATCTCTAGTAATTGTGTGATTTGATACCAAAACGCTTTGTGAACTCCAAAGAAATCTTTTATTCTTATCCATGCTTATCTGGACATAACAAATTTATCTTTTGTGTTCAATTCACGATTTTACTTCGGTACTAATTAAATAGGTACGTTTGGTTCGTTTTGTAATGATCGATGGGTCGATGACATTTAGAAATTTTGAAGGAAATTACCTATTATCGTGCCACTGGGTCTTTGGTAACGAGAGTAACATGGGTCCATTACGCTGGGCATGGTAGAGTTGGAACTTTGAGTACCTCTTAGAACAAGCCAACAAATATAAATAAATAAATGTTATTGGACAACTCACACACGGTTATTTGATTCCAAACTAAGCAGAGCTTGTGCTATGGTAACCAAACAACTGATTAACATACATATACTTCTAAATACATATTTATATAGTTACATTTAAGACCAGGCTCAGAACAAATACTCGTGCTCATTACACAAAGCAGTTGAATGAGTAAAACCAAGAGAAGTGGCTTTGTGCGAACATTTTTCAATATTTAATTTACTTCAGTACTTAAATTCACTTTTGAATTCTGAAAACATGCACTATCAAGTGAAGTTTAAAAGGAAAACAAGAAAAAGAAATACTAAAAAACCTTTTAACGAATGTATTTTTTGTTTGACTTTACTCATTGCACATTGTAAAAAAAAAACAAAAATAAACGTACCTATATAGTTAATACTTTATTCTAATTGACTGACTCCCTGGCGTAGTGGTTTAGGTTGCCACGCCGCTACGATTACGACGGGTGGGTTCGATTCCCACACGGAACAATTATTTGTGCGATCCACAAATATTGGTTTCGGGTCTAGTTGTACTTTGTGTCCGTTGTTCAGCAATTCTTAGTGCGGGAGTTGTCTTTAAAAAATCGAAATCGAATTTATTATATGTTATATTTATATAAATCTTTTATTTGTTATATGGTTATAAACAATGATCAAAATTCACTTCCAAAACTAGACATTAAAACGCCAGTTCGCAAAGCATCCAATA
The DNA here is from genome assembly GCF_050436995.1 of Anticarsia gemmatalis. NCBI lineage: Eukaryota > Metazoa > Arthropoda > Insecta > Lepidoptera > Erebidae > Anticarsia > Anticarsia gemmatalis. The sequence goes on along the minus strand of NC_134748.1, from coordinate 13,751,552 downwards.
TTTGCTCAAAGAATATTTACGAGCCATCCAATAAGCCATAAGTCATGGCTTGACACCGACACATTACTAATTAAACCCAAAGTTGATTGCAGACGATATTGCAAGTTTTAATTAATATTTTAAAAGAAAGATTTTATAATGGGTTGTAAAACTTGATTGATTTATGCGAGGACATGACGATCTAATTGTTTTTTCTGTCTATATTATTATTATTGAATCGATTTAGCTAGCTTATCCTTGTGGCTCCTCTCGCGTTCAATGTTTAGTCTTGGATGTCTATTTTTGAAAATACAGTTACTTGTGTTTTATACGGGGCTATAGTTATCACAATATAAAATGTAGTGAAAATCGATTTGGTGGTTTATTAGAATCGGTTCAGCGATATGTATATGTATGTGTTACTAAGAGAATTCCCGATAGATTTTCGCATTGTATTATTTAAGCGTAGGTTTTTTATGCATATAAGGAATTGTCAGAGATTTTATACAAAAAACTAATCAAAATTCTTAAAACATTTTTTATTAATTGGCAAAATACCCTTAACAAAGTGGTGCAAATATATAATTTGATTATATAGTCATTAATGTAAGCAAATAACTATTTGAAATTTGATATTGTATATTTAATACTTCACAGAAACATAACAAGAAGTCAATATCTTTTACAACCGAATAATAATCTACCGAAAAATCATAAAATGTATCGTAACATTTAAATGACAATCATAATCATAATCATAATCATAACTCATCATCATCATTTCAACGATCAGTGATCAGCGGCACTCAATCATTTCACTAGTATAAAGTCATTACCTATTCGACTGATCGTAAACTTGATATATAATTAAAACTAACGTTCTGAATTACTTATTATTCATCAAATACTGCCTACAATGTAGTTTTATAGTCTTAGGATTAGCTCACGTTTGGATTATAGTTTGCGGCAAATTGTTTGCTGAGATTGTAGACTACGTTTTTTTACAGTTGTTGCTATAGTTTTGCGTATTTTTGATGAGCAATTCTGACAGTAAAATTAGTCACACCGTTTTATTAATTTGAAATAATTTTAGAGTTCAAGAAATTTAGTCTAGCTTACTTGCAGTGCAGATTTAAGTTTTCAAATGCTGTCATGATTTCCAAAAATAAAATTTACTTTCTCACTAAATTATATAATTACAGTTAAGTTCAGTATGTTGTAAATATTCTAACTAAGCATAAAATAAGTACAAATCATAATCTAAAAACGGCCTCCATCATCTTACAATACGACGACAGAATGCAAATACTCAGCCACAAATTCTCACCCACCCGCAAACAAATTCTAAGCACAGCGATAGTTAGATGTGTTTATGAGGAAAATATTAACAAACGGTTCGCGTGCGTTCTGTTCATAAAACGCATCTTTATGCCTAGTGGATTATTGTATTAATTTGAATATGACTGATGGTCTCATTGCTAACTTAAGTTTACGATCGTCGTGTTTGAACGTAGTTAGAACCTTAGGCTTGCTACATACATATTCGGTTTGGTTGTGGCGCGGTTGTGTATGCGGCTGCCGCGTTAGAGGTCTCGGGTTCAAATCCTAGGTAGGGTAAAAAGTCCTTTCTGAGATATGAATTTCCGAGAGTCTGCCAGGTTAGGAAGGTGAGCTGGACTGACAATGTCAAAACAATGTCCTGCACTGCAGGACATTGTTTAGTTTCGGTGAAACTCACCGGCTTAGACATTATTAATATTCGGTTCGGCATTAATCGGCCTAGCCCGGCTTCAAAACAGAATATGGGAAAATTAACATTAAGGAAAATTATTGCTCAACATTGCTGCACCTGAAAAAAAAACTGAATTGTGTCGCTCGGACCCAAAGAACTACCCGATCGGCACAGGCCGATGTGCATTAGTTGCTTGGAATCGGTTTTTATGTTCGATAAATATTGCCGTACCGAATATGCCGTGTGTAGCAAGCCTTAGTAGTTATGTGACGATTGACACGTGATTTCTAACTGTGAATGTGTAGTAAAGTTGTTATGGAGTTACTGATATAGTGTTACAATCGTTTGGTAGTATTTTTTATGCTTGTGGCTGTTACTTTGCTTGGTAGAATTATGCGATTGTATGAATAAATGTCGTTCTACACACACACTCACACGCAGAGCACTGAACATGTGTGTGAAACGATTTATGCAGTGTTTTACCTATTTAAATCGCTTGACGATTAAGTTAAGAAAATATTAATTAATTAGTCATTAAGAATTTTACCATTTTGAAGTATGTAATTGTACGCATATAACACGTAATGTTACTAGGATAGGATTTTGCAATGCATTGATATTTCATAGTTTAGTTTTAATATTATATTTAATAATTATAATGTAATTGTTTCAGATAACTGCAGTGATGGATTTGGCGTAAAAAGTTGGAACAACGTGAGTAGTTATTCCAATTAAATACTTGACCATAAGATACTAATTCCTAGATATAACCTAAAGAGACGTTTAATTTATTGTACTAACCACCGGTTTCTGAGGTACATTTAGGGGCAGTTTATCTAATGAATAGTGTTAAAACTCAAATAACTGAATACAGAATAACGCAATTGAATAGATAAACTATCGCTAAATGTAGCTCAGAAACCGGGGGTATGTTAAAAAAAGTAGTATTTTGTCAGTAAAAGTTTAAAAAAAAATCGAAATGCCCTTAAAAAATCTCGCAAAACTCTCGTCATCTTAAAACTCACTATAGATAGTATGTACATAGAATATCAGTCGTAAATCTCAAATCATCCAACAGAAATAAAACAAATTAAACCACAGCATGTATCGAAGGCCAGTACCTATTGTTGACTTGCCAACAGGCTAAATACCGTCACCTCTGCTGATCTACGGCGAACAATTAATCTGTATTAGTGATCTATTAACGCGTCATAGCTAGTTGCGTTCGTAGGGCGGGACATTCTTAAGATAGGTAGCCGTTTAGTGCCGAATATCAGATCGGGTAAGGAAGTGGGTTCATAGTTTTTCCGTCAAGAAGTCTACAGTGATTGTCCGGAGTTAGTATAATAGTGCATTAGAGAGTACGTAAAACCTTCAGTCCTGTATCTGAAAATTCTGTAATGAAACTTGCCTCGATACCCAAAAATTTGTTCAATAAATAATCATCTTTGAAAGCTTGAAACGACACGTAAGAAATCTGTCCCCAGTCTTTAAGCCTTTAAACTTATGTCCTACTTCTACTTTTACTAAAGGTTGACCAATGACTACTAACCAAACGATAAATAATTGCATAGCAGTTAGCTTCCACGACCGGTGTAACCTGCGCCGAATTGTCAATCAATCTAAAGACATGCAGTTTTAATTCTCGTATTATATTAGAAAATGAATAGTGATCTATTATTACTGTTCGAGGTGTTCGTGGTTCTTGTGGCGAGTTATGTGTGAATGTTAGGTGTTGATTACAATTGCATTACACACGGCGATTGATTTTGACTGATGTGAAACATAATGTTAGTTAAGTACAATACTTTAGCAAATATACTTACATTCCTGTCGTTCTTAGATGCTTAGTTACTTATTAGCCAGATTAGAGCCTTAAAATCAATTTTATCAGAAGATTCATCCACTGCTGAGTATGGAATTCATCCCCAACTGAGAGAGGAAATATTCAAATACTCCTAATGTCCATAGCACTCATAACTTTTAAACTCTCGCGTTGCATGTTTAATGTATAATAGAATACGGGAATTAACGCGAACACGCATTTTACCTTAAAATGCCTAACGTTTCGGCGCAGGTTGCACTGCATCGTCCTGTCATCGCTGCTCCAGTCTGCCTGGGACCACGGCGAGTGCAACCTGCGCCGAAACGTTAGACATTTTAAGGAAAAATGCGTGTTCGCGTTAATTCCCGTATTTTTTTGTCCATAGCACTAACTAAGTTGCATGACTAAAGAAAGAAAGAAAAGAAAGAAAGAAGAAAGTTTATTGTTGACTGTACATACTTCTTCAAATAGTAGTTTAACAATGCAACATGCTAAGTTTCTCCATAATATTTTTTTTTTTGAAGCTCAATCAAAAAAATATATTAACTCTGGAGAAAGTAAACACACTCTTGCGGCAACCCATCAAAACACTGACTGCAATTGAATTCACTTATCAAATCCACTAACCAACCAGTGATCTAGCTAGCTTCATATTGGCTATCCCACCTTATTAGCAAAGCCCAATCAATCTAAAATACTTTCCACAGCTAATTTGTGTCGTTGAAACGCAATGATCTATAACCGATGTTGATAGACGACGCACGAGTAATGTTCCCGTGATGTATGGCTTGGGCGCGGCCAAGATTAGCTCACCTTTTGGCTAGATTATTGTGTAGAGATGACAAGAAAAATTTGTCTTAATATTTTGTAAATGGGTCTTAAGCGCGATTGAAAAGTCGTTGTTTTTTTAAATATTTTGTATATAAGTCGCAATTAGAATCGTAAAATTTTGTTTTGCTCGCTGTATTTAAAAATAGTTATTGAGTAACTATTTAAAGTAATAGCCGTCAGTCCGTTCGCGTAATTAGTTTCAGTACCTATTCCAGCAGCTCAGGAGGAGCTTTGATTTTTAAGAAGTATTTCAATTATGTGTATGATACATCTCTATGCTGAAATTCAGCTCCATTTTTCATCAAATTTTAGATTGGTGTCAAACATAGGCCTCGCATAGGCAATGGCAACAAATTAAAGAGCTCCGTCTTTATTGAACTACCAATTTTAGTTTTTTCCAAATTACATGCGTGTGAATTAACTAGTATATATGTAAAGTATAAAAAGTTTTAACAAAATAAGATCAAAATCATATCAAACTTATCTATTTCAAGTCACCGATATGTATGCACTATCACTCAATAATTCAGCCGGTTAGCATCGAAGCGTTGTCGCGAATTAGAGTCTTGTAGGCTATGATTAATGTACTATAGCCCGCTGTCGCCCATCCGCGGGTGACTGGCGGTGGAACTCAAAGAGAACTTTTTAAACTAGAGTTCTCGTTTTTAGAACGTCATAGCCAATTACACCTAAAATTAATTTAAAAATTTAATTAATTTCCTTCTTTATTAAATACTTATGTGTTGTAAAGTACTAAGTTAGTATATTTGAATGCTATCACTCAATAATTCAGCCGGTTAGCATCGGAGCGTTGTCGCGAATTAGTCTTGTAGGCTATGATTAATGCACTATAGCCTGTTGTCGCCTGTCCGCGGGTGACTGTCGGTGGGACTCAAAGAGTACTTCTTAAACTACAGCTCTCGTTTTTAGAACGTCATAGCCAATTGCATCGAAAATTTACTTAAAAAATTAATATTTTTTTTTATTATGTACTTCTTTATTTAAAACTTATCTGTTCTAAAGTACTAAGTTAGAATATTTGTATGCTATCACTCAATCATTCAGCTAGTTAGCATCCAAGCGTTGTTGCGAATTGGAGTCTTGTAGGCTATGATTAATGCACTATAGCCTGTTGTCGCCTGTCCACGGGTGACTGTCGGTGGGACTCAAAGATTATGACATGTTACCTTTTTGTAGGATGTGCTATAAGATGCTGCAACAATATTTATTAAGCTAAAACTTGTACCAAAGTATTCTTAGATATTTCTTGATAAGATTCGTTTGGTAGTAATAATAAATTATACAAATGCCTTAATAATAATGTCCTCCTAGCCGATATACGACTACGGGGGTCAGTTTCATTGAAACTGGCCATCTGTGCAGGACTTTGTTTATAGTGTCCAAGTGTGTGCACAATACACAAGTACGCTCTCTATTCCATTGCTCTCAAAGTCTGGTGGTACGGATAACCGACACGACCAGTGAGAGGTCAGGCGCAGGACCGACGGCTTTACGTGCTCTCCGAGGCACGGAGGTCTTCGACCTCAACTTCCCAACTCCGGGCAATCTCTAAGAAATTCTTAACAGAAAATCTCAGAAAATACTTTTTGGCCCGACCCAGGATTCGAACCCGAGACCTCTCGCACGGCAGCCGCATATACTACCGACCGCGCCACAGAGGCAGCCACAAATGCCTTATTACTTTGACATCATGGTAGTCAGTTTTGTATAGATTTCAGCCCAATCCTGAATTGGCCTATTGCCATTAACCAGGTGTATTCAGAAAAGGTTTGATGAATATTTTCAAAACTGATGATGAAGATGAGACTGTTGGATAATTAACTTGCTTAATCGTTCGACAAAAGAACACATTGCTGTGAACCAAAGGCCTTTTCATGAATATTAGATTTTCAAATCATTTCCAAAATCAATTTAATTTTCCTTCACACAGACTTGTAATTGACATCTAACAGTTCTACCTCTAAATTTACCACTACACCTAAAACGACCTAACCGAGAACCGAACGCGTGTCCAGTCACTCAACAATTAGTACACCATGTACAGACGGACAGACTGCTAAACAATTCACGCTACACGTCTTGTCGTTCTAGCGGTGATATCGTTGCGGGTTCGATTCCGGCTATGTTGATTTATGTTTGCGCTGTTTAAGCTATATTTAGCTGTTGTTTAGATGACCTAAGTTCACAATGATGTTAGAATAGTTAAGTGAATAGGGAATGTGTGAATTAGAATTGAAATGTGGTCATTTCACTGCAGACCAATAGTTTTCTTCGTAGAGATTGCATTGATTTAGAAATGAATGATTTAAGTAGATACTTTTTGAACTAAGATATTTTTACGGCAATAGGCTTGCCAATTTTAAATGGGGCTATCATAATTGATGGCTGTATTTAATTTTCGTACTACCCACACCATCAGGTATAATAAGCTCGATATTATGTACCTATATAGTATTTAAATTATTGACTAGAATGTTTGACAAAAGAAAACTGAAGGTTCTATAAAGGAATATTATCCTATCGACGATTTTCTGCATAAAGGTCAAGTGTGTAGTACATGTAAGTGTGTAAGGGTATGTATGTAGACGAAGGTAACAAGTCTGAATGAATCGTAGCAAGTAGTGTTCTATAGTATCTGCCTAATGCCTATCTTTATTGGAAAAAAAAAATGCTAATGAATGATTTTCAGTTATATTTGACTTCGCATGTTCGTAGTAACAGATTTTTAATAATAGAACATAATATTTTGACTAATAATTTACTACTTTAATATTTTGATTTATATGACCTTTTGATTTCTGGTTTATTAAGATGCTGTCCAAGATGGAATCTACGTTAACTAGAAAATTTGATTTATAACAAACTAGGATCAAAACAGACTAAGGTTACACCGCAAAACATAATTAAAACTGTACCATACCGTCAAAACATGAAACGAACCGCAGAATTCTCAGAACACATACATTTTCCATCCAAAAAATTCAACTCTAATGATACAAACGCACCGTTACACGAGGAAATAATTCGTACAGTACTAAATCACTCATAATACAGCATCACATCAAAAGGGTAGCCGCCACTCAAGCGACCGAGCAAGCTACGAAACCACCCGATCGTTTACGAGCGAGTACCGAGAACGAATGACGGACGCAATAGCAACTTATAAATCAATTTAATCTCTTTAGCAAAGACAATTGGTATACTACTCATTATAATACAAATTACAACAGCCAATTTTCGACTTTAGTACTTCAGTTATAGAGTTTATTTTCTATTGGTGTGTTGTAGATACATATGTCTGTTTTTAAATCTGCGTACGCGCATGAATCAAGTCGGACGTCGCGTTACAGACGCCATGGCTTGAATTAATGCCTAATACTGAACAACGGCGTATAATCGTTTTGAGACTTTTATAGTTGTACGGTTAATGTCGCGGTTGTAAATCATAAAGTACATAATCGTACAAATAGGTCGTTGTTATTTGTCGCACCGTGTATAGATCGCCTTATTCGGATGAGCCGTGTATCGGCTGAAATGTCTTCTGTTATTGTGGGATGATTGAAATGGTTGTAGAGAAACGTTGTAAGGAAATTAATATAAGATGTCTACTTAGGTGTAAATGAATGTAGCGGCTAATTATGGAGTTGTGAGGTTTGATTCCTTAGTTGAGTAAGGAGTTTAGTGTCTTAGAAACAGATACAGCAAAAGCTGAAACTGAAGGCTGGAAGATAGATTTAGATTTGACGACTTGCGTGGTGCAGTGGTTGAGATGGTCGCCATGCCAGTACGATTGTATTGGGTGGTCGTAGGTTCGATTCCAACGCATACAATTCATTGTGTACAACAGTTGTTTCGGGTCTGGTAGTGCCCGTTGTTTTGTGCCCGTTGTTTGTATGTTCGTAAAAGTCCCCGCGATACAAGAGCAATTTTTAGTGCGGGAATTGTCTTTTAAAGAAATATATAAGAAGAGATAGATATAGCTTCAAATTACATTTGACTGTCCTGAAAAGTCAGCTTTCAGTATTTAAAAACTGTGCTTTCAGTTCGGTTCATGCTATATTCGATATTAATTGTGTCAATAATAGTCTTGAAATAAATCGTTTAGTATATTTCTGTTTCAGCGATCGTCGATACAGAATTAGACAGCGTGTCTAGGTTAATCGATTTCTACTGATATTTACGGTTTTCGGGACAAATCTATTTTGCATATTATTTTATTAGTAAGCTTGTGATTGAACTGATTGATATTGAAGGTTTTTTAAATGTCAGTAGCATATTAAATGGATTGAGTGGGTTCGCCTCAGGAAAGAAAGTTCCTAAAATAGACAAACACTAATACAATCAAATTTTCTATGAACTTCGTAAAAACTCGGTACAGACTGTGTGTTTTTTTACCAATGTCAGCTTTATCACAAGTGCGGTTAAAAAAAACAATATATTATATTTACTGACGGAACAGTGTAAAATCGTATAATACATTTGATAACTAAAACGAGGCACTATTCATGTATTATCTTATAACCTTAACAAATTATTACGTCCAATCAATCATTGATCCCAAACGTCAGATCAACGTAATCAAAAAACCAATCACATTTTTCTCATTACAGAACAACTACACAAAAATTGGGTATCATAACAAAATTTCAATAAAAAGTAAATTGAAAAGTACAAAACGTTGACCCCCCTATTGGTGGGGGGAGGAGGGGTCATGACAAAGAGCCTTAATCGTCCAGGATAGGTAAACGTTGATTTGAATCCATCTATTGTCGGGGATGGCAGACCATTGTCGGACAAAACGCAACGAACTCATTATTGGAAGATCCTCTTCGCATTTTTGATTGTCTCACCCACTTGGGTGAAGAAACGCCGCGTTTTTTGTTTGGCAAGTTTTGTGAAAATATATTTTTGTTTAAACTACTATTATATAGGAATTTGATTAGAAGATAATCAATAAAGATACTATTTGAAGAGTTTACTGTCATCTTATTTTGTTTTATGGAAAAAAAAGGTTGTACAAATATTTTTTTGTTTATATACGTATTTGGTTTCAGTTCTGCGTATGCGACTGTTTATTGCTAAATAACGGTAGGTCTAGTCATGTTAAAATGTCATCTCCTATGAGATACGCGATTTATTCCTTGTAACATTTGCTTAGACGAATACGTTGAAAATGAAAAAAATTACAGTTGCTTTTTAAGGAGCATTTTTTAAATCGTCTTTCGAAAAACAGGTCTTGCTGATTGTCACATAAAACAGCCATTGTCAATTGAAACCCGCTGAAGTTGACATTTGATATCTAACCACTAACAAATTCCCATATATTTTTTTCACATGATTGTCAATCAATATTTACCACAGTCAAAACTAATGATGAATAAGGATTTTTCATGAGCGTTTAAACCGCAGTTCCAAGCGTTTATTTCTCCCACCCGTTGTATCACCCCAGTGCGTACAATCCTTATTGAAGTGTTGGCTAAGTCGATCTGATAATGAGTCCGCTATCAAACCATTGTGCTATTGTCCGTGTATTTGACGGAGCCATTGAAACTCCACTGATCTGATGATAGTCATGATTTGTTGTTTTTTACACTGATTTCTTTGAGATCCGTAGTTAAATAGTGTTAATTTCATAGCCTGTCTGTTTGTCTGTTCGTTCGTGCGTTTGTGTCTATGAAGTTATCTCTCTTATTGAGAGATTGGTTTTGTACCAATAATTGCTAATAACTGTAGTCAAATATCAAAAGTGAATACGTAGATACTATGTTTTTTTTAACCCATTACTGTCCCACTGCTGGGCAAGGGTTAGTTAGTTAACTTAATTTAATTTATTATTTAATCCTATGTTTTTTAGATAATGTTAGTATAACCATTGCAATATTTACCTTTATAAAGATCACGTAAAAGGTTTCCAACAAGAAATGAGTCTTGAGAATCGTCATACTGTATGACAGATAAAAGAAAATATATAATCTCTCGAGTTGTGTCATTAGAGTTTAGCCTAATATGTATAATATATAATTACGGGTGTACGGAACCATTCGTGGTCAAGTCTAGCTTGAACTTGACGATATTTTTTCTTATCTAAGATTTCGTGGGTTGACTTCATTAGTTGGTGATTCGATTATATTACGATTGTTTAGATAGCGGAACTTTTTGATGTTTTATTGTGAATTTCACAAATAATTTCTTTGCTAAGTTTGTATAGGATATTTTCGAAAGAAATGAAGTGATACATTTGTAAAAGAAAGGTCATTGACTTTGTAACGTCCTAAATGATTAATGAAAATATTTTTTTTGTTATTTAACAAGCAAGTAGTGTAGATAAAATTTCAACAGTATGTTACAAAGCTCGCAAAACCTGAAGGCTCCTTAATACAGTTATTGAAGAAATGCTCCCGCACTTGTAAAACTTAAGACCTGATTCCTCTATTTTCGGGAAAAAGCATTTACACAGCATTGTTACAGCAATGACATATTTTTATATGACGCAAAGCCAATCTAAGCAATGACAAGAAAAAAACATAAGAATATGCAAGATAAATCCTTATAACAAACTCATACATCAAATAACTCGACATCATATCACAACTCTACATTAATCAATAACTGCATTGCCTTTAAAAAATCTAATTTTAAAGAAGAATGGTTTCACAGTGTCAGATAGCCTATCTTCAATATAAAATGACAGCCATTGCATGGAAACTAATGTCAAAATTCTTTCTGATTAGGTGTCTAGTACCTACTTATCTAAGAGAGCAACCTGGCCTTATTGCTATGATTCGTAAACGAATACTGTTGTAAAAAGGATGCGAAATTCGTTACCCATATATGATCAGCATAGCCAATTCAAAGCCTAACTCTACCTCATTTTGGGAGTCCTTGTACAGCTGGATAGTAAAAAGTTCTTCATGAAACAAAGCCAATAACTAGGTTAACAAGAAAAGAACATAAGAATATGCAAGATAAATCCTTATAACAAACTCATACATCAAGTAACTCGACATCATATCACAACTCTACATTAATCAATAACTGCATTCCCTTTAAAAATAATAATTTGAGAAAAGATCGGTTTCACAGTGTCAGATAGTCTATCTTCAGGATAAAGTGACAGCCATACTACGAAAACTTCAATTATTTCTGATTAGGTGCCTTATACTTATTTAACAGAGCAACCTGGCCTTAATGCTATGATTCGTAAATAAAAACTGTTGTAAAAAGGATGCGAAATTCGTTACCCATATATGATCAGCATAGCCAATTCAAAACCTAATTCTCCCTCATTTTGGGAGTCCTTGTACAGCTGGAAAGTAAAAGATTGTTCCTAGCCAATAACTAGGTTGACAAGAAAAGAACATAAGAATATGCAAGATAAATCCTTATAACAAACTCATACATCAAGTAACTCGACATCATATCACAACTAACATTAATCAATAACTTGCCTTTAAAAATAATCTGCAAACATTTTTCATTTGTAAGAAGAAACAGCGAGATCTAATATCAGTGTGACGGCGTCACGTCGTCCCGGAGTCGTCCCGGAGTCGTGTCCCGTCCCGTGATCCCGTCGCATCTCGTCCCGGTGTCGCCGTCTCGCGTCTAATAAGTAGATGCACTGTACATTTTGTGACATACTGTAGTGGAATCTTTCAGACGCTGACTTGAAATCCGTGTTGTTTATTTTTATGTGGAGTTTGTGATCTGTTTTTGTTTTTCATTTTACGTCACCTTTGTAAACGCGAAGGACTTTGGTGTCACTATTTTATTACGAAACTTATTTAATGAATACTATATTATCGTCATATCATAAATTTGAAAGAATTTCGGTTTGATTGACAAGCTTTTAGGACTAAACCGCTGAATAAGTTTGGAAGAAATTTAACGAGAAGTAATTTTCAAACCTAGGATCAAACTTAAACTGCTGTTCATTTAAAAATTAACCGGCTAAAGCGTTGAATTAGGTACAAGACCGCGAGATCTTGATCTAATCCATACTTCCATACTTAATATTATAAATGCGAAAGTAACTCTGTCTGTCTGTCTGTCTGTCTGTCTGTCTGTCTGTCTGTCTGTCTGTCTGTCTGTCTGCTACTCAATCACGCCTAAACTACTGAACCAATTTGCATGAAATTTAGTATGGAGATACTTTGATACCCGAGAAAGGACATAGGCTATATATAGTAGAGTAGTTGAGGCAGTCACCCGTAATGTCTTTTACCAATGCAGGGTCCGGTTCAATTCCCAAGTAACAATTACTGCAATACGAGTGTGTGTATGTTTGTCACTCCCAAATGCATGTTCATTAACGGAAAATATTTTTGTAAGAATAAACAGCAAGAGTGTTTTACAACATATTTCTAATTTTAATTTTTTTCCAGCTAATTTCGTTGTAAAACTTAGTACTCACAGACTGATCATAACGTAAACACACAATTACCGAACGATTACTAAGATCGATGATGCGTATTTTACGACGTATAATCACCCAGTCCTTATTGAAAGCCAGTGTTACATTCAATTATATTTTTACGACATTTTCTACTGTGGCAACACTAGCGAGTAAGTGTTGCCATCAATTTACTAATTGTATATTTCATTTTAGGTATGTTTTTGCTATAATTTGTGAATAGAAGTTTACTTTAACTCAACAAATTTGCTTTGCCAGTAAATTATCTTGAATTAAAAGTAAAAAATATATGTTCTAATAGATTATAATAATATCATAAACTTGTTACTGCATTTATTCTGTAAAAGGTCAACTTAACTATGGCGAACTTTTCTGTAAAATTATTCCCTTAGAAGTTTAAACAGGGATTAACTTAAGATAATATTTCTTTCCAAAATTAACCCCTTGTAATATAGGGTAAAAGTGAATAGAGTACAATTACTCAAGAACATTTATCGCAACTATAAACTATCTATAAGTAAGCTCGGTAAACCGTCGTACGTTACCAGTAATCTTGGTTTAAGAATGTACTGCAGTAGGATCACAGTGTATGTTATAAACTGTCTAATATACGCGTGTATGGTGCACTTATGAATAGCAATGCGGGTTTAAATGATGAGAGGAGGCGGGAGCGAGAGCGTGGGCGTCTTTGAAAGAAGACGTGATCGGATGGTATTGAGCGGTATTCTTAGTTTAACGGGTTATGTTATTTGGGTTTTCACAAATGCTTTGTGCTTGAAATGTAAGTTCGTTTTTGTTAGGCTTGTCATTTAGTAAAACAAATATAACAAGATGGTGTTAGGTGTTTTAATTTGGTATATCAGGTTATGTTATTTAGATTTGGACAGTTGCTTTGCGTTTTAAATGTCTTTAGTCAAATAAGTTCAAGTAAGTTGAAACGATCATGTGAGGCTACGTCATCATGTGAAATTTGTTGCACGGTTTTAATATTGTATAGAACTCTAACCCAAAGTATAGAATCTAAATTATCAATTTCCACTTTAGATTACGTTGAATGTCAATGCTTCCCGGCCACTGCTTTATAAGGAATAGTGCAATTGCAGCTCCTTAAACGCGTTTGCTTGTCATTTAGCCCACCGCACTAATAGACCGCTGTCCACCAACGCACACTCGTCGTTGTTAGGCCCCGTGTACACGATCCGATCGCGACATTAACATATTCTACGTATTTAAATGTCTTCATCCGAGTGGACTGAACTTACCAAACCGTAGGCGGTTATGGCCACCGGCCAGAGATTTTAGGCTGTGTTGCCGACGAAATTCGCAATGTCGATTTATGATTGTAATGTGCGTGTTGGACAGTAATACTCTTGTTTCACTATAGCCGAGCTAATAATACTGTATTCTAAGCTGTTCTTTATGTAGATTAGTCGAGACACGTGTTCTGCTTTGTTGATCCAAAAATATTGTATACGTTGACTTCTAGAATGTAGTATTTATATAGGCGTTTATTGAACCCATCAAATTAAATGCCCGTAATAAAGATAGCCTTCTAACAATTATAAAAAACTATACTTAGCCACGCCATTATATACATCAAGTGGGTAAGGAATTATAATAATTACGGCTACATGATCTTCTGGTTTAATTGCGTAGCCGTCTGTCGCCAATAATTGAGTCCATTAATTAAATAGTTTTTTCAAGCAATTACGCGATCCATTACTAGTATATCGGCTACTTTGGATCACATCATATAATTAAAGTCGCTAAAATATAAGTGACATTTTTTATCCAATAAACTTTTTTTTATATTTATTGACGCGTATGGAAGTGTGTTTTAATTTCGTTTGTGCGGTCGCCGGTGGTCCGACATTAGCATTTTGCCGCACGCGACGTCGGCGCGGCGGCGGCGAAATGTCGCGCTTTTGTGTACTCAGCCTTATGTCAGTGGTTCGTCAAGCGTGTCCGATTTATTTGCACTTTAATATGTCGGTAGTTTTTTGTTTTCTTTGAATTTCAAAGGATTTTAGTTTGAAGCCGTTTTGTTAATTAAATAGTTTTTTATAGTTTGAGGATATTGTGCGTGAAATACGAAGGATGTATAGGTACTGTGATTTCATATAGTTAGACGAATTTAGTAGTGTAGTGACCTTTTTTGTCGTATATTTTTCTATGAACTTGACTCTTTGGGTCATTCAACAGGTGATGTTTGGGGTGCATTATCGTTATAGCATATTTTTCGAATTCTTTTACGAAGCAAATATTATTATTTTGGAATTTATTGGCGAATGGTATAAACTAAGATAATTTTAAAGATAAAATTGATAAACCTGTATCGTCAATTATTATTCTTATTCTCGGTTCTATCGTATCGTCAGACCTTATTAAGTTTTGAAGTTTAGGTCGTAGTAACTTAATTTCTTTCAAATAAATGTCGTGTAAGTTACACAACACTACAAGCTATAACAGCGTTTTGTCTTTTTCCCTCATATACAGTTTTCAAATTGACTGAAAGTGACAGAACACTGTTTAACTTATAAGAGCTTATACGACGTTTTAAAGAGACGGTTGATATTTAAAGGCTTAGTTAGTAAGGGTAAGAAGGTAGATAAATATAATAAGTAGTATTATTACATTTAATTCATTTATTACCGCAATAATAACCATCAAAGCTAGATAATAATATAAGTAATTATTGTAATTCTTATGTAAGTTGCCGCGTTATATAACAAGTAGTGTTTAGTACTTAATCATACTATAAAATTTAATGGTCCCTTTTATTCTTGCCGTTCTACGTACATGTGTATTTTAATGTGTTATTATAAGTGCTTATTTAATATAAAGTGAAGATTAATATTATTGTAGATTAGTTCTAAGTTTTTAATTATTGAAGTTAGGTTAGTTTAGTTATACATTGTAATGACTAAAATGTGATACAATTACAGATTTAGATTAAAAATAGGATATTTTTGTCGACTGATTTATTTCTATATCAAATATGCAAAAATTCAATAAATTGTAGTTTTGGAGAAACCGGAATAATTTCTAATTTTTTTGTTAGTAAGAGTAATACCACGTCATGTGTGAGCGGTGTGAGCAAATTAAAAGAAAAATCAAAATATCTATTATTTATTAGGATATAAGATTGAACGCGAAAGCACATTTTCCTTGAATGCCTGACGTTTCGGTGCAAGTTATCCTGGTCGAGGCTGACTAAACAAAAAATCGTTTTCTTCACCATATTTTAAAGGTATATAGAGATAGAGTATCATATATTTTTCTTAAAACGCCCCTCAACCCTTTCAAAAAGAGTCAAACATCAAGTCTTATCTACAAATATGAAATTGGCTGAGATCTGTGCTCGAAGGCTTATCTCGTGTGCACCTGCCCGTATCGAGTGAACGACAATCGATATTCGGACGTTACCGATTGCCGACTCGAGTGATTGTTATCGATTTGCGATCTCAACTTTCATCGGGAAGTCTCTGATAAGACTGAATGTCATCTACATTTGGAATAGAAGCTATATTTTGGTTAAAAAAATAGTCTTTTCCAGACATTTGTCTTAGTTATCTGGTTTTAGAAAATATTCTCACTAGTTTTACTTCTATGCCGTTTTAATCTTTAAGATAGTTACTAGCCTCTGATTCTACCCGAGGGGCTCAGGTTTGGTTACCATAAGAAGTAAATGATTGTATGATTTACTTATAACATACTTTTATGTGATTAACTAATAGTTGCTTATGGCCCAGTTGTACCTACTTACCTACTCTTCGATATTAGCATGTTTCATGTATAATTTAATTCATGTATCCATACATTCTACTACTCCACCTTTGTTCCAATTCTCGATTATACTTAATGCAAGAATTATAAGCCTGCACCTCATCGAAAAAACCTCCACGACAACACTTGCACCTGTTAACCGCAGCTAAAAAACCCTTATCACCGTCCTAATTAAACGCAATCACATCAAAATGAAAACAATATACCAGTTGTAACCGGTTTCAGTCGGCAGCGTTGCTTCAAACACGCCGAGTCGCGTGGGTGAGTGTTATTTGCATAGCTTCATTAGGCCGCAGACACACCGACTGATACCTGTTATCGAAGTACCGTGAATCGCGCCCTTACTCCATCGACATTCGTTAATTAACCATGTGTGCGGTCTTACGCCTTAATTATAATTGCACACTGATACCGAATTAGCCTTTAAAAGTTGAATTAAAAGGAATAAAAGTTTATTTTTAAAGATAAGTGGATAGTTTTAATTGTAGATTATTGTTATCTGTTTTGTGATTATTTTGTTTGGATTGATGACGTGAAATGCAAGTAAATGAGAATTTATATTTTAGTAAAAAAGTCGGTAAACGATCAATGCGTATCACACACGCTTGATTCAGCACAAAATCTGCGTAAGACACTTATCCATAGTAAGATTTTAGATTACAAAGTGCAGTTGCTGTCGACTTTTTCCAGTTTCCAAAATTAGCTTTTACCCGCGACTTCGTCCGCCTGGTAATGGGCAGAATTTTTATACAAATTTTCATCCCCTATTTTATTCATTTGGGGTAGAATTGATCAAAATACTAACACTAAAAGGTGAGTAACTGACTAATAGTGATCTATCAACGTACAGCCCAAATCACTATACGGATCGTGCTGAAATTTGGCATGCAGGTAGATGTTATAACGTAGGCATTTGCTAAGAAAGGATTTTGTTCAATTGTACCCGCAAAGAAATAAAATAGGATGAAACTTCTGTCCTCAGTCACAAACCACGCGGACGAATCACGGGCAATAGCTAGTTCAGGAATAAGTAATAACACCTACATATTCGTGCACAGTAGTCGTGAAATCAAAATAACTCAATCAGACTTTTACAGTCTATAAATCAGTAGAAAAAAAAGGTAAATAATTATGGCCAATTTTTCAATGACGCTATAACTTCACAAAGAAGTCTCATTAGTCGTTTATAGATAATTAGTATTAGTGGTAAACATGCGGGATCGTAAACATTGAGGTTTATTACTTCGCACTTGACAGATGATGATCATCACGGCATTGAGTTCACGTTCTGAGTTACTGCAGCTTGCAAGTGATCGCGAGGTCTCAGGTTCGATTTGCCTGCAAAGTATATATAATTATTTTTTTCAAAGATGCAAATTTTCCAACTTTTGTAACTAAGGTTAAATGAGAAAAGAGATTTAGAGGCTAAAATTTAAAATAAGTTTGAGATAAATTCAAGACATTTATTTATCTTTAAGTTTAATGTCATCAAAGTCGGTTTAGCGGGTTAGCCGAAAAAGCGTAACCGAACAAACAACATTTTTGAGTATATAATATTAGGATTAAGGAATGAACTTCGATTTTCAGTCCATCTGTGCTGAATTTCATCAAAATCAGTACAACTGAGCCGTAAAAGCGTAACACACAATCATATTTTCGCATTTATAAAATTGGAATAGGGATAAAGTTAGACTTTCCCATACCAACACTTCTACTTACACCTTCGAGTATAGCTAGCGATATATAAATACTCGCAGGTATTGTTAATATTGAGGTTTATTACTTCAAAGTTGACAGATAACAATGGTGGCGGCATTGTCTCTCACCTTAAGTGATGGTTTTATGATTGTTCATAGTTAATGTCTTCATTATGTTGCTAACTAGCTTTGTAGTGCCGTTTCACTTGCGTTTGTGATGTTAGTTATCATATTGTAGATTCTACTTTGAGTAAATTTTGCGTGTTTTGAGTTTTAACGCAGTTGGACTATAGGTAGTTAAATTATTAATACAATTTTTTTGATAATAGAAGTCCAAGATACTTCTTTAATTTTTCATCTTCCAGTAAAAGTCACATTGACATAAGTTAAGCCGTTTCGACGAAAACCCTAAACAAACGAAAAGTCAAAATCAAAATTGTTTATTTGTTAAACATAGGTATTTTATACATGATCTTACATGTAAGTAGTCCGCTATGTTTTGTTATAAATTACATAAAAATATTTTCAAAATGTTATTTTTTTACACATAACATAATACACACATAGTCATACAAAGACGCTAAAGAAAAAACCATTTTCACACCCTGTAAGGAAAATTAAATTAGAAAACTGAATTGAACCAAGAAAATCTGACTAGCTTCATCAAATGCAAAAATAATCCAACAAATTAGCTCAAGAGCTCACCCACCCCATCTTAAATCCAACCGATCGATACAGTACAAAAGACGACAAAAAAAACGCAGCGACAAAACGTAGGAACAAAAAGTCGCAAGAACAACATACAACTGAGTGAGTGCGGTTTCGTTTTTCCGAATGCTATCTTCATATCCGGCTTTGCAACTCGACGTGGAGGATAGAAGCAGCAGACAATATGTAAGGGTTTTGTAAAGTGATGTCGCGTCTGCGGTACGTTGCTTTATTAATGTTTTTTTAAGGATTTTTGTGTATGAGTTTTGATTTGTATGGAATGTGAAATGATGGTATTTGAGAGGTGGATGATTACGTTCTTGTAAGAGGATCTTTGTTATGTTAGAAGTTATTTACTGATGTGTGGTGGTTTTTAAGAACATTGTCATGTATTCGACATTGTTGTATCATAATAGTTTATTTCGAAATTACTACATTGATCAAAGTCTTTTAGTAGCTGTTCAAAAGTCATTTAGTTTACAGGAAAATCAATTTTATATGAGGTAATTTATTCACACATAAAATAAAGTGTTTATGGGAACAGTCCAAAATACGTTTGTAAATTTTCTGAGAAATGCCTTTACACAGAACTTTACTAAACTTGCACATGCATATTAAAGTCGGAAAATATAACATCAATCAAAATAAATGTTTATAATTAAAACATTTCTACATCTAATTAACGCAAACAAGCGATTCTTATTTGAATCAAAATCCAATAGTCTAGCTCCTACCCCAGGAACTATCTATACATAGAAACAAAAGCATGAATACAATGCGTTGTTCGGTTTACCTAGGCGTCTTGACAGTTGCGTCTGCGCTTCGAAAACCGAAGTGCGACGGAAAAATCGAAGTGGTTAAACGACGAGAGTTGCATATTAATTTGATTTGGAATAATTAAGTGAAATGTTTGGAGCGATGAAAGGTAACTGCTGGTGGTCCAGGTTCGAATCTGTATATTTTATATTCGTACATGTGGCTCTGGGTGTGATTATAGTGAAAGTGCTCATCACAAGGGCTCGGATTCAATTTCGAGCTCGTGTCAATTACTATTTAAGAGATATACCCTCTTATTCACAAAAATATATGAAGTTATGAGAGGCTTATAAATTGTTTTGTTTCTTTTACTTCTTAGCGAAATAAAAATTAGAAAACATATTATAGTAGCTTTTTTTACTAAACTAGGTTTATAGTGTGTTTATGAATGATAGGGTTAATTTTAAATTATGTAAAAAAAAATAATTACTGTTTTAACTATACATATTATATTTAATATTAATATTATAAAAGTAATTTGCGCATTGATGTGCAATAAAACTGTTGGTCAGCGGTCAGGCGTCTGTGCTAACCAGTCAGAATCATCATCCAGGATGTAGGGCTGGCGATTGAACAATATTTACAATTATTTTCAGAAAAAATCTGAACTTGTCTTATTTTAAATTTGTAATTCGTAATTTATTTCACTTATGATTAAGTTATCTGGAGGAATTACTGTTTTTTGTGTGTCCTTGCATTTGATTAGGATCTAGTTTGTTTTTATCAGGAAATTTATTTACGTAAAGACTTGATGGTATTAAAAATAAACCACTAACATATTTACTTGAAACCAACTTGAACCTATTGCGTCTTAATTCTGTTGGTTTGAGTTATTCATTTATATAGCTGACCCGAACAACTTCGTTTGCGTCACCTAAGAGAGAATGGGTCAGTCCCCGTTTTTGTAACATTTCTCGTTACTACTCCGCTCCTAATGGCCCTAGCGTGACGTTATATAGCATATAGCCTTCCTCAATAAATGGACTATCTAACAATTATTTTTTTTTTCAAATCGGACCAGACTGAGATTAGCGCGTTCAAACAAACAAACAAACTCTTCAGCTTTATAATATTAGTATAGATTTTCTGTTAAAAATATCCTAGTTAGTAAAAATCGTCGTTAATTTTTTATCGTATCAAATATAGACACAGTCAAAGCAACACACAATAGGTAAAAGATGTTTTTTGTTAAAGAGCCGACAGCCCTATTTCCTGAGAGGCTTAGTTCACTAGCATACTATTATATTACAGAACTTTTACGATTGATCAACTTATTTATAGAAAACGAGAATGTAAGGGATTATTGGTTTTATTTTTACTAAAAATCCACTTTAAATGATTAAAATTTTATAAATTCTATTTAATTGGTACTTTCGTGTATTCAAAAGGTCACCTGTGTTGTTACCTTTTCAAAAAAACTTAACTTTTCGAAAAAATAGTAGCATATTATCCTTCATAGAATTTCAACTAAGTAAAGATTAGAAAAAAGTTACTGTATAATATATTTCTAAACTAACTTAATAATTGACCATTCGAACATAGAGGTTGACAATTGTTCTAGGAAAAAAACCCAAAAATAACGATAACCATTTCCAGGTAGAAGAAAAGTCAGTCATGAAAAACTGCCTGTCAAAAATAGTGTCCGTATCGCAACGAGCACTGACCCCAAGGTCCAATAAAATATTCACATCGATCCCGATCACGTTAAACATCAGAATAAACCTGCATCTACATTAACTTATACCCGTTCATGAGATAACTATAAAATTTTTACTGTCCCATAACTTTTGCATGTGACTGTACCAAACTTTCAATGTGTGCGTACAAACACTATACATACGACAGAATTCTTTACCTGTGTGAGTGGTTTTTTATACCTGTGTGCGTGCAACCAGCCAATCACGTTCGTCCGTCACCGGTTGACATTAGCCGGGTAATATATGATTGAGTCTGTACATTTTTTGCATTCGCCGATATTTTAAAGTGAGATAAAATCGTTCGTGTTTATTGCGGGGAGATTCGTTTATTTTATTGTTGATTTGTTAGGTATGTGTCTGTATATAAAGAATGATAGGTACTAAGGTTTCTCGAAGCCTTTAGAGTTATTGGCGGTGCTGGTACAAAAATGCTGCCTGTTGCTATTTGTGGTACAGTATGTTTGTATGCATTAACTTTATTTTACTTGATGGTCAATGCTATTATTTTTGTCCCTTAAAAAGACCGTTAATCGAATTGTGATCGAAGCGCGAGAAATATTTCATTCATTCAATTTTAATATTATGTATTAAGATTGGGGCAAAGATGATTTTGTATTTAACAAGATGTATGGATATGAATGAAGAAAGGAAGTATGTACGGATCTAAGCAAATTACGTTCTCTGGTCTTTGTCCAACTATAAGCAAAATACGTGATTTTTGTATGTACTGGAGTTAGATCAGACTATGTTTACGTGCTAACGTATATTCATAACATATATCATAAAGTTGCAGTTTTAGTACGCGGTTGATTGATTTACAAGCTCACAATTCCTATGATTGACAAGTCCACATAACTATCGACACTAAACCTTCCCATCCAATTCTCAACAATTGCTCGGCAAAAAATGAGCAAGTTGAGTGTCCTCACGTCAGACATCGTTGTCACAATTGAGATTCATGTCGTCTCTAAGGGTCCGTGATTCATGAGAGTGCTAATGAACGATGAAGCGGGAGTCGGTTTGTCATAGTTGTATTGATAGCTTGCCTGTCACCCTCCATTGCTGAGGATTGAGCTTTGATGACTGGCGTACTATTGACTTGTAGTCATTGTAGGAAATGTGATTTAGATGTCATTGTTAACCGGCTTCAAAAAAAGAAAGAGGTTCTCAATTCGACTGTATGGTTTTTTTACTGTAATAGATTTGACGGCGAAGGACGATATTGTGAAGAACGTAGCTGCTAAAAGTTCTTTAATTGATTGTTGAAAGGATTTCAAGTTCTTAATCTGCGGTTGTGATGAGTATCTAAGTTGACGACTGTTTGATAGCCTCTAGTTGTACATTATCGTTTTCTTAAATGATAGTGGTTAATACGTTAGGACAAAGCAGTGTACAGCAATAGAATCTATAAAATTGACATTAATTATTTAACAACTGAAATAAGGTAACTAACATACAAAAATCTCGATGTGCCAGTTCCATAGTATGAATTGGGCTTAAACTCTGGATAATTTCAGACAAAGTATAACATGAACGGCCAAGGCCAGGAATTCCTTACACATCTTTACAACGTATAGTAAATACATAAATTTACTATACGTTATATTTCCTTTTAAACAATTTCACTCTAGAGGAATGAACTTGAAAGCACGGTTTTACCACCCTATTTTAGTACGAAAAACGGCTACTTAGAACCGTGCTTCCATGCTAATACTAGTCTTAAAACAAACTTAAATCAGACTACAAATCTCAATCACTACACACCTGCCGCACCTTATTCCTATAATCCTGTAACAAAGCATTTGACATTTCATCTAATTCAAAGATCATCTAACCTGCAGATAAACCTATCAAGACATGTTTGAGCTAATCGGACGTCAAAATTATAAGTCGTATACATCATAAAATATCGTGGATCTGTTGCCAAATGCCAGCGGCCGGCCAATTTGTCTGTTTGTCTTTGTGATTTGTGCCGTGATATGCGTAGGTATATAATTGGGGACGATCGATGTGCGACATAGATCAAGTTGTAGAAGGGTTAGTTAGAAATAGTAGTGATAGTTAGTAATTTTAGATTGAAATTTCTTAAGAAAAAAAAATTGAGACATTAGGAATGAAAACTATCAATATGCGTTAATTAATTATAACTTACCACTTTTCAACAACGATTGATCGATTTGTGTGATAACACTCAAACCTATTATTAAAATGAGATTATGACAGGTTATAATCTACGGAAAATAAGTGTAGAGCAGCGGAGAGGGTTTTTGAAAATTCCCACCGAAAGGCGTGAAATTCCACGCTAGCAAAGCCGCGGGTGGAAAGCTAAGAAAGAGAGAGGCCCAATAATTACTTTTTTACAAGAGATCTGAATTTCATGTCACATGTTTGCCTAATTACTCATTACAAAATTACGGCCAACCGTAAATCAGTGTTATACATATTCCTTGCCTCACTGCAACTGCCTTTCTACAGTAAAACAGATCTGTTCGTAGGAAACTGTAATGTAAGATATTTATCTTATCTCGAAAGTTATAATATTGTATAGACGATACTTGCGGCTATTTATTAGCAACCTTTCACTAGGTTTCCAACGCGAACGTTGAATAACGACAGAAATATTGGTAACTATGAATTATATTTCTGATATATCTATAATAATTTTATTGAATTATTAATAAACAAAAATATACATAACATTTTGTCTATAACATTGTTTTTTTAAGTATCATAGGTTTAAAAATATGCGGTTTGATAAAGGTTGAATTTTTCTTCTGCGATTGTCAGTACTTATGCAAATATGTATTCGGAAGAAACGTTAAATTGTGAAGCCCGGCTGTGATTTTCAAAAGATCTTGGACAGCCGTTAACATTAGTCAGAAGCATGAAAGTCTGACAACCAGTCTTACCGAAGAGTATCGTGTTATAACCCAGGTAACTGGGTTGTGGAGGTCAGATAAGCAGTCGCTCCATGTAAAATACTGGTATTCAGCTGCATGTGGTGAGACTGGAAGCCGACTCCAACATAGTTGAAAGAAAGGCTAGACTGATTGGTAATAAGCGATTTAAAAGAAGTATGGAAGTGTTTTTATGCGTTTATGAATACTTCCGTAAATGTTCTATTGTTGTATAATTAACTATTAACGCTACTATGAATTATTTACCTTTGTTTTATGTTTAATTACTAGTAATTTATGACTAATTAATAATATTAATATGCGTATTACACGGTTATTGTAACGATGACGGAACAAGTACGTACTCGTAAGAAAATCTCGTTTGCTTTTATCAACAATTGACACAATATTAGTTACCAACTATTTTTTATAAAAAAAATCATCAGAAATTTATTTTATTTGTAATTCGCACTCTTAACCAGTGTGGCAAGATGTTTGGATGTTGCCAGTAGTGTTCTTTGATCTCCGCCTAACCCTATGGGAAAAAAGGGCTTGATTTTATGTACAAATATTCAGTTCAGCCATTAAAAATGTTAGTCCCGTATAGGGACCGAGCCTACTCCCATATTCGAGGCACGTTACTAAACTTCTTGCTTCGATTAAGAAACATTATTTTAATATCAGAAAATAACACTGTGATGAACAACCTCATACCACAGACCACAGGGGTGGTGAATTTACAAAATAATGCATAAATATAATTAAATATAATAATATTGCTCTAAATGTCGATGTCTCTTCTCCTTTCTTGTCTCTTTGACGGTGTAACGACCATTTTTAGACATAATTACCACAACCTTATTCGGTAAGTTTAAATTACCATGCCTCTATGGTGTGTGTTTAACTTGAGATTGCCACTTGTAATCACATGGTCAAAACATTGATTAGTCCCCACGGTCAATTTGGGAAGAATCTTCTAAATTATGGTCATTTTGTAAATTAATTTTGAGGTGAGGGGCCGCGAGATTATATTTTTGACCATATTTTGTATTTATGCGTTCTGCTTTGTGCGTTTAATGGAGTCTTAAAACTGAAACTGCCTTTCCGCCGATATATTAGGTCGATTAGTAGATATCGACAACTTTGGTAAAAAAACAGTCTTCAGTTTGCCGATATAACTGCACGTTTGGCGCAGTGGTTTAAGCGGTCACCTCGCCGCAACAACCGTAGCGCCGCGTGTGGTGGGTTCGAATCCTACCCGGGACAAATCTTTGTGTGATGAGCATGAGTATTTGTTCTGAGCCTGGTTGTCAATTTATCTATATAAGTATGTATTTAGAAGTATATAAGTATGTTTATCAGTTATTTGGTTACCATAGTACAAGCTCTGCTTAGTTTGGAATCAAATGACCGTGTGTGAGTTGTCCAACAATATTTATTTTTATTTATTTATTTATGATTCTTCTGAAATATGTCGCTTACACCAAGTGGATGATATTATGTGTTGGCAGGTCGGCTGTGTGTCAACTTTGATGTAAAGATTCTATTCTTTGCAATAGTTTGAATTATTTCGAAGATAAAGAAAGAGAGATCAGTGTCTTTGACTGTCGAATGGTGGCTTTAAAACGAAAAATTTATAATATTTGATGACTTTCTTACAGATCTGCCTTTGATCTTTTCATACAGATTATATAATTTACTTTGTCTATAGACAGAAACCTATTCCAAATTGCGTTCGCACATATAAAGATTGCAAGATGTCCCATATCTGGAAAAAATCAAAACAGTCCATAACGAATCTAAATCATTTCGCAAAAACTTCGCACTTAACCCTCAAAGAAGTCAGGTAAAACCGTTCAAATGCTGTCAGTATACCATCAGTCGTTACATCCTATATTTATGACTCCGCCAATCCACATCTTGGATTACACACATTTTATGGAGATCAAAACCCCTTCAATTTGATCGTATGGTAATGAATTCCTGTGTTATTAGATGCCCTGTGGTGATGCGAAGTAAGAAGAATTAAAACTGCAACTTGAGACTTAAGATGTTTGCAGATGTCGCAACTTTTTGAAGGCACTTTTTGTTGCTTTGTTCAATTATTGGGAACCAGTTTTTGATGCGGCTTTATTTATGTATATTTGATAGTGGTTTTACTTTTAATCTGTAAAATCGTATAGCTATGAAAGCGTCACATACAGACGTTGATTTTTAATCATCAGTACCTTATAAATACTTAGTCTATTAACAAAGCGTACACATTCGAAGTGCAATTACTTGGAATTATCTAACAAAGAAACATTTCTTTGGGAATCAAACCTTAGACTTTATTCATGGTTGGAATTGTCACTCGCATCATTGAAGCAGCATTTTCCTGCAAAAACATATATAGTAAAAACAAGCATTGATATATTATATTCACATTCTGATAATAAACGTATTTATCAATATCAGATTGCATCAGTTTCATTTGCTTTAGTAATAACTACAAGTTGATTGATATGCAAATCGCGTTTACTTCGTTTAAATGTTAATTTATTCAACGTTTCCTCGTCTAATCAATCTAATGCGGTACACTGAGTACAGCTAATTATACCTGATAGCTTGTCAATCAATTTCGCAAGGCATTTGAGCAACTATGAGGCAACAAATTGTTTTCTAAAAGTTGCTTTGTGAGTAAATGGCCTTAGAAGTGTCACGTTGTGCACTTGCGCTCGCGTCACTCGATGCGATTGATTCCTGATCGATACACAACTAATTCTCATCTATATTCTTATAAAGATAAAGTTCAAAGTCGCTTGCATCATGAATAGAATCAGGTCTTATTAACCGGGCAACGAGGCATCAGTATCCATCATAATTTCGCCTCATTTTGTAATGCAGCCGCGCGATGCGATATTTTCATATTCAAAGCAAGTTTATGCGTGCAACGAACATCACTTTTATTACTTAGGTCTTAAGATTGAAATTCCAGTGTAAGTTATGAGGTG
Organism: Anticarsia gemmatalis; assembly: GCF_050436995.1. NCBI lineage: Eukaryota > Metazoa > Arthropoda > Insecta > Lepidoptera > Erebidae > Anticarsia > Anticarsia gemmatalis. The sequence goes on along the minus strand of NC_134748.1, from coordinate 13,724,160 downwards.
TTAAATTTGTTTTTTAAGTGCGTAGGCTGTACAGTTAGATGCAGAAGTGAGAATGTGGACTGATGATGCAAATTTTAGTGCAGAATGTATTTATATGGAAGTAAGTTAGCTGTGATTGTTGGGTGCGGTTTGTATTGGTTCTAAGTAACGGTATTTAGCAGATCCTCATGAGGAATCATGAACAACACTTTTTGCGAAAAAATATATTATTGCATAGATTTGACGTACATTGGTCATGTGACAATAGTATTTGAGTTGGTCCAAGGCCAACACCATAATTGTTTTAAATTCATTTATTTTGTCGATGATTTTGCTTACTTGCATTAGCTCTATCTACAACTAAAAACAGAACATTTTACTAAATTATTGATGGAGAATAACATACAACTTTTTCCATGGAAACTCTATTCATTGATTTATAAAACCATTTAATTGTTCAATAAGTGATTGAGAACCTGATTAAAGTTCGTTTCCTACAGAAAATTGATTCCATTAGAACAATTTTTTATGAGTAACGCTTTATAAAGTTTCTGCCTTTGCCTGTACCAGTCCTGCAGCTTCAAGTGACGAGAAAGTCGCTGACGTTAGATCTACTGAGGATTTTGTTTCGCTAATCCGTCCCCTTGGTTTACACTGAGAATTATTCACAATAACCACTATCTAAAGCTCTAAATGGACCTGCCTTTGTTGGTCTATGTTTATAGAAACTGCAAGCCAGTTTTGATTAATATTATGGAATTATATGGATTTATTATGAGTTAGCATCTTTGGAGATTTTCTGAGAATTGCGTTGTATTAGTATGATCTTGGTTATAAATGAGATTTAGGATATGTTCATATGAATCATCTATCTTGCAAGGCAATTTTAGATCTTACGACATCTAGAGATAATTACTGGATAAGGTTATGGAGATTATTTTATGAGGATTATTTAGCGGCCTCCCTTAGCTGCATCCGTCGTTGAATTTTAGATGTCAGCAAAAGGTTTCAAGAAATAAATCTAGAATGAAAACAACAATACTCACGCTCATTTTAACAAACTTACAGTCCAAGACTATAAAATGACAGACACAGCACAAAATTCAAAACCATACATAAACATTGAATATAATTAATGATTTAGCAGCATTCGACAGTATTTATCCTCAAAATGGGAATGTAACTAATGTCCATTATAACTAATTCTTTTAACAATAGTAAAACAAAACAAAACAATCAAAAAACAAATATAAATACAACAATGGCGGCCGAGTGTTATCAGCCACTATAGGTGTCAATGACAGGACATCATCGGTGCAGGTAATTCACTATTGTTTGTAGTACGACTCTTCACTCAATGACGTCATGTATTTGTTGATCACGGATAGTAGATAGATGTCCTTTGTACATCATGTAGTACTAAAATCTGAGGGTAGATGAACATTCGACCGCCGCATATACGGAGTCCTATAATCGCAGATTCAATTATTGCATTGAGCCTGTGACCACGGTTAGTGTAAGCTGCGCCGAAACGTGAGACATTCTAAGGTCCGTGTTAATTTTCGTTACCTATTTAAAAAAAGTAAACTGTACAGCCAGTCAATAATAAAGTTCAACCGAGTTGAGAATCTCTGAATATGAAATACAGTTCAAGAATGTGTAGTGTGCGAAATACCAGCGTTACGTACTAACTTACTCCGGTGGCTCAACGACCCAAAATGTGTCTTGGCCTCCGACACGAGAGAACGCCCCTTTGCCCGATCTTTGGCCACTTCTTGCCAATCAGCGTTATATTTCCAAATTAATTCTAAAGAGCAAAGTTCTCTCCCTAAGAGGCAACCAATCCAAAGACCAACCGAGCATAACACAACTGAACGCCATTGAAAATTCAATTCCATTTCAGCATTAACTTCAATTTTAATTAGTCTATATGAATAAAGCCCACCAAGCTGGCCGTCATATCACAACACAGTCGACATATTTTTAATCAGCCCTGTTTATCTCCTGATCATTCAAATTAATCACCAACATGACGATATCTTAATTAAAACTTTATTAATAAACTCCAATGAACCAAATAAACTGTAGGTTTTTAACGAAAATTTCGTGAATGAAGGTTTTTTCGGAGCACGGGAACTATACGATGCGAATACGACGAAATTTGTGCAAGTTTTTTGTGACTGCTTTCGTTGCTGCAGATGTTGTTCAATATTCTATGGTAATACTGATTTATTGGTATCAAATCTAGAAGGTATACACAGATTTTTGAAATAGATCTCAACAACAACATTTAAAATGCTTCAAACTAAGGGATCAGTGCTCTAAAATATTATTGTTTTAAAAGGAAAACAGATCATATTTCTAATGTATTGCGATTATTATTTAGTTAGTTTATTGTGCACCCATTTTTAAAGTTCAAATTATCACTAAAGTTGCTGTAAGCTATCGAAAAAAATTGTATGGCGATTAGTTCAGTGCCTCTAGCGCGCATCGTAGAAACTATTTTTGCCGAACATTTCAAATGTCAAACTCTCGATATCTACTGGAAAATACCGACTGTGTGCCTTTACTGCAAATTTTCATGTACAAATTCATGCAGAATAAATCGTCATCGTACCTCAATCGTGTCGTGCACACAAAACGTTCCCATATCAATATCGGATATCAAGGTAATGAGGGGTCGGTAATTAAATGTCCTCTGTCAAATCCGTCGCCACGTCAAATTATGTATAATCAAAATGGCGGCCGGTGACGTCACGTTCATCGTTTATATGAAGGATTTACTTTTATCTGCCGGATAGTTGACGTACTTTAAAACAAAATGAGATTAATACTGATGTATATTTTTAAGCTGTTTGTTTGTGTGATTTATTGATGAGGGTTGCGTGATGTGAAGGGTTATATGGCGGTGGGAAAGTACTGCTTTTTAATTGTTATAAGTGTAGTTTTTTAGGGTTAATTTTAGGCTGAAAAAGTTGCATACACGTTAGCAATTCGATTTAAATCACTTTATTTCGTAGTACATATTTTTCATTCGTAAAGAACCTTTTTAATTAGCTAGCTTGTTTGATAATCGCATAAAATTAAATATTGTCTAACTAAACGTACAAAAATCATGACCGATATCTATGATTTGTATGTACATAGGTACGTATCGAAATGATGACCTTCGTATAATGTATCTAACAATAAACAACAAAATCCTCTCAATACATAAAATCTAATATTAATCTCATCGTCTCGTAGTCACAAAGTGTCAACCGTCAGCCCCTCTTGCCCAGCGCCTAGACGTTGAGCATTATGAAAGAAACGTCATAAATCTATCACATTTGACGCGTCGAGCTAAATTATGAATGTGAACTTGAGTGATTTGTGACTCACGTCTTGTGGCAAAAAATAATGCTGTGGAATATGAGAGTGCGCTTGTGTGTGTGCAGTTGTGCACCGGCCTTTGAATTGAATTTTGAAAATACTGTTTTGATGCTATTTAGAGATGATGATCTGAACAAATTGATAAAGGGACGATTATAATTGTAAAAATGTGTTTAGTTATTATTTTAGAGGCTGTTATTTAGTTTGTGAGATAGTTGTGTTTATGTGTTAGTCTTTATGTTGCAAAGGTGTACACTAGTATATAAAGTACAATATTTTTAAATTATCGCCTGGTTTAGCAGTGGTAAGTACGAGCTAATATTCAATTTTGACGTATGATCTTAATTATTGTGCTAAAATTTTCGAGTAGACACATCAACAAGAACTTAATAACTGTAAATATGCAAGTGTGTGTGTGTTTGAATAATGCAATAAATACATACCCTATTGAAGATGCATGTGGAAAGATTTAGGGGTTAGAAATGTGAATATGAATGATATTTTGAGTGATTTGTGTGACGCCTCTGTGACGAATCGTCGCCAGTATGTTAGGGAGTTTGTGTGTGTGTGTGTGTGTGTGTGTGTGTGTGTGTGTGTGTGTGTGTGTGTGTGTGTGTGTGTGTGTGTGTGTGTGTGTGTGTGTGTGCACGTTTATATTATGTGCACATTGCATTATAGTAGGGTTGACAATCTGTGAATATTAATAACTATCAGACCCGCGCAACTGTGCTTGTTATATAATTTGGGAATAATAAAACCTACGACTGACCCAGTGACTTCAGTATCTTGATGCCGAATTGAATCAAAATGGGTTTAGCATTTGAACTGTGAAAATATTACAAACTGACATACAGTATGTTATGAATGCAATTAATTTTTCAATTTAAATAAACTTTATACATCTTTGTTAAATGTTAGTAAGTGTTCTAAGAAATAAATAATTTACGTTTTTCAATTTAAAGATAAATAGAAAAAGAAATATATTAAAGCACACTTCGTACATAAGTAATCCCGTGTAACGAATTTATGGATTTTTCTTCACTCCATTAAAAGTAAAGCTAAACGTTTAATTAACAAAAACGTCAGACTTCAAGCGCGTAGGGGGAGGGGGTGAGAGGGGGTGTATCGTAAATCAAGTCTAAATAGTATAAATGTGTCATAGAAAGTTAATTTATAAGACATTTTAGAAAAAGCGTTAGTTTCGTAGGTCAAGATTTTTTAAATATATTTTTTGATAATCTAAAAATCTTAATGTTTTAAAAACTAGAGAATTTTAGAAATATTTGAGTACTTCTAAGTACTGTTAATTGGTGAAATAGTCTCGGGTTCCAACCTAACTTCTTATCGTATGGTTAGTGGTCAACCTAGTGTCAAAGTTGTTCAAGCCGCCCGAAGGCGAGAAAGTAATAATGATTTTTGCCCATGGAAAACACCACGGAAAACAGTTTGACATTTAGTTAGATAGCTATTTTAAAACATGAACAATACTAGAAACAAAACAAAATGCTAAACCTATTATTATGTATTTCATGACATACGTCAGTCAACGTAGTTCAACGACCTTTCAAGTAAAACGATACTTCTCGAATTGGTCCGAAGTATCGAGATTTGATCGATCTTTTATTCCTTTCCAACCATTTACAAGTGATTCCACGGAACTAAAACTCATTTACGACTAGTCCATGCTCCCGGGCACGCCCAACATTTTATGTATTTTTAACAACGTGAGATATGTTTTGACCACAACCCACGGTTTTAATTTTATTGCCCATATATTTAATGACAACGATAGCTTCTACGATAAAATACCTGCCTTCAGTTATTAGTATCCGATACTAAACTATTGAAACTGATCCACCGACGAATTCTGATCGACTATCAAAAACGTTAAAATTTTCCGGATTTTTGACTTTTATTATTCAAATACAAATCAATTGTCGTTCTCAGTTTCTCTATTCATTCAGTACACAAAACACAGTGTTGCGAAATTTACGAAACATGGACAAAAAATGTGAATAGTTTTTGTTTACACAACGTGCGCAATTTGCACAATTTTAGACAAAGAATGCCATAAATTACGCCATTGTCACTCGGGAACGTAACAATAATTTAGAAATACGAAGAACCAAATAATGGAACAATATGCAAAGGACTTTTACTAGAAACTTTCATTGTGGATTTATAAATTGTACTTTTGTGTGAAATTATTGACTTTGAAAGCAAATGTTGAATACTAAAATGTTTACGGTGTTCTTATTTTTAAAATACAAATGTGTAATTTCTTGAAATATTTTTACGAAATATTCATTTCTATTCTTAGCTGTGCGTGCATTTATAGCAAAATGAACCCTTTTTAGTTTATTTACCGCACACAAATGAAATATATCTACTACAACTATATTTATAATCAAGTTTATTCAACTCTTACATCGCCCTACAAAAAAACATAATCATAACTTCATAATTCGTTATCAATAACAAAACTACCTAACCAAACCTATATACCGAACGGCACATATCGCGAAACACACAACAACACCCCACTGAGATGCCAATCTCGACCTAGCCTAACAAAACTATCCTAACAAACATTCGTTCGCTTTTTCCAAAGGGAGGCAACAACGCTATCTTGACTCGGCACAGTGGTCCCGCCGCATCTGTCCCTACATAAATCTGTCGCATATGAAAAGAATTAAAACGTTCCCTATTGTAGACGGTTGAATAAATCTTATAGATATCTTTGTGAGGGACGCGCGACGCCCGAGGCTCTCACCGAGAAACGGCGATATTTTACAAGTTTTTGACAGCCGATATGGCTTTCCTAAACGGCACCTGCCCACTGTGCTGTGATGGGATCGCCAATGACCAGACACTATGTTTACGATTTTTAGTTAATTACGATTGTGTATTGTATTTGTAGTATCAAAAATATAAATCAAAATAATCAAACAAAGTGTAATACTTGGTGTTCAAGGCTTACTTCTATTGTATAAAAGTAAAACAGCAGTTATAATAAGCATCGAATTTGTGTCCTGATTGATGACTTAAAACATAAAAATAACAATTGTGTCAATAATAAATAATATATTATGTAGACAATCTATTACTGCAAAACTTTTCTCAACTCCCCTCACAAAAACTAGATGGCGTTACTAAACTCCACAAATAATCACCAAACAAAGTATTTTATTACACCAATAAAACGCAATAAGTGCGCTCATTCATCAAATTTTATTGCCAAATCATTCTATCGACATCGCAAGGACTACATTTAAAACAAAAGGTAAAACTATAACGACCAATTAATACCTACTAAGTATAATGAGTAAAAGGAAAAAAATGCACAGTGGAACCACTTAATAAATTGTGGGACTTGTATGGAAAAAAGTGTATAAATCGAGTCACCAATAACATTATAGTGTGGAGTTTATGACCGCGCCCTTGATGTGCGTTATCGGTGGCGATTGTTTATTGACACTATAAATGTGGGAAACACACGGGAAGGTTTTCGTAGCGTGTCCGCGGCGGCTCAAGTAAAAAGTGAAGATTTTTGACGATTATTCGGTTGTTGCCTCGATTTAATATATTTGGTACTTGATTTGAAATGTTTTTGAAGAAGTTGTTAATTTAATTTTCTTGGGGTAATACGTTAAGAGCTTTATTTTGATGTCTTATAATATTTAAGATTCTGGATAAAAATAAGTAATTACTGATTAAAAACCAAAAAGTACTAAGCAAAAATGCTTAATCTTTATTTATACGGTAACCTCAAATCCTCAAATAATAGACATTTTCTTATGATGATGACTTTTAAGGAAAATAATGTGTACATAATTACATTTTAACACTCTATGCGGATTCAAAATCTTGCTCAATTAATTATTTTCGTCTACATTTATTGCCATCTAACAAAATATTACAACAAACCGCGTCGTTTCCTCTCACAATTACACTCCTTATATTTCGTCATTACCCTGACTGATTTAAAGGCTTTAGCGGAATATGTCCGCCGGTCCTGTCCGATGTCGCCTCTGCCAAGCCAATAATCGTTAAGACAAGCCGCGTTAATACTTTATAAGATTAAAAAATACTCCACATATTGATGGCTTTTCAATTGCTTTATGATATGACTTTGAGTGGCGGGAGTCTTGATGTCCAGTTTTACTTAAATGTGGAATTTTTTCCACCGTTTCTTGGGAAAAGATTGTTTTTTTTTGGTTCTTTTTTGGTTTGACTGTACTCAGATGGTTGGGTTATGCCCGGTTTCTGAGTAAATTTAGCAGTAGTTTATCTATTCAATAGCGTTCTTTATATATGTGATCGGCTATGGAATAGATAAACTACCGCTAAATGGTCCTCAGAAACCGGGGTTATTCAAATATAGTTTAAAAATGTATGACATAAGTTTAAAAATCTATTTAAGGATGGTATGATTTGCTTTCATGTTTAATATTATGTATTGTTTTTCATGAAAATGCTTTGTTGTATACACTGTGTAGAATTATATAAAGATTACAATATCGTGATTTATGGTTCATTTGTTTACAAATCTCCTGATTCGCATACATTTTTAATTGAAATAAAGTAAAGGTTAATCGATAATATATCCTGTCCGCAGTTTTTATGAGTCAAGTTTAAAATACAAGACGTTTTTATAAGGCTTTACATACCTAGAGGAAGCAGGAATGTCTGATGTATTTCTACATACGCAATTTATTGAAATGTTTCACCGTATGAATAAGCAGAAACACATTAGAGGCAAGAATTTTATTAGTATGCATTCGTATTTCCGTTCGTTTGAATTACATTAACACTGCCATATGTATTACAAGAAAACATAATTTAGTTTTTATTTGGACAAGAACATTGAGTAAAAGGAACATTTTTGAGACGGCCGTAACAAATCACCGAGTGGGCACACACCTACATATCACAAGTTATGTGTACGTATCTTGTTAAACAAAACAAAATTAATCAAAAACGCCCAACAATGGTAATCAGGAGACAGTGTCCGTCATAAATCCAGGGCCCCTATCACGGCATCGCACATCACTGTATCGCATTACGACATTGTCTGTTTGATATCGAATTTATTACGAGGGGCTTATTTCGAATCACTCGAAACACGTCAGCCGGCATCGCTCGGCTCTCATAAATTGTGTGACATATCGTTCGAGTTCCGAGATTTTTCTGTATAAAACTGTCAACGTCGTTATGCGATCAAATAACGCAACTCGCAACCCTAATAATGAAGGATTAAGGTTTAATTTACATTTTGTCGGCGGCAAACACAATTTTGCTCTCGATATCTTGCCGTGTCTTGCCTCATATTAATGACGGTTCTTTTTTTAATTTATCGTGAATATTTTCGAATGTGTTTAGTGGTTTGAGCCATTGGACTTTTTGATGTTACTCATCGGTTTTAAGAAGTGATCGGCGGCGATCGAGATAATCTTTTAAAAGTCAATTAAATACGATACTTAACTTTTTGGTCCAGAAATCTTGATTTTGGACCACTGCGTTAGGTCACATCACTTAGTTCAAGTGTTTTTGATAACATTAAATTATGGGTGTGCTTAATTTTTATTGATGCGACGGTTTTGGCCAGTATTTTGTATGAAATGCAACACTGTGGTGTTGTATCGTTCTTTATCGAAGTAAATGTTAATAACATTACATTACGCTGGTATATTGATATGTTTCAACAGTTTATTTACTAATTACATTGAGTGCTTTAAAAGGGAACCATTACACAGAAGCCATTTTCTTGTAATCGAAAACTTCACAAAACTTGATTACGAACTAATGAAAACTTTAAAATGATCATTTATTTATTTTATTTATTTATTCAAACTTTATATACAGGGCTGTATAAAGGCGGACTTAATGCCAGGGGCATTTTCTGCCAGTCTACCTTGGGGTGATGCAGAGATTTTTATGAAGGTGTTAAAAAGAGGAAGGTGAGTGAGTTGAGAAAGGGTGTACAAATAAATAATAATAGGTGTAGACAATATGAGGTGTAAATAAATAATAATATAAAGTATATACACACAAAATAAAAAATACAATTATACATACATACATATTAGCTACATATATATAAAAAACATACAGTATATATATACATATATATATAATAGGTACATATAAGAATATATATATATATAAACTAAGATAATTGTGACGATTCTGCAACTTTGTTCAATAAAAGATCTCGTACTTTGCTCTTGAACGTAAGACGGTTAGTGGACATCCTGATTTCAAGAGGGAGCGCATTCCATAACAAGACTGCTTGGACAGGGAACGAAGAATTGACGAACCCAGAAGTGTGGGATGGACAGAGAAGAATAAGATTGCTTGAAGAGCGGAGATTACGATTGTGGTTATCACACAAGTATTGAAAGTAGGGAGTTAGGTAGGCTGGGGGAGTAGGGGAAGTAAGAAAAGAGAAGAGTGTGGTGAGCGCTCGTAAATTACGGCGCTCACGAATAGGTAGCCACCTAAGTTGGGAGCGATAGGTAGATACATGATCATACTTGCGAAGATTGAATATAAATCGAATGCAGTTGTTAAGAAGACGGTCGAGTTTGTTGAGGAGATCTGCATTCAGGTCGAAGTAACACACATCACCATAGTCGATCAGAGGGAATATTAAAGTCTGCACAAGCATGGCTTTGGTCCTAGATGTCAGAAAGTTCTTGAGGCGATATAAAGCCCGCAGTGTGCTAGTCACTCTGCGACAAACATTGGCTATTTGGACTTTCCAGCTCAAAGTAGAATCAATGTTAAGACCTAAATCTCTCACTGAAGACGTCATTTCAATAGTTGAGCCATTAAAGACTATGGGTGGTACATGAAGATGACCTAATCGGCTAATATTGCGGTGGCTGCCTACCACTATAGCCTGACATTTAGCAGGGTTAACGGCCAAGCCAAACTTCTCAGACCAGCACTTGACGTGTTCAAGATCACCATTCACGACGTCTACCGCTGTCGATATAGAGTCCACGGTCTCTTGCGAATAAAGTTGCAAGTCATCAGCGTACAGATGATACGTTCCTCGAAGATTTTGGGTTACCAGATTGATGAAGATTGAAAACAGTAAAGGAGAAAGAATGCCGCCTTGTGGGACGCCAGAATCCAGTTCCCGCCAGCTCGATGAAGATTCACCGAAGCGAACCGATTGCTGGCGCCCTTGAAGATAGGAGGAAAACCAATTCAGCGCACCGGAAGATATGTTAAGATGGGAAAGGATAGAGAGAAGGATATCATGGCTGACGGTATTGAAGGCGTTCGAGAAGTCTACCAAAGCCATAACAGTGACCTTAGTATCCTCCATCCCCGCCCTAATATCGCCAGTCACCTTAAGGAGTGCCGACGTAGTGCTGTGACCTGGCCTGAACCCGGATTGTAGTGGGCTAAGTAAGTTGTTGCTTAACACAAACTGTGTTAATTGTTTGTGCACACAGGCCTCCAGCACTTTGGAGAGAAAAGGTAGAATGGAAATAGGTCGGAAGTGAGCTGGAAGCGACGGATTTGGGATTTTAGGCAACGGTATAATGTGAGCTTTGCGCCACAAAGAAGGATAGGAACCAGAGGTAAGGGAGAAATTTATGATATGGGATATGGCGGGGAGCAGGTGATCCAACACAGTGACAATCATGCGTCGACTGACGTCATCAGCGCCTACTGCATTCGATTTAATGGACAGGATTATCTTTTTAATTTCTTCCGGTGTTACTGGAGAAAAGGAGAAGGATTCAATATTTGGTCTGGGTAATTCCAATATGGATTGGACAGTATCGAACTTGGTTTGGTGATCAAAAGATGTAGTGGACGTAAAGTGACGATTTATATCATCCAAACCAACCGTGCACTGTAAGTTACTGCTGTGACGTTTGCCAATACCGAGGGTCCCGAGAAACCTCCAGATATCGGCAGGGGAAGAAGAGGAAAGATTGTTTAGAAAATGCCGGCGTTTAGCGTTACGTACCATCTGATTGCATCGGTTCCTTGCAACTTTAAACTGGTGCCAATTCTCGTCACACCGATCTCTGCGAAACTTGGCAAAGGCCCTATCTCTTCGCCTCATGGCCATTCGAACGCCTTCTGACATCCAGGGCGCAGGAGGACGTTTAAGCCTAACCTTCCTAACTGGCGCGTGGACATCAAACAGCCCAACAACAGCTCTATTGAAAATAGCGATTTTGTCATCAATGCTCGAAGCTGTTGTTAGCTGCTCCCAGTCAAGGTTAGCAGCGTCCATACCTAAATACTCAACATTCATACGCCCGAAACAACGCTTGTACAGAACCTTAGGACGGGTTTTAGGAGGCTTTAGGGAGTAGGACATGAAGATCAGGTCGTGGTGAGAGAAACCGGGAGCTGGGTATTGGCCAGAGGATGAGACAAGGGAGGGAGCAGACGTGAGGATTAAGTCCAGCCAGGTATCTTCACCTTCAGTGTTGTGGTGAGTGGCATGTAGGGGTAGAACGTGAAGGCTGGTGGACTCGACGATCTCAAGCAGTTTACAGGAGCGAGGTGAGCGGAGAGAAAGGAGATCAGTATTGAAATCGCCCATGATGATATGATGTGAGTAACTGGACCCCGTAGATTCCAGCACCGACTCGATGCTGGAGAAATAGTCAACGGAAGGGGGACAATATACGACGCCAAGAAGGACTTTGGCTCCTTTGACACAAACCTCGAGAAAAATAAATTCAGCTGATGCAGAGTAATAAGGACAAGAAGAGTTTAGAATACGGTAGGTGAAGTCACTTCTAAGATAGATAGCGACGCCACCACCTCTCCTATCTATGCGGTCATTGCGGATTAGAGTGAAACCAGAAAGAGAGTAGGAAGAAGAAGGTAAGTGAGGTTTGAGCCAGGTCTCCGAAATCAGGATGGCATGAACGTCAGCATCAGCGAATGCCTCTTGTAGATCACTATAGTGGCTCGGTATACTTTGCGCATTTAGGTGACATACGTTAAACACATTTTTATTTGTACATAGAAAATGTTGGCGAACAAAATCACCGAGCGTGCCCCTTGTGGAGCTGAAACTATCGTTCAAGGAAGAGCTAAAATCGTCAGCAGATGCAAAAGAAGCTTCATCTTCGCTAGACATAATATTGAAGAAAAAATAAAATATAGTATATATTATAATAAGGGAATACCACTAAATAATTAAAAAAAAAAAACAAAAAGAGAAAGGAATTAAACGGTGCAAATTGCATCTCTGCACCACCCGCCAGCTAACACGCACTAACACAAAATTTATAAATTAAAAAAAAAATACAGAAACAAAATGAAAAAAAGGGGAAGTGGAATGAACGAAATTAAATATTAAACATAACGCAACACTAAACATTTCCGAACGAAACTGAAGAAGTCACAGAGTCAGATGTCATCTGTCAGTTTGACAGCTGACAACTCTGCGATCCTGTCAGTGCGCAAGTTAAAATTTAACGAAATGAGTTTAAAAATAATACGATGTAATGTGAAGGTGAACGTTAAATTGAAATAAATAGTTGACGTATAAGAGGGTCGCGTTAACACTATACCGTGCACTGTTACTAGAATCGATGACGTCACAATATAAACAAGAAAACTACTAGATCTTACGCGGTTTCGAACTAGCCGCAGATGATACAGTGTTCGCTGCTGCATGCTTCGGCCGGGAGGAGTTAACAGTGCCCACCTTTGGATGCAGGGTAGTAAGCTTGTTCAGGTCGTCCATGGTGATGACCTTATGACGGCTTCCATCCGATGTTTTGACGACAATTGCACCGTCCTGGGTCCAGCAGTCCTTAATGCCGAAATGCTGCCGAGCGTTAGCAAATATAGTTTGGCGGGTCCTTGTCAGAAACTCTCTAACCGAGATCGACGTCCCCCGCAGCTTCGCCTTCGCTCGCCAAACAGAAGACCGGACCTCCGCATCCGAGAAGCGCACAAGTACAGGACGATGGTGTTTACCTCCAGGGGTGCCAATCCTGTGGCAGACCCTAATAGAAGATGCTGTAACAGCGGTCAAGCCCATCTTGCCCTGGAGAATGATGGAGGCCATACCTTCACTGTCAATGTTCTCCGTCTCCGGGATCCCGAGGAAGAGAAGGTCCTTCCTGCGATGTCTGGTCTCGATGGAGTCCACCATCCGTGCACATTCTGCTACTTGTTGCCGGAGCAAGCTGAGGACACCAAACATAAGCTCACGGAAGGTCCGGAACTCCTCAGCCACCTTTGCCACTGTGTCCTTCGCCGCACCCGTCTGCAGTTGAGCCTCCAGTTCAGCCATCCTTTTGTTGAAGGTTTCTTCTAGCTTCGCCTGGGTCAGTTGAATTTCACTAAGCTGAGACATTGTGTAGCAACTTGTGAAAGTGACTTGCAACTTTTATGTGATTTGTGTTCAGCTGGCAGGTGGTGTTAAGTGAAGCAATATCACTACATATATTATATTATAATAATAATTGTGAGTACTATAACTAAGATATTGAGTCAATAAAATTAAAAATAAACTGATAAATTAATTAAATAAAAATAAAATTAGGAGGAGTGATTTTTTGTGTCCACTTATTTTGACACCTACCCACAGAATCGATAGTGTTCTCTAACCCCCGGTTTCTAAAGTACATGTAGTGGTAGTTTATGTATTCAATAGCGTTTGAGCTCATATAAAACATTTAAAATAGTTAAACTACCTCTAAATGTGTCTCAGAAACCGGGCATAAGTATGTTTTATTGCCATTTGTTAAGTATAAATATATACCTTCATTTCTTCACTTTTTGTCAAAACGACTACCTACTCTTTGTATCGTACGGTTACTGGTCATCCTAGTGTCAGAGTTGTTCAAGCCGCTCAAAGACCTTTACTACTACTACTTACTTACTTTTCTAAAAACAGTTTGATATTTACCTAAAAACAAACGTCCTAATAAACAAATTACAATAAAATTCAAATAAATATAAATTATAATACATATCAGTGGACATTCCGTTGTATTCGTGAATATGTAGCTAAGTTATTACCGTGTAAAGGAAACGTTGACGTGAGCTCGCATACTTAGCAATAAATTGTTTTACAATGTACTTGAAAAGTGGATTGCGATACTTATGTCTTACTAGCTGACCTGCGCAACTTTGCTTGCGTCACTTATGAGAGAATGGGTGAAATTTTTCCCCGTTTTTGTAACATTCTTTACTGGTACTCTGCTCCTTTTGATCGTAGCGTGATGATATATAGCCTATGTCCTTTCTCGGGTATCAAAATATCTACATACCAAATTTCATGCAAATTGGTTCTGTAGTTTAGCCGTGATTGAGTAACAAACAGACAGACAGACAGACAGAGTTACTTTCGCATTTATAATATTAAGTATGGATTAACAACTGGTTTTTGTATAAAATAGTACGACTAGGTTTGTGAGACTGAGTAGAAATGTGACATATTTGCATGCGTTTCTCGAATTGGTAAGCATGGTTATGTTTCTTGAGGTAACTTGTCATGTTCTTAACATTTTTTAATTTGATGAATGTGTATAAGAGATTCTTGAAGTGTCTCAGATATATTTTTTAATTTATTTTATGTATCTTCAGATAATGTGTTAAAACTGACCAACTTTCCTGATGAGACTTAATTAACTAATATCTTTAATAACTTCAAACACACCGTGAAATCAGAAATCAATCAAAACGATTTCGAGACATTAGAATCTTATTAATACCTAGTTACTACATAATATACATAAGAGCAAATTTTTCTTATTAAAGATCTAAGAATAAGGCATTCTGGTTTTCATCTCCAATTCCTTAGCTGTTCTGCAAAGAAAGGATTTACTTTATACTTCTGCATTCTTGCACTTAACTTGACGATAGCACGACCAAAGACCCTAATATGTTGCTATATTATTAAACAGTGTGTATGTTTGTCGACAGATGACAGAGAGTGCCGCGGACAGAAGGTGGAGCGACCAGTAGAGATGCGCTCCAAGCAGCAACCGCGCCCGTCCTACCGTTGGCTTAACACGAACGAAAACGGTAAGTCCTCATTATTATAAGGAACTTGTATATTGTCATAGCTTACTGTTAAGTGTTAATGTAAATATAATATAAGATTCCACATGAAAAATCGACTATATATAAAAAAAACTATTTCACCAATGATGTTTAGGTTTACAAATATTGTTATTAGGTGATTGTTTCTGTGCTAGTATTCATATGGTATTTAATAGCTAGGCAGCCGTTGCACGGAAGATACTGAAGAGGACTTTTGTGTGTGTGTGTTTGTGTGTTGCTATCGCTAGTCTAGCCCTTTCTACCCTAAGTAACAAACATACACTCATTATAAAATTCCTTTGTGCACGTTACACGGGTAATTTTTTTACATTAAAACTCACTAAGTACCGTCACATTTGATATCTCAATTTAAGACCAATTTCTTCTCACGACACCAATTACAAGTAATTCCATGGTTACTCAATCATATCACACATTACCGAATACCTTTTGCCTTTACCACCAGACATAAAGTTTTTGAACTACCCTTAAAGCTAAGTCATTAAGGTCGAAATTCGCTTAAAATGCATCAAAATAATTTGTCGCAGGGAACAATTGAAAACCATCACCATGACGTGATTCGGAAAACGAACTAAACCCGCAATAAATACAAAGTTATGGCCATAGAAAAAAAAACTGTGTTGTATACAAAACGCAAATATACTAAGTAATAATTCATAGGTCTTTTTGTATAAAACTAAGCCACCGTGAAGCGATAAATAATATTTATTTTCGCTATTATACGGGTTTTTGTCAGTCGTAATGGGTGTTACTGCGAGTAAAGCGACAAGCGGGGTTGGACTGTAGGGCCATCAGGCGAGCGAGTGACGTCATCGGTGACGTCATTGATGACGTGGAAGCATATTTATTTGTTGGTGAATTTATTGCATCGCTTCAAGAATTTCAAAAGCAATTTGTGTTCTTGAGTTATATTGCAAAATTCCCATGTATTCATGGTATGTAATATTATTTCCGTAATTTTTGAAGTTAAGCCTGAGGAAATGTTACCTCAACATTTGAGCTAATTACGTTGTAAAAACGTCTTATTCACAACAAAAGGATTGGTTTTTAGTGTATTTAATTACAATTAAGTTCCCAGCTTGCTCTTGGCCAGAGTGGCGGACTCGAGGCCTTACCCCTTCCTCGTTCGGGAGGAGATAAGGATCTCCTCCCGAACGAGGAACAAGGCTGTCCCACTGCTGGGCAAGGGCCCAGCAGTGGGACAGAAATCGGTTACAAAAATTGAAATCCCAGTATGATTTCGTCACTTTGACCAAATATAGTTTAGTAAGAAAATTGTGGTAATAGTTTCGTAAGGGTATATTATGTCAACCAGACTATTAATATATTTGTTTTATAAGCGTTTATAAATGTTACATGTCAAAGGTATGACCCCTTTAATCTCGTTCTACGTTTAATATAATAATAATTTATAGACAATACACATTATTTATTACGATAATACTCTGACTGCAATCGTGACCGTACATTTATGCTTCATTCAACAAGGTTTACAGTAGTAGATTACGGTATAATTCTCAGAAAAACCACAATAATAATATATGTATGTATGCAAATATTACTAGGCATAATTGATATTTTACATATTTATATTGTATTTGCAAAAGTCCACCTGTCTGTCTATCTGTTTGTGTGTCTGTCTGTCTGTCTGTCTGGTTGTCTGTCTATCTGTCTTTTGGTATATTTCCTAGACTTTTACCGTCTAACTAGGACATATATGAAAGACTCGATATCAAAAGCAGGTATTTTTTTTCATGAGCCCTAAGGTAATGGCTAAAATAGAAGGTGAACCTTTGCACACGAGCGAAACTACAGGGCTCAGTTAGTTTATAAAGATGACTTTTTTGAATAAAACAATAAATTATTGTTTGTATATTTCCTGTTATAACGCCTACATGACATCAGGCTTTCATATTTGAGGTATAATAAAATACATTTTGGTAAAGTGTCATTTATTTGATTATACATGCGTTCTGTCATTGTCCTTTATTTAAGTCATCGTAAATAAGGAGTCGTGACTAAAGACACTAACAAATCAACGTTTTTATGTATTTATGTTATAAACGGGTAAATCAATATAAATTCACAGTAGACAGCTAAGTATATATACATAAAAAACTAGAATATGAACTGGCAATTATTAATTAAATACAAAGTAAACATAACAGGATTAGTTTTTTACTATTTTGCCAAAATAAGGGTTAACTTCTACACTATAGAAAGATAACAAAATTAATTTGTTTAACTTAGAGATACCTACACAAAAGTTTTTATTTATAAGTATTAAATTAGTGGATATTTATCTCGATTCCCTTAGCATATAAACTAGCAAAGAGTTTTACCCGCTAATTTCGTGGCCCAACTTAAAGTTGTCTGTCCTTGCACTACCCTCTTACTATGCGCCGGCGCCGCATTAGACCTCATTTACACTATTTTACTAAAAAGCTTGTAGTTCACATATCTTAGTCATAACTTTCAGACTTTTACGGTGCATGATTGTTATCTAAGATTATTTATTTATTATATGGAAAGCTCACTGTCGGCCACCTCGTAACCACAGCTACTGAAATAAAGCGGTAAAGTATTGCTAAGTAAAATATTTATTCTCGTATGTATGTATTATTATACATGCCATTGTATCGACGTATTTAGTTAGTTCGATGTCCAGCCGCTACAACACTAAATGCGACAGCACAGCTAGTGAAGTAAAGAGTAAGTAAAAGACCTCTGATTCGCTTTCTTACTTTTTTCCTTTAGTTACATGATCGGT
Organism: Anticarsia gemmatalis; assembly: GCF_050436995.1. Taxonomy (NCBI): domain Eukaryota; kingdom Metazoa; phylum Arthropoda; class Insecta; order Lepidoptera; family Erebidae; genus Anticarsia; species Anticarsia gemmatalis. The sequence continues at coordinate 13,705,967 of NC_134748.1, read as the reverse complement.
AGTGGATATGTGTGCTACGACCTAAAGTCTCCGCAAAAACTATGTCGGCTCATGTCTGAATTGTAATTAATTTGATAACTATAATCGCAGCACTTAGTTATGATGTAAAATGAACCTTATTAAAAGCAGTTAAAGTTGTTTCTTGTCTGAAATGTTAGGTACTGGTTTATAATGAGCTTCCGTTAAGGCTTTGGGAAGATAGACGAGTACTTTGATTTTTTATGTGAATTAGTTATTCATATAATGTTGTGTGAATTTATTTGTTTGTAGGCTTACACGTGTAATATTTTACTCCTTTAACTCCCGGTTTCTGAGGTATATTTAACGGTAGTTTATTTATTCAATAGCGTTTAAACTCATATAAGAAACCGCTATTGAATAGATAAACTACCGTTAAATGTACTTAGAAACCGGGGGTAAGTAATTTACCTAGAATGTTTCGGGTTTGAGTTGAGTAGAGATGTTTTCTTAAAGATTTTACTTAATAGCGAATTTTAAAATCGTTAGTTAAAGTCAAAATCGTCAGCCTATAATGATCCTAATTTACCTTTATTGGGAACCAAACCTATATTTACTAACAGGTAACTTACCAAAACTATACCATTCCTATCAATTTGCTAGCCAATGAATAATCTCTTCAAATAATTCTAAACAGACAACTATTTCGATCACTTAAACCAAAATCAACTCAAACTTACATAAAGAGCACTGATTGATCAATTACAGCGGTTGTCACTGGTTATCCAACTGTTTGCCTAGATTTCAGTCTAGAATTCTAGATTTATGATCGAAAATGTCTATCTTAAACGATTATGAGTCAGGCTATTATGATGACGTATTTCGTCTGTTATTTTAACTGACAGGTAGATTTGTTTAGATATTACGTAATTTGGAATATTGTATTACCGTATTACGATAGATTTATTTACAAATATTGTCAATAACTTATAAGGAAAAACTAACTATAGCTTAAAAATCCATACTAGATTTATAAATGCAATAGTCAGTCTTTTTGTCTGCCACGCATGAATAGTTACACCGCTGTATGGATTATCATGAAATTTGGCGATAGTACCTGAGTGTAATATGTGCCTTAATAGTTGGTTAAGTAGGATAGCAGCGGAAATTAGAGTAATTAACGGTCTGATCGTATTCATATTATCATGAAATTCATTAAACAAATCTAATCATAAGTTAGTCCAAAATTAAAGCAATTTCCATCTTTCTAAATATTTCTTTTTTATGTATTGTCTCTGAAAGCATACTATTAGAAAATAGTACATCAACAATAAAAAATCTTTGAACCAACCCGTCACCACCCAATTAGCATACCTTACCTGCAACCCTTCAAGTGACCACACAATGACCACGGTAGCCGTGGGGCCACGAAATCAGCATAACGAACAAAAACGCTACTCGTTCATTGAGCACAATTTATGACGGCATTTGCAGTGATTTACAGGCTTTCTTTATTGTTAATGATAAAAACTAGTTAGCATAAGGATAATAGTTATTTTTGAACTCCTGGGTGGTTTAGCGTAGCTAATTTAATTGCAACTCAGGTAACGGTTAAGCTTATATGCAATAGTTGTATGACTGAGTTATTTGACATTTAAAGATTCGTGTAAGAACTAGCGCAAAAGTTTTTGAAAAAAGTTCTGTCTTCTCTGTGTGACGCCTGTTCCGATTTAATGCTAGTATCTTTACAGATCGTTAAACTAATAGATGATGCATGATTTTATTTCACCTATAGCAGTATTTATTTTTAAGTTTAGTCATATTTTAAGAGTCAAATAATAGTCCAACCACAAGTTAAAACTAATCAGATCTACGTTAACTTGACGCTAGATTATACCGAATATCAATTAACAGCTAACAGTTTACAGCTATTTTCATATTGAATTTCCGTTTTAAAACATTCACTCTACTTCACCGATGCCGACTTTAACAAAACCAGGTAAGTCATCTAATTGATTTACAACCGCACAAACAAATGAATAACTTACGAACAACTCAACAATTCATGTCTTTTCTCTCTTTTACGCATCTTTTACACTCTTTTGTAATCATTTGACCGGCAAAAGTTTTACGACCAGTTTTTATTTACGTGAGAAAACAATTGTTAGGCCACGAAATGGGCGACAATAAACCTGGCAACCACTTTACTTGTTTTTATGGCCCCAAACTTTGACTTCCAGTGTTTAATTTTTTATTGGCAAGCCTTTTGTTTTTAGTTAGTTTTGTTGATTTTGGAAGAAATGTTTCTTTTTCAAGTGAAATGACAGATGTTATGAATGTTAAAAATACTACTTTATATATAACGCATAAATAAAATCTATACGATTACTATGATACTATGTACAATTGCAATATACAAGTACATGATTACTACTAAATAACACATAAGTAATATAATTATTTTAATTCGATTATGGCTCCAAAAGTAGTCGAATGAAAAATCATGGCCACGTGTTAAGCGCTAGTCTAGAAAACGCTAACATATTTTCTCTCTAGAATCAAGTAACATGCTAATTAACTAAGCATAATTGCATAAACAAGTACAACATAGTTGGCAACTTGTCATAACTTCGCATTTACAAAGTGCTCAAATGAAAAATCAGTAAGTCAAAGAAAACTTGCCAACTGTCCCATTTATGCACTACCAAAGTTAAACGAGACCTTCAAAGTGACCATGAAACAGTTCATAAACCAACACAATCGCAAAATACATGTCCTCCATAAAACAAAAATCAATCACACCGCAAACCAGTGTACATTCATAAAAATCCTTTATAAAAACATGAAAAAAATATGTCGGATTCGCGTAAAAGTAGTGTTTACAAACGGTGAGCGGTTAATCTTTACGATCGCACCCGAATAGGCCCGAATACACCCGATCACTGATTTATAGACTTCGAAATAGCTCCCGTCTTTTAAACGGTGGGCCCGATGCCCGCTGAATTTACGGCTTCATAGAGTTTTATAACTGATTTTATCAGTCGTAAAGTTTTACAAGGCGATTTGGCCGCTATTCATTAAGGGCGCTGATGTACACTCGTTTGGCTTCATGGCGAAGTGACGACGTGTGGGTCATTCGGATATATAATTTAGATCATACTTTAAGAAGGTTCCGAGTGTCATTTCAACGTCTTCCGTTCATCTAATAGAATATTACGGATCGATCTTAATACACGAACTGTCTAGATTATTCGTTGATTTTTATGTTTAATAATTCAAGGTGTTTATTATAAAATTAGATTAAAAGCATAGCCAATATATTCATAACATATAAAAGTCGTTGATAAGACATAAGATGAATAAAATAAACGACGAAATGTTAGTAGTCTATCTAGTTATAAGAGGCACGCGTTTTTATTACACATTTAATTTTAATCACGTAATAAGATTATGAATATTATGACATATCAAAACAGGAATCAAACTCGTTAGAATCAAATATTTACGGACCATTAAACTTAGTATTCGCAATAAAATAATGACGGACGATTTCCTTAAAATAAAAACGATACAATAAAAAAAAAAATATGTCAATACATCCGTTGTGTGAAAGAGTAAACTGCGTCCAATTATTGAGGCCATAAAAAGTGAGGATTACGAATAAATCATTAGTTGAATAGATTTAGGGCCTGCTTCTGGCAGTAAAGTAAGTTTAGTTGTCAATAAAAACGCGTAAACAGTTGTCGGGTTCGGCGTTAGATCGTTAACTGTGTAATCGCTGACTGCGTGGCCCCACACGACGGTGTGTGCATCAAATATTTTGGTTATTAAAGGTTTTAGTACCGACAGTGTTAATGGTTTTGTTTAGTTTAATTGTAAACAACATTATCAAGTCATTATGGTTTTGGATCGATCTTATAGGAGGTCCATTCTATTTGCTTTATTTTCTCTCAACAATTCTAACGGCTGGTTTGTTTCATTTTGGTAAGATAAGTCGAGCGAAAAAGCAAGTTTGGCAATTTTATGTAACGTAGAAACATGTTATAAGAAGCAGTAAAAATTGTTTTAGGCCTTCCTAGAGAGTCGTACAAAGATCACAAAAATAAGCTTTGCGCTCCCTGGTCGGTTAACAATCAGTGAGCTAAGTAAATCTTGGCGCGGTAAGAGGTATTTGAATTGGGCCTCTCCGTGATTTGAAAGGCACGTAAAAAGTCGGTCCCCGGTTGTTGCCAATCAAGAAAATTGTCATTAAGCCACGTCAAAGGGGGTCTATCCCACTAGTCCCGTTGAGTTGTCCCGTAACGGGACAACTGCCACTATTTTGTCCCAGTTGTCCCGTGGCGGGACAAGTGACACTGTTTTGGTGCCAGTTGTCCCGTTGCAGAAAAATCACGGGACTATTGGGACAGACGGAAGGGTCAACATCATTGGTTTCATTGAATTGTTGTGTGACAACAGGAACTTGGTACTTTGGTAAGATAGCAGACGTTATACAGACTAGTAAAACTAGTACATTTTAACAAGGGTAGATATCTCAAATGATGATTTGTACGCCACCGTATCAATTTAAAAAATATAATATTAGTTGTTTGTTTTTTCCATCTCGGGACTATAAAGTTCCGAACTTTTGGAAGGCATGCGTGGGGCCAAAGCCAACTCGCAGAGACCCTTCAGACAGTTATAGTATAACAAAGATATAATGGGACACAATCCGGTGACTATCCCTGTGGACACTATGAGTATTATTACTAAGATATAGGTTTAAATACCTTTAGATTTACAATTTATCTACACAAGTATAGTGCATATTCCATTTGTATAACGTCTGCTATCTTACCAAAGTACCAAGTGCCTGTTGTCACACAACAATTCAATGAAACCAATGATGTTGACCCTTCCGTCTGTCCCAATAGTCCCGTGATTTTTCTGCAACGGGACAACTGGCACCAAAACAGTGTCACTTGTCCCGCCACGGGACAACTGGGACAAAATAGTGCCAGTTGTCCCGTCACGGGACAACTCAACGGGACTAGTGGGATAGACCCGTCAAAGGCCTTCGGGCTGCTTGAACGACTTTGACACTAGGTTGACCACTAACCATACAATAAGAAGAGGAATTTTAATTTTTATCTATAAATGAATAAAACTACATCTCTAGTTACGATTTTCTCCAAGAATAATACCCAAAAGGCGTACATTTATTCACAATAAGAAGCTACATTATGTTCGTTAACTAAACGTAGGAGCCGAGGTCGAAACGCGAGCCGCGCCATCCTGCTGAACACCACTTTATGAATGAAACTGGAGAATGCGCGAGCGCACTTCTGTGGGCCGAGGCCATCATGGCGCTTGCGAAAAAATATTTATTTCATTTTGTCGTGATTTTCTTTGTTTCTTGTATTATATTTATATTTTTTAGGTAGTTTTGATTCGATTTTTGACAACTATTGAATATTTCAACATTAGGCTATCAAATTGATATTTTTTTGATGAATCCTGATCAACGCCTCTAACGGAAAACGAAGGTACTAAGTTTTAAGCACGTTTTAAATGTTGAAATCACAATACTCGATAGTAGCGCTTGTAGAAAGCAGCGCTATAGGTCCTAAAACGGTTGTTGCGTTACTGAAAATTGTTATAACAATAATAATGCTTTGTGTCTGGGTCTAAGTTATTCCTAGTTTGAGACACTGAGTCGATTAAAAGTAATCGAGTCTTATTTACACCCTGTCTGCAGACAAATAGTTGAAACTCACCTGCATATTGCCAATATTAGTCCCATGTAATAGTCTAATCTTATTGTCTTTTAATAGTCACGTAACCAAACTCTAGATACTACTATAAACAAATATTGTAATATAAATTAGAAAATGCCTATAGTATTTTTTCCGATTCAGGGAAACGAGCGCTACAGAGACAATTTCTAAAACATCTGAAACATTGAATATTCAACTCCAATGTGAAGTAACCTCAAGTCTGTAACACGAGTAGTGGATTACGCTCACGGCTGATTACACGCAGACCTGAGCAGAACATCGGCCATCGTCACCAGACCTTACTTTACACCTATGTATAAAATGTTTATTTTTAAATACTGGCTGGAGAAAGCCGTAAAAAACTGTCCAGTTTTGGGCATGGGACTGCTCTCAGGTTAAGAGAGTTAAGGTTTTAAGCACTACGCTTGCAAAATGCTAGCTGTGGACTCTTTAGAATGTTTTATAAGGAAATAGGAACAAAAATTCCTTGTACTTGGATAGCAAGGTGCGATATTACATAGCGACAAACGCGTCTTTGAATTTTTCATATACTTGACTCTAATTGGCTTAGACCACTTTTTGGATATGGCAACGTTCTTGCTAGCTAGATAGCATAGTCTGTGTTATGAACATTAGAGACACCTTTGAGATATATAATCTGATATACGATTTTAACATTGAAGTTATACATCCATACTTTTCCATCCATACTAATATTATAAATGCGAAAGTAACTCTGTCTGTCTGTTTGTCTGTTACTCAATCACGCCTAAATTACTGAACCAGTTTGCCTTCAACTTGGTATGGAGATATTTTGATACCCGAGGAAGGACATAGGCCATTTTTTACCCCGGGAAAATGGCGCATTTCCGTGGGAAAATTTAGGTGGCGGACGAAATCGCGGGTAAAAGCTAGTATTTCATAAAAATATTTCCTTTGTGCTAGTCAGTAAACAACTACTTGATTCATCCCAGGGCATCTTATATGTCAACTAATTATACACCCCACAAATCTGCCATTCTAACTCTGCGAATCTAATCCACATAATTTTCAAACATTGTAAACTAACTAAATCAGTGAAATTAGTGTCCCACCTAAACGTATATTTACATCGAATAAATCGCTTCACTACTATGTATATTAAATACTCGTGTAAATTAGTTACACTGTCATATAAATACATAGTTGTAATCTTATTTAGCTACTGGATACATATGAGAAGGGTGTATTTTGGTCATAGGTGTGGAGTTTCCTCGTGAGATGTTGAGGCGCCAAGTTATATCTGATATCGAGATGTACCCTGTGTGGCTGTGATTTGTTTTGTGGTCATGGGATATGGAAGGAATTGTGTGTGTGAATGTTTGTGATGGGTACTTAAATATCGATGTTTGTGGTGAGACTTTTATTCTACAAAATATATCGATGTTTTAGAGTGATTTCTACTTTTTTTATTGCAATTTGATTCCAGTATCTATTAGTTAAACTTTTTGTGTGTTTATACAGACAAAGCCTAATTTTGACTTAACAGCTTAAAAATGTCGGCCAAATTTTAAATGAGACATACCTAATTTTCGTAAAAATCATTAAAATTCAATAATTATGTAAGTGTATTTTCTTTAGGCGCCCATAGCCAGTTGCGCTCACCGGTCAGTAAACGATCTGTGGGTTAAGCATTCCCTGGCGCGGTCATTCCATAGATGGGTGACCGCATAGTGGTATTTGAACTGGGCGTCTCCGTGCTTCGGAGGGCACGTAAAAAGTCGGTCCCGGTTGTTGTCTACTAAGATAACAGTCGTTAAGCCATGTCAAAGGCCTTTCGGGCGGCTTGAACAACTTTGACATTAGGTTGACCACTAACCATACGATAAGAAGAAGTGTATTTTCTTGCCAAAACTTTTTCAGTTCTCCATTTCGCCAGTCAAAAAACAATCCTCTATCTTTTCTCACCATTCCCAAGTAGCAAACAATCATAATAAAGACACATACCGTTAATTCCTGCGTCTGGCTCCTGGCTGAGGTCAAGGTCAATGACCCCGAGGTCAAGGTCACGCAATAAACACGTAACTTATTAGTCATAATGCACCGTTGAGTTAATGTTCGTGATTTAATGTAAAGACTGTCTTGTATATGAGATAAGTATATTATAGAAGGAATCTTGCAAGTGTTCAGTTGATGCAATTTATGAAAGAGATTTAGTATACATGTTATAAATAATGAATAAATTTAACACGTTTCAGTGCTGGGCAAGGGTCTCCTCCCGTAATGAGGGAGGGGTTAGGCCTTGAGTCCACCACGCTGGCCAAGTGCAGGTTGGAGACTGCATGCCGTCAATAAATGTATTAAACAAATTTAAGGCATGCAAGGTTTCCTCACGATGTTTTCCTTCACCGTTGGAGCATGTGATTATATACATGTTACTGTAAAGTAAATAATTGCTTTGTGAAGCTGTTTAAGAAAATTGTCGTCCTTTAAAAAATCTTAATAATGCGTGGTGTACCAGGTCCGGTTCCCCGTTGAACCAGACTTTTAGTTAGTAGCTGTTACGGCTTAAAATGTTGGTTTACGCCAAGGCTTCTTTCTTGGCTTAAAGAAATCTGTATATGGGTTATATATCCCTGGAATTTCAATAAAAATTATCTTTTCTATTAGAGGTATTAGGAAGCTAATTAGTTTATTCTTCAAATACCAATACTATTATGAGTTTTATATTATTTTATTATTCTTAATCAAACCGAATAATTTTATTAATATCTAATTTGGGTGTTCACGTTTTACTTAATATGTACCGTAAAAATAAATGTTTCGTATTATTAGTTTAGATTTATGGTAGTAATAAAATGAAAACATGTTGTTGACTAATTAACGTCGTGGAGCTGACGGACTCGATGTAAGACATGATCACTTTAAATTTAAAATTAACGAATTTTGATACAGCCGTTTTGGAGAATTTGACTTAAATGTTGAAAAAAGGTCGACTGTAGGAAGACAATTTAAATTTTCACAAACAACTTTATTTGACAGTATTTTTTTTAAAGTCTCGTCACTTTCTGAAACTTATGTATTGTTAGCTCTTTATGTGTTCCACTGATGCTCAAAGGCTTTCCCACTTTCCTTTTAAATCTGTCTGTCCTGAGCCATATCCTGTAATGTTTATGCTATAAAAGAATCCTCTTTTATGTACAGAGAATATGCTATTGGGAATTGTGTAAAAAAATCAGCGACGTTTGAAAATATGGATTAAGGCTACTAACCGCCGGCCTAACCTACTAAAGGCTACTAACTAATGCTTAGATAAATATATATTTCAAAAACTATTGTCTTAATTATGAGATGAAGTCAATATTATTTTAGCAGATTTCTCAAGATATCAAATGTTTTTTGAGTAGGTGTTTAATGTTCCATATCATATGTATTCAAATAAAACGTGAATGAAACTCAAAACTAAGTCATTTTACATCATAAGTAGTTCCACTCCCGTGAGTGACATTTTAGTGACATGACTCATTTACACCCACAGACTACTGTCAATGTAGCCATCAAATATATCGAAAATATATATTAGCAAGTTACAAATTAGTGATGTAGTAGGATTGTCGGTTCGTCTGTCTTTTGATTGCTTGTTGAAAAGATTTTGTTCTTTGAGTAGATTGAATTAGAGATAGCCGTGACTGGCCGTGAGTTTCTTGCTTGCTCTTCTCATAAGGCTCTAGCCCCTTTCCGAGCTAGTGGTAGATTCAGTAATTGTAACGACTATCATAAATGTCAATATTTGAACTAAATGAATAAATGATTTGATTTTGATAGCTGCTGCTACAGTTAGTATGAATGATTAGTTTTGCAAAAAGATTTTGTATGTGGTGTAAACTATGTGGCAGATTTAAGCTGTATTAAACGAAAACTTGAGTTAGGTAAGTAAAAAAGTAACCACGCAGAGATACCATGAACCTTACTTATTTTAAGACCTTTTAGTGGCCTTATTTAAGTAAATTACATGAAAATTATCAATTAAATTCTCTTACTAGTTTATCATCATACCTATAAAAAAAAAATATTTCTTACGAACAAAACCACAGGCAAATCTAGTATACCATACACAAATAACGGTGGCACAGTGGCCATATAACTCAACATTATTTACATAGTTCGATTCCGGTTATATTTCTAAAGCAAATCTCTAAAACTGTCACATTTTATATTAAATAGTCCTTTTTAAGAGTCAGCTTTTATTTTATCGACAGATTAAGATTAGTATAGCCACTGATTTGTTTGCTATAAAGTATCTGGTTTTGTAAATTTAATTTTGACGTCATTTGTGGTTTGAGTGATAGGTCACTTTGAGTTTTGTAACGGTAATCAAATTGATGTTTTATGAAAGAAGGAAATTAACCATATCGTATAGTTTGACGTATTATATTTACGGGAACAAATAGTTTTTTCAGAATAAGCTAGAGGCGCTGATCAGTTTTTCTAATAACAAAGTTCTTCATTTTCTATGACGTGTTCTATACTGTGCGATCGTAGTGTAATTATTAAATACTTTCAAGTTTGTGACACTAATTTCAGAAGATCTAATAGAAAAATATATTAAATAAATAACAAATTTGTATAAGTTTTCTTACAAAAGACAGCTTTGCAATAATTTCAAATATCAACAGGTCAAATGTCTTAATTTTCTATTCATGCCACAATTTACAGTTAAAGCCTAAGAATGTGACATGACCAGAGGTCAACCGCGAATTAAATAATATTTTACACACTTTACTGCTTTACAATAAATATAGCAATAAGTACTCGATTTATAGAAAATAAAAAATATATCGACTTCATCAGAACTAAATTGCTGTCATAATCGACTTAAAACCGACTCGTAATCACAACGGAATTTTAACGCCGATTCAATCGATATATCGTAACAGTAACACTATATAAAAATAATATTAATAAACTACTAATCACTAACAAATGCTCTAACACAGTGTAAAAATCGGATGCGAATAGGCGATTATTAATAAAACGGGATCCAAATCGACTATAAAATCGACTCGAAATTTAAAAACGGTGATTCGAATAGGCCGTGTATAGAGATGGGACATTAAAACCATAAACTGACGAGTCGATGTTGTGTGTTTTAGAATGTTAATCGATTTGGAAATCGAAGATTTATCGATATTTAAAGTGGATTAAGTTTTTATACGTGCGTCTTTTACGTTGTTGATTTTATATCTTATTCTAAGAATACGTTAATTGAATAAGGTTTTATGAATATTTAATTGTAGGTAGTATAGTATTATGTTACTGAGATTCATTTTGATGGAGATGACACGAAATGTTGGAAGCTTTCACTGTCACATTTTTGGCGCCTACATAAAATATTTTGACGAGTAACAATTTAACCTGTTAATAATTATGTAATTAATAAACTACACATTGCATTATCTGTGAGTTGCATTGGGGTTCGTTGGCAGTTAGGTCTGTACCCCAACTAGAAATGTATTTATACGAAAGCTCTAGTTTGAAAGCTACTGTAAATAAATATTCGTAGAGACACATCAAAACTCGACTCATACCACACAAGACTAAATAACCGTATTATTGTAAAAACTTTCACAGTTCATCATAAGGTCAAAAAATTCCAAACATTTTAATTACCATAATTAGTTTCAAGGCAAAAGTTCAAGTTTAAAAATCTGCGATTTGAAAGACCAAATCGTAATCGATTTGGAACGAAGCATACGAGTTATGTAAAAATGTCTACCGAATGAGTTAAATATGTGTTATTAATTCTTCAACGCGGCGATTATCGTCCCATACCAGATACGCGAGCGAGTAACAAACTGTGACACGAGACGATTCGACATGTTTATTAGCCCGACACAAATATTCCAATAAATTATTTAAATTATACCTAGAAACACCTATTAATAGAAAAACGCAAATTTACTAATACCAACACTAGTGCGAATACACGCGAAAATCAACTCTATTTTGATTGACATAAGGTGTATAATTTCCAATAGAGGTGAAAGTTTAGTGTTGTATTTTATTCACTTAACTCGATTCTCGATTTTCGAGAATCTTTATCGATGGTCTATTCAATAACCGTTCTGTATCGATATAAATTGTTATTGGCGACGTGAGTTACTGTTTCTGTGAGTGCGTTGTATGGACGGACACTCAAATAAATATAGAATGAGGCTTATCGGTCTACGGCATCAGTGATGGAGGACTGTTGATAGTTTGAGTGGGTGATGCTCCTTTTATTCGAAATAGATGTCGTCGTAATCGAGATATCGATTCGAGAGTAGATTACTAAAATGGCTGGCCCGTTTTAAATGTTATTTACTTGATGCTGATGTTCTGTTATGTAGGAAGTTGATAAGACGTGGTGTAGGTTCTGCACGACTTCTACAAACATTTCAATTACTTTGAATTCAGTTCAAAGTGGCTAAAACTCTGTTTCGAAACGTTCTAAGATTTAATATCACATTGCAAAGACATTAAACTTTCATGATATAACATGTAGACTAAGCCTGGTCAGGATAGATAACATCAAAAAAATGTAAATCGTACTTACTACAGTCCGTGACACGAATGTGCCGTGGCAACCATCTTGTTACTCTAAATGTATGAGCAAACCGTCATATTATTATGAAATGAATCTTGTTGAAAATCGAACCAACAACACTCAGCCCGTCAATTAAATAGTGGTATAGCGACTACCTTAACCATCGCGCTAAACTGGCTGCCATCATAAAGCTTCAAACTTTACCGACATATAAAATATATAAACTAACGTAAAACATTGATAGTCACACTGAATCAACCTGATTGATCCAACCGGCTGAACCTAAACTAATAGAAATAGCACTAAAAATAAAACTACCTATAAATTATGTGCGGCTCAGTGGCGATCGATCGGCACCGCGTTGCGATGGGACGCGGCATCAATCCCGTTTGTGAATCTATTCGCGTCACTATTACTTGTGACGTTGATTGACTGTTGTTTTAAAATAATGGTTTTTTATATAAAATTTAGATAAAAACTGCACGTATTTTTGTAGAAAACTAGAAATCGATCATAGGTTTAAAATTTCAATCGTTGGTGCCACCACATGAAAAAACGATTCAACCTAGCGTCAAATTCAAAAGCTGTAACGACTGATTTAATTCTTAACTGACGACTTGGTTGAATACAACACAGGATTTTTTTATTAGAATTAAATATGGTGTAAAATTTGTCTTTTAATAAGCGAAATATTTCAACAAAATGCTTATTTTTAAGTAAACTGTCAAAACACTATTGTCTGATTTCATTACTTCCAAAAAAAAATTCGAATAGCTTATCAAAAGGAAGGTTGATAGGTTTTTATATATATTTGGTGTCTATCTCTAACGGATAATTTACCTGACACTACCTAATGATCTGTAAACCTTATAGTTACATCAAAGAACAAATGCTTAAAAACTTCTCGATATTAAAAATGAGCAGTAGTTGTAAGTAGTGTTGTATTATTTAATTAGGCGTCGGTATCGGCGCTACAAGTTGCGACGGCGTGCCAGGTGCGGCTTACACGTGATAGTGATGCGCCTTGACGTCGATGTTCAGCGCTCAACTTTGTGTAAGCGGTGCTTGTGACAAGCGGAAAGCGGTTAGTGGTGTACATGGAAAAGAAGATTGGTGTTTAATTTTAGACAAGAAATTACTTTATTTTGTTTAAATTTTATTCATGTCCCACTGCAGGGCAAAAGTGTCTCACTGCAGGGCAGAGGCGTCCAATTGCAAGGCAAACTTGGAAGGCTTTCCCTGGCGCAGAATTTCTAAAAAAGCATTTTTATCAATATTTTTTCTTCTTCTTTTGAAAAATTCATCTCACAAATTTTGTCACAAAATATTTGAACTAGACATTAAAATATACGTATCAATATTTTATTCCACGAAAAAATCCCTTCTAACCTATGCCTTTTAACTAGATAATAACGCTTTATACAAGCAAACACTACTTAATCGCTCCGCTCAATACCCCGCTCCCGCTACATCTCACCCTCTACCCACCCACCGAACTCGATCGCTGATAAATTCTATCAATAACATCGCGCTTCGACGTCAAAGCCCTTCACTAGTGTTTACCGCTCAGTGTGTAGTTTAACTCGGCTCTTAAGGTTTTGTCACCGCCCTTACCTCTTATACCACTTGACGCGAGTAAACCAAGGTGGGACAACTTCATTTGCGGGTTGGCAAATTGATTTTAATAGGGATCATTTGATGTGATGATTGGTTTTCATGTTTTGATGTCAGGTGTGGAGTAAATTATGGGTTCATAGAAAAGCTGGTGTTTTAATTCCTGTGTCTGTTTGGGAATAAATCTGCCTTGTATTAAGATTTTCATGTGACATAGTGAATGAAGTTAGCGATGAAGATTTTTCTTTTGATTAAGAGACAATGCTTATGTAATAACTAGTGCGTACATAATGTACTCTTCTATTACAGCTACTCAATGGAAGAATATTGAAAATCAATGTGCTCAATATTTGATCCTGGGTTTTAAACTACATCCATGCCAAATTGGTTTAGTAGTTTAGCTTTGAAAGCGTTGCAGGCTTTCGTATTAATTCTGAAAAGTCCTAATTTGAGTAAAACAGGCCGCTTTATGCTCTTTTTTTAGATAACAAAATGTTATTTCATAAACTTATTTCAAAATGGTTCCTTTTAACGTTCAAAATTCTAAACATCCGCCATCTTAACTAATAGTCTAACAGCAAAACAGCCAATACAACAGGTCGCAGGTTCGACACCTGTGCAGGTACAAGTCACGACTCTCGCAAGTGGCAACGTGTTCGCTGATTGATGCCGACAGTTGCTTTGTTACAATGTCAATGTACAACTTTATAAGACAATACTATTGTTTTAAACGAGATTTAGAATGGGTGAAATATTGAGAGGAATTCTGGAATTTGCAAGGACCATGAAGTCATTCAAATGAACTAAGGTAAAATGTTCATCATTTAAATTTAAGTCAAATAGTTTTTGAAAAACCAGCTTGCAGGGGTTATCAGTTTTTCAAACTAAATTTGACCATAGCCAGCTGATTTTCGATAGCTGGTGATAGTAAAAAATCGCTCCTCGGGTCTTCAACATCTCCATGAAAAATGTTATATGTAAGAATCAGTTAACGGTTTAACCGCGAGTGTAACACACAGGCACACTTTCATATTAATATAAGTATACAGGGTACTAGTTTTTGTTCGTGACGTAAAAGTATCATACATATCGATCCAGGTGATACCTAAACTATCTTTCTGTCTATGTACTCACTCTTGAGTATAGGCTTTTAGTAAGCTATTTTTTTCCAATCATGCGCTTGTCTCATCAGTCCTCCTTCTTTGCGATCTTCTTCGATAGTTTTGGCGTGATTGACTAACAAATATCTATCCATTATTCAGTTACCCAAACTTTATAATACTAGTACATATAGGTATATTCAAATCTCACAAAACCTACATTTTCCATAACAAGTAATTTCAAGCCTCCAGCGAGACCTTCGTCACTACAAGAGGTTTCCTACCAATAGATCACGAGCAGGTGAAGCCGGGGCGCGCAACCATGTCGTTATAGATCAAACTAGCGAATATCGAAATGTGTTGCGTACGCGCTGAGTTATACGATCGTGATAGTTCACGAGGCGATACCGATACGATATTTATCATCGGATTTGCAATTGGTAGTTTGTTAGTTAGAAGTTTTAATCGATGTAGTTTTAATACCAGTGTAAGAATTGATTGAGAACTCTTTATCACAAGGAAGGAGATTGATTCGTTTTATTCAAGTTTTATTTTTTGAAAGAGTCCAGTAAAATATACGTTATGTCCATGTCTTTTGAGAATTCCACATAATTTTGTATTGCCCCCCAATATTTCACTTACGTTAACCGACTTCAGAAAGGATGTACTATGCTCGAATTCATAGATTTTTCCGCCATCTATAGACGGGTTTTCAAAGTTTTTTATCATTTTCTTTTATCACGTCGCTTTGATATTTAACGAAGTAGTACATACACACGTAGATTAACTAAAACTTAAAAAAAAATTACTAGTAACTTAATTCCTATGTTCTTCTAAAGTAACAAGCAAGGTTCACGTTTCCTAACATTATATATCACTGGATAAGTTAAGAAATACCCGGCCTTGAACTTGAAAAAAACACTTTCGCAGTACAAAAATTCTTCGTACATAATTATTTATAATAACAAACCTTTGCACCTGGTCGAAATTCGACAGTGGCAATCATGTACCATTCGATATTAGCCGGTTTATTGGTAGTAATGACTGGCCGGAGGTACGAACCCGCACCGACGTGTCATTATCGTCATTTCTATCATAAATGATACAACGATTAATACAGCCAATGATTGACACGTTTAAACAACAATTCGTTTTTATTATCAATTCCGAAAAGCCACAACTCGCGTCACAAAGACGTTGCTTATAACCTTTTTGAATTAACAATTGGTTTATAGCAACTGAAATTAGTTGATGAGTTTTATAGCCCGTGTTTTAAAAGTACCTTGTTAGTGGTAAAAAGCTTTTTAAGGCAGTATTTTTTAAAGAATAAAATATGATGAATTGGTAATTGTTCGTTAATTAATGATTCTTTATTATTTGCCAAGAGGTTGGATTTACAAAGCCAATGCCGTGCCCTCGAAACCCAATTTATTATTGACTTAAGTATTTTTAGTTAACTTAAGGGAATAATAACATGCTATTATTAAGAAACACGGTTTTATTCTTGTCTAGCTTTATTACAGTAGTCAATACTATTGAAATATAATTAAATGTAATTGGACAGCTCACACTCATTTGATTCCAAACTAAGCAAAACTTGTACTAAACAAAACGCCTTGTATCCCTGTGCACTTGTCTGCTGTGATTAGGAGCAATAAACTTACAATCTGACATAATAATATATTAAAATATTACTTTAGGCTAGTTTTATGGATTAAGTACAATTTTATCCCGTTTATTCCAGTTCCGTGAAAATTTTGATCCCGTCGATCCCGTACAAACCTTGTCGTGACAGTTTCGAACATTAAAAAAATATCCAATTTGGTTTGGTTGTTTAAAACTTATGTGCAATGTGCATACATACCTACATTTCAATGGTTTATTTATAAAGATAAACTAAGTGCCTAAACATAATCTTAAAATATCACTACAATTAATGTCATAATTAGCTTCCTAAACCGTGTTTTTAAGGGAACAAAACGTCTCGTAACCCTGTAGCCGGTTGCCAATCAATCTAAGTCTTGTCTGGTGTGATTAGGGGTAATAAGCCGCCGTCTTGGCACCTGTGGAGTGAGACTTGTTGCGCGCTGAGGGTTGGATTATGGCCAGTGTTGGGCAAAACATTAAAGGTTTTATGGTTTAGTATTTTGTATGATGTAGTGAGTGATGTAAGTTTAGTGTTAATTTTTAAGGTGTTTTTTTTTTGTTAATATTACATTTGTATAAATCTTGAATGTGTTGTCTGCAAGAAATTGAAGATCGCTGAGTGTATGTAAAGTCATGATACTACATAAAAGCTTGTAAAATAATTCATTGAATTCAATGGTATTTCATGCTGTTTACAGTTGTTTATAATTTGCCATAATCTCTTTAAAACAGAGAGAGAATGATCTGTGACAATTTCTTCTAAACTGATAATTTGTCACCTTAACTGTAAATTCAGACGAAAACGGCTTTCAAAAGTGTAAATTATACTTTTTTATGCGGCTGTGAAAGAGGGTAATATTTATTTGTCTATAATACCTCAATAACTAGTCAAACTTAAAACATAAACCACCATATCAAACCTTTAAAACCATATTTTATAAACTGTACCTAAAACATGAAAGCTAGTTGCACACCGAGTGCAACGCACAACGAAACTAATAAGTACAGGACAGAATAATGAAATCGCTCGGCACTGGTAGATGATTATCGACCATTTCTCTGTAAAATTTATAGCAGGTAAACGATATAAGGAGCTACGCGCAACTATAAAAGTTGCTATTATCTCGCGGTTGAAGACACACTGGGTTATTTAATACTTATAGCCAGTTGCGCTTACCGGTCGGCAAACAATCAGTGGGTTAGGCAGTCGCGTTTGTTCTATAGATGGGTGACCGCATAGTGGTATTTGAACTGAGCGTCTCCGTGTTTTGGAGGTAACGTGAATAGTCGGTCCCTGTTGTTTTCAGTTAAGATAACAGTCGTTAAACCATGTCAAAGGCCTTTCGGGCGGTTTGAACAACTAAGGCACTAGGTTGACCAGTACGACTAACAATCAATTAATATGATTTATGCAAAACTTTGAATGTATGAATGTATGGATGAAATTATTCGGATGAAAGTTGACTCAATCACTCAAAAACTAATTAGGTATGCATTTGAAACCTGGATGGACACATTTTGCCTTGCGAAATGTTCATATCATGGGGATTTAAAAATCATCGGCGATTTGCAGATAAAGAAATATGATATATCTTTGGCTAATAGGTATGAATGAAGAATCGTATTCAGATGGCAGTATTCTTTTACTTTGGCATAAATAATTGTCATATGTCAGTTTCATAATAATATAATATATCTTAGAGTACAAAAATAATTACTTTAACATAAAGAAAACAACAACAAGTCAACGGTAAATATGATATTTATAACTTTATTTTATAAAATTAGTAAATATTAATGTATTTTACCAGGTGCAGTTGTAAATCGATTAGTGGTTAAACAATTTACTTCGCGGCAACTACAAAAAGATGGTATTTGAGTCGTAAAATAATCGCATTTGTGTTGTTCACGTTTCTACTTAAAGGAGAACACAAAAAGTTATTGTCAATTAAGATTATTAATGGCTAGTGCTTGAATAATGCTTTATAATGAGTCAAAGGTTAAAAAAGCTGTTTTCTGCTCCTGTGATGCCAATGAGGTTGGGTTCGGTTCCCGGGCCGGTAAGGTAATTGCGTTTTGTTTTAATTATAATATATAATTATTGTTAATGTTTTTTTTTGCTTACTAATTGAAGTTGGGTTTGAAACAACCAATTAGTTCGACCTGTATTCATTACTAATTTGCGGTAAATATTTTCATGTTATGATACTGATGACACAAATATATGATATGACAGCAAAGGTAATGTCTAAAAACGGTAATGTATAAATAAAAATTCTGATGAACTCCAAACCAACACAACTTATATGCTAAAAACAGTTTTTTGCTAATGGCTGCAATTCACCTATAGTTTCGCTGCATCAAAGTCTAATCTGTCTCCAATTCATACGCTTAATACAGTCAAAATC
This sequence comes from Anticarsia gemmatalis, assembly GCF_050436995.1. Taxonomy (NCBI): domain Eukaryota; kingdom Metazoa; phylum Arthropoda; class Insecta; order Lepidoptera; family Erebidae; genus Anticarsia; species Anticarsia gemmatalis. The sequence continues at coordinate 13,686,919 of NC_134748.1, read as the reverse complement.
TTTACCTAATAAATTGTGCTCATTTCTCAGTATGCCACCAACCTAACCCTTATTACCGGTACATAGTCCATTACTCGGACACGCCGTAGGTGCGTCTTATCGTTAATTACCGACCTCACCGGTTTACCGATTACCGCCGTGATTTACCAGCTAGTGCGTCCCAACACTATACTTTGCCGTATTTCAATTACCGACAAGCTTGCTTTTTTGGATTTGATTTTGAGATTAATATTGAAATGAACTTTGCATTGAAACTTAAGGGTATGTTAGATGGAGCGTTTAATATAGTTTTAGTTGAATGTGAGTGAAATCTATGTGTGGAGTAGTGTAAAGTGCATGAAGATATTCTTCGCAAAGAATTTGATTCAATTGCACAAGTTTTACTTGCAGTGACATGTAAAACCTATTAATCGATTAAGTAAAGCTTTGTCTATGTGAAAATTACATGTATTTAGAAAGTGCATACGCAGATAAAATCACGCCCTTTTCCCTAATGGGTTAAATAAGAGAGCAAATAATGTTACTGGCTTACGATCTTTCCCTAACGCCGGCTAGTCTTCTGTGCTAAAGCTTTTTATTAATTTAAGATATAATTGTGTCTAAATTAACTTAATTTTTTGGGACAAATCACCTTTGTAAATGAAATAAATATCTACACCGCTTTATTATAGTTGTGGAGGAACGAGGTGATCATGTTCCTCCAACCAAAGGGAGGATCCTCCGACCAGGCGAGGTGATCATGCCTGGTGGGCCTAGGCTGCCCGACTGTTGTAGTCGGGAACTTGTATATATAGTCAGTTGCAGTGCAAACTTCGATAGCGCGATCTAGGACTTGTGACGTCAGTTACACTGCGCGTGGTGGTTGGTTGCGCGCTGGTCCCAGTAGATGTCGCTGTATGTAGCGAGCCGCTACATCACTCCCCCTCAGACCGTAGGTCGATCTTCTCTTCATGTCAGTCAGTCTCTCCAGTGCCATGCATTGATGAGTTCCAGTGAGTCGGAACTCGAATTCCGCTAGTCCCAGTGAGTCGGAACTGTATGCCGCTAGTCCCAGTGAGTCGGAACTGTATGCCGCTAACTCCAGTGAGTCGGAGAGGTGCGGTGTGCGGTGTGCGGTGAAGTGTCCCCAGTGAGTCGGGGCGAGGTGCTTGTTGTCTGCGGTGAGTCGAGACGAAGCGTTGCGGTGCCCTGGGTGCGTCAGAGTAGCGTGACGATGATGCCCAGGTTGGATGCCGCTGAGGCCGTAGGGTAAGCCAGTCATGTGCGTGAGCGACATGTTCGTGGAGTGCCCTGGTGTGGCCGAAGATGCCTGCTGGAGTTGTACGACTGCTGCTGTAGGAGTGAGGAGTGATGAGGATGTGAAGGTTTGCTGCTGCTGGTCTGATCTTCGTGAAGGCTGCTTCCAATCACGTCGGGGTCACCACTGTGGAGGAACGAGGTGATCATGTTCCTCCAACCAAAGGGAGGATCCTCCGACCAGGCGAGGTGATCATGCCTGGTGGGCCTAGGCTGCCCGACTGTTGTAGTCGGGAACTTGTATATATAGTCAGTTGCAGTGCAAACTTCGATAGCGCGATCTAGGACTTGTGACGTCAGTCACACTGCGCGTGGTGGTTGGTTGCGCGCTGGTCCCAGTAGATGTCGCTGTATGTAGCGAGCCGCTACATAGTCTTACCGAAAGGTGCAGGTATTATAAACCTACCTACTTATACCTCAAAACCTTCGTTTAATCACACCAAAAGTAATCTAAAACTGATCGCCCGTCCATTGAACAGGTCTTAATATAAAGGGATCTATTGTCTTCTCTCTCACTCTGATGAATTCACTGATTGCTTTTTATTTCTAATGAAAATCTCAATCAATGTGTTCTTCGTGTTGTATGACAGTTTGTCTGTCCAGTTTGGGTAAATGGCTATGCTGAGTTAGATGTAGTTTTGTATGATGATACTTCTACAGGCTAATAAAAGTACTTTGATTATATTTTCCCATTATATGCTTTAAGTCTATTTGTGATCGTTAATATTATTAAAAATAGATAAAATTATTATAATCATGTAACAGTGTAGGCAGAAGTGTATTTCATACACTCTCGTTTTTCCATTTACAATGGTGGTCCCAACTGCTAAGTGATGGGGGGCAAGTTTATTGCCATACACCATGCACTTTACTAAACTCCGGGCTACTATTTAAAACGTTAAGAATATAAATTAATAAAGACCTAAAGTACTTTATTTGACTCAGAAATCTCACCAAGACCAAGTGATTAGTGATCAACAGTCACATACATTGCCTTCAAGACCACAGAAGCCGTCAATTGCCTATTAAAATCTTTTCAAAACATCTTATAACTACTTATCATTAAAAGATACAATTTAAATGTGTTGTGCAAATCATTATTTAACTTATCAAATATTCGTTGACATGAATTCCTTTCAATCCAGTTTTCGTATCATACATTTAAGTATTATATCATAAATATGTCTGTCTACAATCATTATACATAATCTGATTGAAATATAATATTTTTTGTATCTACTAATGGCTCTGTATGTATTAAATAAAGATAAAAACACTATAAACGGGTATATTAATTGTGAAAATATTGAAATTTGTGACCTTTGTTCGAAACTGGTTGAATTGATCAATCATGTTTGTGCTAAAATATTTTAAACTTCATTATATTAGTCGGTAAGTAGGCAGGTGGCGATTATTTGTCATCTGGTTATTAGCTTACATAAGAATAAATAGTTTAATCCAGCCAGGTATGAGTTTCTCTACAGAAGAATATACGGGTACGAAATACACCCATGTTTTCAAAAGTCTTGGGGCGCGTTTCCACTTTGTCGTGAGGACAGATAATCGTGTAGTTTTAAGTGTTGTGGCTTATATGTTTAAATGGAGGTGTTCACATATAGAACGCCACGATTTCGATCGTTACGACAGTAAATAGTTTATAGGAACGCGCCCTAAGGCTTGTGTGATAGGGGGCGAACCCATTGCAACGTTACCAAACTTTGGGCTGCTATTAAGAACTTTCTTTGGATTAATACCCGTTTTCTACCATATAATATACTTATAGAAAATATTCTTATATAAAATTAGAAAAGTCAGTACTTCGTTAGACCTTGGAACCCAAGTCCTAATATTTTGTTATTGGGAACACTATCGACTGCGCCACAAAGTTGTCTTTGTTGCCTGTTTATTATTATATAATAATTATAATAAAGATTGCACCATAACTAATCCTTTATTAATCCGTTACTTTGTACATAAATCTGGTTTAGATTCCTAACACGGTGCAGAACAGTGTCTCAGTTGGAAAACACAGCACGCACAAACCACGGAAGTGTTCACAATGAAAGCCAAGCATTAGTGTATCACAACTCACTCATACTTCTCACTGAATAGAACTGTTAATGCGAATTATTTGTTAGTTTGTATGCTGCTTGATTGTTTGCGAGATAGTACAGGTATTCTAAATCAAGTGGGGATGTAAGAAGGATTTAGATGTTTTGTTCAAGTGTTTTTCAAAGTTGATGTTATAAGATTTTTTATTGTGTTTGTTCGTGTGGTTATTTGTGTGTATGTATAGCTTATAGTACGTTATTTTATATTTAAGGTGCATTATTTAGATTCTCTTAAAACTAAGCTTTTGTATCTCTCCAATTGTTTTGAACATACACAAATGGCTACAGCTAATGTGATTTTAAAGCGTTTTTACAAATATACTAGAATACTTTTTCAAGTTCTATACTCACACTGAATTAAAATCAATAATTCCTTCTAATGGCACTACTAAAGCAAATCGTACTCCATCATCAGTCAATCTTTATCAAATTAACTCTTCTTCCTACTTAGCTATTCACCAATCGTACAACCATTACCTACCTCAACTGAAAGCACAAGTAACAATGCACGTTACAAACAACACTCATCGTACATCGTGTGAGCGAGACAGACATGTTTATGCCACGCCCATGATGCGCACGCGACGTTGCTTAGTAGGGAAAAAATATATGTTTCTCATTCAATCATTAGTAGGGATAAAAATCTCATTCAATCAACTATTGAGAGGTTAACTAAGTAATAGACAAGTTTTAGGTGTGTATTTGTTAGACTGTTCTTAGTAGGCTTTAATGGTTATTTGTAAATCTGTTAGAGTAATTGAGAAAGTGTTAAAGAATTTGATAATGATGGCACCGTTTGAATAGTAGAATGTAATGGAGAAATTAATAACTATTGCTTGAACATCGGTCGCTAGCAAAGTCACTTTGAATTTAGAACAAAACTAACCTAAGCATTCGACTATTAGTTAAACTTTAAAATCCAAAAATACATTCAATCTATAAAAATATACATGGCATTTACACTAAGAACCGTGGGGCTTTTTCGCTCACATAATCCTGCTACTTACCCTTCAATACTGTCAAATAAAATACACGAGCTACTGAAAAACAAACATCAATGCACATTGAATCGAAGGCTTCATATCAATCTATTGAATATTTCGCGATAAACCATCTTCCTAGAATGGGCCTAACTACAATATTAGGAGTCAGTATTGTAAAATCAAAACCTTTTGAAAGTGTACAGAAAACGAATGCGTTACACCCACGGAATGAAAGGAAGATTAAGTCTAAATGCTAGCGATAAGCGGGGAGCGGAGCAGAAGCCATTTCTGTAAAAAAATAGATGACGCTCGGTCACATACAACCGATGTTTCGTTTTTACCAGGTACTTATGATTATTATGTAATTTAACTATGCATTAGAGTACATTCAACGAAAATCTACTCAAAAACTATTTGATAACCTTTGAGGTTACATTAAGTGCTACATTAACATCAAGTGTTAAACCACGTACTCCTGCCGTCTTGTGCATCAAAATACGTAATTTTTTTGATAAAAATACACGAAAAAACCTAGTTCAAATAATTAAATCAGATGCTTGTGACATATTACTTATAACAATTAACGTTCATCAACAAAATCGCTCGCAGCTTGCTCTAACAATATAGGTAAAACCCCCGCTTTCCGCGATCACTGACACCTAACCTCAAAACCGTCTTGTCAAATAACTCTCGTGCATACACTAGGCTCTTGATGGGGGACATAAAACGCGCCAACAAAGAACGAACCTCCTACCCGCGCGTCAACTGCGAGCGTTGTACGTTACTGCACATTACACTCACTTGTAACAGCGATGTGACATTGCTTTGATTTTTACCATTTTATACTGAACTTAGTTACAGTATGACCTGAGTGGATTTTTTTGTGATCAAAGTACCTAGAGTTCTTCCCAAGGGTTAAAGCAGTCACCGTGATTCTTGTTAGTCAGGAATTAGGATGTAAGATAATTAATTGTAGTTTTTTTAGAATTATAATAACAAATACGTCTAGCTTTCATCACAGATTGGCCTGCATTGTTTGCCGTCTTGCACAAGCTTTTAACTACAAACGCTTTTTTATATTATGGGTTACGGACAAATTTTAATGTTGCTTTCTTTAAAATGGTTCACATATAGTTTCTACTGGACGTAATGCCCAAGATTTGATTTTTAGCTGCCAAAAATATTCACAATTAGTTGCTCATAAAACATAAATAAACTAGCAGAAATTTTTTCTTAATAAGTGATTAGTAACCAAGTATCGAGAGTGTAATTCTTTCTCTAGCACAAGTCTTATACGTTTCTAAGAAAATCTGATTGGAGATTTGATCTGTCGCACGTTTGCCTTTCTCAATCGTTAATTAGCTATCACGTAATATGAACTGCTTTGACATTTGGTTTATAAACATACCTTTTATTTATAGTAACAAGTTCTTTTTTTTGTTCGAATTTTCTTAGCTAGGGGTTTGGTTAATATGTTTCGATATTACCAAGATGTTCGCCCGTTGCTACTTGGGACTTAAATGATACATTTGCATACTATTAACATCTGGTAGGATAATAATGTTCATACATGTACATTGGTTAACAGTAATTGTACAATTCAGATTGAAAATTAGGAGAGACCATTTAGTTACCATAACTTTTTTGGGAATAAGTGGGTCCTTTATAAATAATTACCTCAGTTTTAACCATTAGTAACAGTGATAGTCTATTGATATAAATATTCACATTATCATTGATTATAATAAAAATAAAATACATGAAAAGAATATCAATAATGACAGATATACAAATAATAATAAACATCAAAACACATAGTAACCAAAAACTTTCACACACTGATCAAAATCAACACGAAATTGACACTTTGGGAAACACATTCGAAATATAGAAAAGTGATTATGCCCACGCACATCACGCACGCGTGGGCAACAGTCACGATTGATACTTAATTACCCCACGTTTGCCCATCAACACTGATATAAAAATCTTAAATATTGTTTTCCAATAAATTTTATATGTAGGCAATCGTTGGGCTACGTTTATTGATTTCGAAATACTTAAGTGCGTGATGATTTCTGAAGGTGGAATTTAATTATGAATTAATGATTTGATTTGCATCTTAGAGGCGCCACTGTTTTGTTGGGTAATATTATGTAGTACTTCATTTTAATACATGGCATGTTTTAAATGTAATTCTTTTGGTTTGTGTAAGACTGAAAATTGTTTTAATAAATCTCAGTGTAGTGAGAATTGTCGATAGCTTTTCGATAGTTCCAAAAATGCTTATTTAAATAGCTATATGTGGTATACAAACAAGTTATATTTTAATTCCAGTTATTTTTGAGTCCAAGACTGAGTACATTCCTAAGTTAATGTTGGATGTGAAACCACTACACTAATTCGGCGTCGTAGATGTCTTCATAGCACAATCAATTTCAGTACGTTGACACGTTTTAAGCAATCTTATTTCCAATGTGAAAAAGAGACAGCGCTTTACAAGCTCTATAGCGTTGTCCTCTTCTAAGTCTCTTTATAAAGCCTCAGGTCTTAACACCATTATTAAGCTGGCATCTAATAGAAATAGATCCAAATGAATATGTCTAAGCTATTGCCATTTGATCTCTAAACCCATTAACAACTGTATACCAACCTTTGTACTATTTCAATTGTCCTGACATTTTCTTAACCTCTATTGAAAACTTTACAGCCTCTTTTAAAGGACTTTTAGGGTCAGGTAGGGCTAAGCTAGGATTTCTAAAGCACTTTAACTTGTTTTTTCTGTGGTATATTGGAGTCAAAACTCATCTTGCTAGATCTAATCCTAAACCATATATATCCTTACTCTGTAATACCGCGCCTGTTATACCGCGAATCGAACCCGAGACATCTGTTTGTCAGTCGCGCACCACAGAGGCATCTTAAACCAAATAATTAACAAATTAAAATCGATGACTTTAGTTCCGAGGCTCTGTCCAAGTTGTTTAGTTCTTGAAAAACGTTTATTTCATCCGAGTAGGATCCAAGAATTACTTAGTTACTTATTCTAATGCAAGAATCTGTTCAAAAGAAAATTTCTAAATCCTTTTTGCTGACTGTGTGACAGCGTGACACAGTGTATAGACTGCACAAATCTTGAATATAAAATTCTCGTGTCACAATGTTCGTTCCCGTTCTCCTCCGAAACGGCTTGACCGATTCTCATGAAATTTTGTGAGCATATTGAGTAGGTCTGAAAATTGGCTAACATCAATTTTTCATATCGCTAAATAGTAAAGCTTGCGAATCCTAACATTTTTTTTTAAATTATATGGCAAAACAACATTTGCCGGATCAGCTAGTATCTATATAAAAAAAAACGTATACAGTACATCAGAGTGCCTTAGTTGGAAAACACAATCTACCTCCAAGTATCTATTACAAGATGTAGTCGGAGTGCTTCACCGGGGTATCGAATCTAATTATCCCGACAGTGCGACGTTAAGAAATTATCTCACGGATCGACGATGCAAAATGAGCTTTATTAAGGCCACGGCTTTTTACTTCTTTTGTTATCTTCGAAGGTATTTTACCTTTATTTTTGAGCTTGCTGATGTAGTTTCAGTTTGTCGGAGAAACGCTCCCGAAACCAAAAATATAGCAAATGAATGATAGTGTTAGGGAATTTGATAATGGTGACATTAAAAACAAACAAAAATACAAAGTTATGGCTTACCTATATCACATAATATACTTTTTACCCCGAAAAATGTATTTACGTGGACGAAGTCGCGGGCAGAAGCTAATAGTGTATATGAGACGATCCAAAACAGTGTACCAAATTGGTCATAGTATTTTTTATTCTACACACTATGCTCAAACTTCATAGATAGTCAAATAATCGTCGGTAGTTTATCATAGATCGCACGTAATACTCCCTCAATTATTTACCGACTTCAAAAAGAGGATGTTCTCAATTCATTCTTTTTTAACATATAATTTCTTTGTCAAAAGTAACATAAAACATTTTCATAAATAAAAACGTTTCTTAACACACATTTATCAGTAGGCACGTGCAATAGTTTACAATAGTTATCGTAACAATAGGCGGTTACGATAACATTAAGAGCGGCTTGTTTAGCCACCGGGTCAACGAACTCACCTGTACCTACCTTTACTTTGTTTGTATGGTCAAGTGACTTGTTAGTGATTTGTTATTTTACTAACATTTTCTATGTAATAATACAGCCGTATTAGGCCTAGATAAGGTATTTAGGTGTGTATGTTAGGGGCTAAACTGTTGCCAACTCATAGAATCCAGGATATTATTGGCGTTTTCCTAATTATTAAATGTACCAATATTTATTTGTACCTATATCTTCGTGATTAGTAATGCAGTCTTACTTTGACGAGCGTACTAGTTTTATTTTAAAATAATCTTTGTTTTAGTATTTATAGATACATATTTGAACATAAATAACGTTCATGCTGTACCTTAGAAGTATCATGATTAAAGAAAGCTATCTATGAAATTTCGGCATACGTCAAGGCATTATTCTGGGGCCCTATTTGTATCCACATCTACATTTAGTCATTCGAGTATTAAGGAGTTACAAATGCAGACTACAGTCACCCGTATATTGCATATTCCTTCCTTCTTATTTATACACTAGCTGACCCACGCAACTTCGCTTGCGTCACCTTAGAGAATGGGTCAAAATTACCCCGTTTTTGTAACATTTTTCGTTGCTACTCCGCTCCTAATGACTGTAACGTGATGTTATATAGCCTATAGCCTTCCTCGATAATTGGTCTATCTAACACTGAAAGAATTTTTCAAATCGGACTCACATTTCATACATCGAACACACAAACTTACACATTGTAGCTGAATTCCATACACCTAAGTAAACTTTGGTTACTAAACGCAAGTCACAGGTCGCCGAGGTCGTGCGTAACGTCTCATTCAAACCCTGTTTACAGCTTACGTTTACTGTCTATTGTTCTTTCAAACGGAAACACTAAGGACTGATTGACTGGAGTTGTTGAACTTAAATATCCTTGGATTTTAGTAAGGCTTTTGATTGGATTATTATTACTTTGAATAATTATAATAGAGGAAGCAAAGTGTCTATTAGCTGTTGTCCTATTGATTATGATTGATTCTGAATTATTGTGCATTTCTATGATGAAAAAAGTTTGCTTCTTGCATTGATTAGTAAGAAGTTCGTATTATGTTTTCGGTCAGGCGACGATGATGACACTCCAAAATTTTTGTTTGATGATATTTACTGCTAAAAAGATGTCGTAGTATTTATTAGAGTAAGTAAGACTTTGTTCAAACAGGTCTGATATCTAGTAACCACACAAACTTGAAGTAAAAACCAGATCTCTTGTCCTTACAGACAAAGCTACTGCGAATAAACTCGACCCGTCGAATTGTAATTCACCGAAGCAAAACAAAATAACCTATTGTTACCTACCTCAGTTTTACATACTTGTGTAAAAACATACAAAAAAACCTCCAAGGATCGCAGGTTTTTTACACACCATTCGATTTTTATCCGTAACTTTATACGGAGGCGAGGAGATATAAATTAAATCGCCCCAATACTCAGTCACTCTTGATTCAGAGTTAAAATCAATTCATTAGTGAGCACCAATAAAAAGTAAGTGTCTTTCGCTCGGACACATTAACAATTCAAGGAGGTAGAAAGAGATAAAAAACGTAATGCAAGACCACCTACATGTCTTGGTGTTGATGTAGGTGCGATTTGTCGGCAGTGCGATTAGTCGGTGAGGATATTTATTGGGCTATTGTAAGTGTAAACTTGGTGTTTTGGTTTCACTGATTTTGTGAATATTGAATTATTTTTGCGTGAGGACCTTTGCAAATGAGTGAGTCAACATGCAAGACTGCGTACTCTGATAAAATTTGGTTGGTCCTCCTCAGTTCTTTATGAATTTTGTTTGGGAGTAGATGGATTTGGCTTTTAAATGAATTAATGCTTATAGATAATTCATTATCTATAAGATTTTAATATCAACAGGTGTACTTAGTTCTTCTACATAATAATGGGTCAGAACTTTATCTATCTTAGTTTATGAAATACCTTCTCTTACAATTTATTATTGTATCATTGAACCCACCTGTGTATAGATGTTAAATGCCCTTCCTTACCGCAAAGATACGACTAGTCGGACCTTCAGTTTCTATCCTTATACGGTAAACGGAATAAAAAATCCTGAGACAAGTGCAATTAAAGTAGGAATCGCTTCACCCGATTATAAATCGCGACAAGCGACATTTTTGTCGGACTATTTCAAATTAACTAGTAAGTTATGCTAGTCAATTAAACGTCTACTGCGATTTTGTGATCGGATTTCTATCATTGAGGTGCAGTGGAGTTGTTATTGTTTGTAAAAATATTTTGCTCAAATCTTTTTACTTTATATCTCTCACTGTACTTAATATTTTTGCAAATTGAATAAAACAACTTCATTTATTCTTAAAGTAGCAAGTCAATTTTAAATTGGTATAATTTTTATGCTACGCAATTTCGTTTACGATTGTGTTGTTTATTTGTAACATAAAAATGTGAACACCTGTAAACTACCTGAAAGGATTCCAGTGCTCATGCCGACGAAGAATCCTTACATGTAAAAGCCATAGACTGCTTAAAGTCAAATATCAATAATACATGCCAAAAAATGCAACCCCAAAAAATTTAATTCTCAAATATATGTCACACGAAATCGTCTCCATTCCTTCTAAATCCCGAGACAACTACGATTTTCTTTTTCCTCGTACCGTCAGTCCGAAATGAAGTACCTTCGTCCCATACGTTACCTACGGAAGTGGACAGCCAGAGTGAAATGGCTGCTGCGTCGCTAACACCCCCCTCCCCCCACCCCTCGCAGGCTTTAATTAAAGGCCGGTAAGGTTTTAACACGTCTCTACCTTTGAAGGAGGATTGAATCAGGTTTTTTTAGTTGAATTAGGGGTGAGATTAAGGGAGGTCCACAAAGGGTTGCTGCCTCTGATGTTTGGTTTTGGATTTTTAGGAATTTTTCTGAGTGTACTTAGAGTGTAGTAAGGAGATGGGGCCAGACAGACGAACCCTATCTATCTATAAATCTACATTTTGTTGTATTAACAAAGGTTGGATAGAATTTGGTAGCGCGTGACAATGGACTGGTAACTTGTTGTATTGATACTACTGTCTAGATCGGTATTAGGGGTCCGATGCACGATCTATAGCAATTAAATATTGCCTTATTAACAATAAAAAAATAGATTTTGACTGCGCATAGTACTAATTTTAGGTTTTTGATATCATTGCTCTGCAGAATAGAATCTCCGTTTTAGCATATTTGTTTGTGATCACCAGTTGCTTCAAGCCTGGTTGTACTTTGTACCCATGAATTGTATGTACTTTAAGTTTTTCGTAGCCTAATGTTCGTCTTTTATTGCCAAGGAGCATTTTATTACCGTTTATGTATTGTGTAAAATTGGGGTTCTAAGCGTTTTACTAATTGCGTTTTTCTTTATTTACAGGTAAGTTTCCCGATTATATCGAGTATTTCAAAAAAGTTCACAAATGTGAGTATGGTCTGTAATTAAATCATCACAAATTCCTACATTTTCATTTCCACCAGATAACCTAGTTTTACTTTTAAATCATCAACATCAAAATTTCCAAAGAAATGATGATATAACACTAAAATTTTATCGAACAATAAATTTTCCTAATAACACAGAATAAGTCTATCAGTTTTAACTTATAAATTTACGACTACTTAAACTTTAAAGCAAGAGCTTTAAAATAAATAAAATATTGGTCCATGATTCCCTTTGTTTATGTCGAAACATCTATAAAACAACTTGAATCACAACACGACATAAATTCTATTCGACAAGAACGGCATTTTACGAATAAAATAACAATAAAAAATACAACTATTATCACTCGGCATTGTTCAAATTCTTGTTTTAGAAAATCCGCTTTTATTGTGAAGATTTTTATGTCTATATTATAATGTATAGATAAAAAGACAAAATGTCTGTTTGTTAGTATTTCTTAATTTTGTCCCGCGACCTCGCCCACGCTACGGAAGCTATTTTACAAGCGTTTTATATTCACAGTGTTGAGTATAACGCCTCTTCACTTAAAGTGAGTGGTGTTAGTGACAGCGGGGACATAAGAGAAGCGATTTTGAATGTAAAACTTATACTAACTTATAAAAGGTTGGAAATGGAATTCGAACAAGTAAAAGAATGGTTAGGTAGCTGCGTATTACGGAGTTTCGAAATCGATTGGTGGTTTATTTTGTATACCAGTTAAATATATTCATTCGTTTTGGCTCAATGATAAATACAGAGACCTAAATGTAAACTGTAGACAGAAATACCAAAATTTTGATATGTAAAATATAGAGACAAATAATTGTGATCCCTATTTATTTATTATTAAGATATTACATAGTACTTAAATAACACAAGCAGTTATACAGCTATAATTTCTAGTCGTACAACTATTAAAGTTATTTGTATAGCTGTTTCTATTTATTCCCATGTTTATGTTATACTTTACAAACATTCATATAAAAGTCAAATGCTCACATAATAATCCATATTATTATTCGTAATTGTTATTACTACAATATTATAAAGATTTGTGAACATCGGTCCAACGCTTGACCTCTCGCGTTACCGTCCCATTGGACTATGGGAATGATCGAATAGAGAGTGTACCTGTTCATTTATCTCATGGCTAGTCAATCTAGTGTCAAAGTCGTTCAAGCCGCCCGAAAGGCCTTTGACATGGCTTAATGACTGATATTTGATTGACAACAATTCGAATCGTCTTTTTACGTGCAATCTAAAGTACGGAGACGCTCAGCTCCTTTTTCGCTATGTAACCACCCACTTTGGGAATGTCCGCGCTAAGATTGCTTAACCTTCCGATATTTTATTGACCGGTGAGCGTGGCCAGTTATGAGCGCCTCTTGGTGGTAACATTATTATAATAAAGATTAGTCGCTGACACTGAGGCCTCATAAAAACCTATCCATATTTATACGGCGGCGATTACCCGATTGTCGTCATGATTTCTCTTCACCAAAACACGTTTGAAATACTTTAATTCAAATTTTATAATGTAATATAGTATAGAATTCATCGGTTATTGTGACAGTATAGTAATGAGAGTATTATGAGTTATATCGACAGAATCATAAACTTTATGTTTTAATGATACAAATATATTTTTAATAATAATAGTTGACAAAACGAGTGTTTGTTGGTTATATAGTTTTTATGGCAAATTATAGTCTATATACGACATTTTTGATTATAAGTTGAATCAATATTTTATTTGGATATGTTTAATAATCGTTTTGTTGCGTGTCAGAGGTGAATGGGAATACCAAATCGCTTAATACTTATATTTTATTAGACATCCGTATATAGACATGAGTTGAACTAAGAGGTATAAACATTTAACTCCCACGCAAGTGGTCGATGGTTACACCGAAACACTCCAATGACTTTTTCATGTGTGTATGAGAAAATAATTGCCACTTGTTTTAATAGTGATGTAAATAAAACACCGCGATAAAACCTTGCATGCCGAGAGTTTTTTAACATAGTTCTTGAATGAAAAGTGTTTGCACTTGGCCAGTATGCTGGACTTAAGGTCTAACCTTTCTAACTAAGAGAGATTCGTTGTTGGCCAAAGATTCTTCTTCCTTATAGGTTTCTTACAGTGACTTCTAAGGAAGAAGAGTTGTTACTTCTAAGAAGAGTCTAACCAAGAGAGACATTGCATAAGGTGACCTTTGCCCAACAGTTAGTCAGTAATGGATTTCGAATCTACACTAATATTATGAAACTGAAGAGTTTGAGTGTTTGTTTGTTTGTTTATTTGTTGGTTTGAGTGCGCTTATCTCAGGAACTACTGGTGCGTATTGAAAAAATATTTTATTGTTGGATAGCCTATTTATTGAGAAAGGCTATATGCTATATATCATCACGCTACGACCAATAGAAGTAGAGTACCAGTAAAAAACGTTACAAAAACGGGGAAAATTATGACCCATTCTCTCTTATGTGACGCAAGCGAAGTTGCGCGGCTCAGCCAGTAGCAAATAAATTCAGAGATTTTTCTATACCTGTAGGCGTTATTAGTAAATTAAATTTATATTTTACAAGATAATAATTTGCCTAAACACCATTAATGGTTATATTAGCCTAGATTTAGTTTTAAATGTGGCTGCTTTGTCCGAGGTGGTAGGTCAAGTGATTTACCGGTCACGATAAATGCGTGGGTCTTCAACTGAGTGTCATTAACATGAGTATTGGTAACAGATTAGAGATTAGACTAGTTTGATATCCGTTATGTAAATTATACTACCATTTGAGGCTTTGTTGAAGAAAAATTGTTGATAATCAATGATAAAACAATATTGGAATCATCCTTAGTTGTTATTGTAGTTGTTTGAATTTTAGGAAAATTAAAAAGGACCATTTTTTATGCGTGTACCTGATGGATTCTGATCTGCCCCAACTTGAAACCTAAGTTTATTTCAGTAAACTGATCGAGTTGTTGCCACATGCGTAAAATCAAGCCTATTTCCGACAGTGCTAGCCAGAAATAAAAAAACGCCACTTGCTGCGATCCTTACAAATATCTCTCGTCCTTCCTTATCTATACATCTTGTCATTCGACCTGTCGTACGAATACTACGCACATACCGATATCTTCTGTCTTTCATACCGTTCTCTCCAGGCTCAATTTTACTACCTAATCATAGGTATTCCTCATTAATTCTGTCATAATGACCTTCTAGGATGTCTCTTTCCTTGCTAGATTTTCGTACCTAATAAACTGATTAATTTTGCTATAATCATCAATGCAACCCGACACAAAAACCCATAATCCAACGATCAACACACATACACATGTACACGCGACGTCGTCGACTGCCCGTCAATGATAAGCGCTCGATGTGACGTCATAATACTATCGCTATCTCCCGCAGCGTTGTCAACCATCACTTCATATTTAGTTGTGGCTGATAAATTATCCGGATCTATGTGATATACGGGCTTTATTGTTCCGTGTAAATCGCTAATTAGGAAGCAGTTTTGTTAAATAAGTGTAAATTAAAACTTAGTTACTCAGTTGCAGATTTAGATTGTAAACCTATTTTGTCAAAAATATGAGCTGTTTGTTTCCCAAAGACTTATAACTTTATATTTTTTTTTTTTTGAAAGTAAAGTTATAAGTACGTAAAGTTATAAGTACGTAAAGTAAAGTTATAAGTAAGTAGTATAAGGTTAGTCACATATCAGTATTTTGAATAAGTATCGGTTAGCTTAGTAAGAATTTTGATACTTTATCTGTAGAGTAGGTTATTTAACAATTATCCATATTATAAGGCCCGAAAACTTTAAAGCTATGTAACTATAATATGTGTTATGGCCTGAAACATATTGGTTTTATTAGGAATAGTACTCATGTAGTCATGGCCATGTCTTTACCACAATGCTAGAAGATGGTTTTATAAACAATAAATAAGATTACGCTGTTCTGGGTTGAGACTAGTTGTCTATTCGCATCCATTTTTTCTATATTCATAAATGCCCTTACATCATTATATTCACTGTAAAAGGTTAACAAAATACGTAATTGACTATTATTATAGTGGTCAATGGAGGCTTGAAAAAAAGCCCTTTAGACATATTAAAACAACCCTTTCAGTTTCCTTTTATGTACTAGTAAAAGATACCCAAGTCTTTTTCCAATAAATTTTCTACTAAATACACGAGAAAAGGTGCATCCACACCATTCCACTCCTTTGAAACGAGTCTACCTAATTATACGTTATACACTGCTGCCCCGCGGCGACAATGACAGGTGTATTAACTTGTCAAACAGCAATCGATATCGTACTGACTGCATTGTCGAGAAAAATTATATTTTATAGTCGTATAATAATGATGAAATTGATGGAATATATAGCTTAATTTTAGGAATTTTATGCGTCATGTTTTATAAGTAAACTGGTGTAATGTACTAGTAAAGCCCGCGGCTTCTATCGTATTTTTAACCGTTTAGTATCCTTCTGTTCGCTTGTTTTTAGTATTTTTTATGAATAATGAGGTATTTATGCTTGTCAAAGTTCGTAGTTAATGTAAAATACAATGGATAATATTATTTTAATTTTTATTTGTTAATTAGGTATGGCCTGCGGCTTTACTTGAGTTGTATTTATTATTCATTAGCTCTTATCAATTACCAGAAGAATAGTAAAAATAATAAGTTAAGAAAGGAGAATGGGCAAAATAGTATGGAGCCTGGGCGATCCGCGGCCAAACTTGATTTTTTGTTTTTTTAATGTAGTTTAGTCCTATAATTACCGTGTAGAAGTTTTATTGCCGCGACGCACTTATATGACGAACAAAATACATTTTTGTTTTTGAGCACTTTTAATAGTATAAAAACATATTTTTGGCTTATATTCGGAGATTAAATAAAAAGTACTATTTATATTATTGCATACAAATGTAGACATTATTAATATTCGAACAATCATAACATGTAAATATATAAATATCGTAACAAGTAAACATCTTGCTCTTCTATAATATATTCACTGAGACGACTTATCTGTCTTGAATGCTCAGCTTAAAAACGAGGCATTCATAGCCAGTTGCGCTCACTGGTCGGTAAACGATCTGTTGGTTAAGCAACCGTTGGCGCGGTCATTATATAGATGGGTGACCGCATTGTGGTATTTGAACTAAGCTTCTCCGTGCTTCCGAGGGCACGTAAAAAGTCGGTCCCGGTTGTTGTCAACTAAGATAACATTCGGGCGGCTTGAACAACTTTGAAACTAGGTGAACCAAAATTATGATAGATAGATACGAGTTACGATTATTGTTAATTTTGATGGCATTGCAATCGTTATAAGAAGATGTAACGTTATTAAACAACATTAAATGCATTACAGACACGAAATAATTGTATTTGTTCTATGAAATTCCATTATATTTACATGTCAATATATTGTTTCCTGAAAGGATTGCAGCGAAACGTTCTTAGTAAAAGTTGTTCCTAGTTATCATTACTTTAATTTGACACTACTTTCATTAATGGCCGCCGACCGCCCAGGAGTGCCCATTCTCCTTTATCGTGATGATAAAAGTTCAAGTATATAACTTGTCAAGGTTTTGTTTTAATAACTTTTTAACATAGGTTAAGCCGGGGCAGGCCACTAGTATATAGTATAATTTTAAATACTGTCCACACCACCTCAAAAATAAACCGACCAATTCAAACAAAAAAGCATTCTTTCTTTTTAAATTCTCGAAGATATCTTAAACTGTCACAGAGGTTTCATAGTTATCAGTGTACAGTGTTGTATATTAATATATAATAAATTGATTTATACGTCTGTACGCAAGGCTCATGGTATCAAGAAGCGTTTACACAGGCCGCTGTGGGTGACAGAAAAGACTGGGGTTTAAGTTATGAGAGGGTAGCGATTTTATGTTTTGAGGTTTGGCTTGGGATCGAATGGCTTTTAATGCAGTTGTTTATCGAGTGTGTAACGGTATTGTTTCATATCTGAAGCTAAATATTATGAATAGTGGGATATTAAAATGTATGATGAAATTCATATTTAACTGACTTAAAAAGAAAGAAAGTACGCAGCAAAATATTAAATTACGCCATAATTACAACCTTTACCATTTAAGATATTGTTTAGAAATATCTCAGACAGCCATGACTTAAGAGTTATAATAACATTCACTTAATAATAAAAACCTTTTTCCGTTCAGTCAATAAATACGTAGGTACATAATTATACGAAATACTTTAGGAACTGAAAAAAAATATCAACCGTCTTATAAACTGCTATGAGATCCTATGCAACTAACTCGAATAAAAAATATGGGCAAAGGCTTTAAACTGTATATTTTTTACCCGCTTCCGCTTATATCTTGGAGCACCCACCACCGTCCAAGACGGAGACAATTGGCACGTCACCACCAGAGGTCGCTGCTTTTGCAAGTAACCACAAATCACGGGTGTCCGGCCCGCTCGCCGCCGCCGGTCAAACAGTGTGCATGCACCATTATACCCTGTGACGTCATTACTCATGTTTTGATAAGAATTCTCACTTGGATTATAACGAGCAGTGACGTCATTATGCACTCTTTGGATTTAAAATTTGGGTGTTAGATTAGTTAATTGAAAAGGTGCGTTTGAAGGTTTTATTTATTTCGAATGCTCACCGGTTGGTACACGATCTGTGGATTAAGCTAACCTTGGCGCGGTCATTCCATAGATGGGTGACCGCATAGTGGTATTTGCAATGGACGTCTTCGAGCTTCGCAGGGTACGTGAAAATCAGTCCCGGTTGTTGTTTATTAAGATAACGGTCGTTAAGCCACGTCAAAGGCCTTCGGTCGGCTTGAACAACTTTGACACTAGGTTGACCACTAACAATACGATGAGAGAGAGATTTTTTACCCGACAAGCTGATTCAAAAACTAGACTTGGTTTTTAAGTGTTCACTTCCACGTGCTTATGGTTAATTTATAATTGATACTTTTCTATATTGGTGTGTTGAGGCGGTGAAATTTTAGATGTCTGATTTTCCTAGTTGAGAATCACAGCTTTACATGACGCCACAAGAGTTACGAAACCTTATATATGAGCTTAAACCTCTATAATTAAATAAATAACATGAAACACCGTTTTCATTGATTTCATCTATCATCTCAAAGTTTTCTATCACTTTTTTTTCAACCCTTATCAATCGACTTTATACTTAATTCAAAAGTTCACGTTAATAAAGTACTTCAAAGAAGATGTCAATTACTCATACAACTGGCAAATCGGAATATAACTCTGCGATAGTCGCACGGATTTTAATCTGCGCTTGATAAAGAGGACGATCGCGGCGAATAATCGCAGGCGAGTGTGTGGGCTGAGTGCGATTTGTCTAGGCTTAGATTATGTTCGGATTAATATGTTTTGTGATTATGTTATTGATGTAGTGACAATTTTGTTAAATGTTTAGGCTGTTGAGGTGACAGCAGTGTTAGCTTAGTAAGTAAAGTATCTAATGCCCGGTTTTTGAGTACATTTAGCGGTAGTTTATCTATTAAATAGAGATTTTTTATGTAAGTTTAAACGCTATTGAATAGATAAACTACCGCTAAATATTCCTCAGAAACCGGGGGTAAGTAAACTTTCATGTAAGTGCTTGGTTGTAGGAAATCTCTAATTAGTTTGAAATTTTAAGATGCTACTGATAATATAATTAGGTATATTTTTTACATTGCTTACCCAAGGAACAGAGTTTACATTAGCAAAATATATACATTACATTCTTTCAACCAACCGCTTAAATTAATATATTAATAACAAAAAAAGCAATATAAATTTTAAAATAGGTAGTAAAGTAAAGTTACTTTAACATAATAGATGTTTCAGAATCTCCAAAATCAAAAACCATACCAATCACATACAAAAAAAGGCGAAAAAACTTGATTCTTTTTTAATCCACATCCAACCCCTTCCGGACATATAAAAGCGAAGATAAGACCAAACTAAATACCGAACTCTCTTCTCGGAGGCCTTATAAACATCCGTCGGTCGTCCCTTGGCGGTCGTCAAGTGAAATCACTGCAAGACTTGCATGCTTGCGAGAGAACGAGACAGAACATTGTAATATAGTGTAAGAGCGAAAGAGACAGTGCATAGACGTTTTGCAGTCGTCATAATTTTGGTCCACAGACTAATAACAGAGATAAACCTGGGTTTGTTTCTTTGTTTGCGTTAGTTAGGGTAATTCGGGTGTAAGATAAGGCTTCAAGTAATGTTCTTTAGTTATGGGCGGTTTGATGTTTTAATTTGATTCCAGTTAGATTGGTGGTAGAAGTAAAGGTTTCTATTGCTTTGGTTTCAGAAATAAGTGCATAGTTTCTTATGCGTATTAGTAAGAAATACAAAATACTATCGATGCTAGGATATGGATATTATTGTCTATAAAAAACTGCTACATATGTACCTACGTCCAATGTAACTAGTTAATATGTGGAAAATATAATATACAGCTTAAACGCCCGGCTTTGCTCGCATGTTATAGATTGGGATTAATTTGTGATAAAGTAGTTTGACCCGGGTCTTTACCTATCGCGATGGCAATTTTTATCTAAATTGGTTTAACTTTTAAGTCGTCATAGCGTAGCAGACGAACAGACCTTCGCATTTATAATATTAGCAAGTTTAGATTACCATATATGTATTTATTTCGCATATCTTACTAAAAATCTTTGAGAAGCACTCACGTATAAATATTAAATGTATCGCAGTAGTTCACATTTGTAACGTCGCATGGCGCGACAAATATCTTTGGCGTCAACTGACCCGAATTTAAAATAACTACCCTATGTCTATTATGCAAAGTATTTCATCGATTCTCATATATTTTTGGATGATATAGAGGAAGTTAGAGTGAATATTTTTAAAGTTTACATTAATCGTTCTGGTAGAGAATGTTATATACGCTGTGCTTTGCGACTTTGTTCGAACATACAAATATCCACATCACTTAAACATTGACGTATTTTTAATATTAATAGGATCTTTTGAAAAACTTCTTGTTGAATACATACTAAACGTATTTATAGAACCTTTATTTTATTTATAACTACTATTAACTTATTATTGTAAAAGTATAAGCGCTTTTCGTGTATTTCTTTAAATCCATCATTTTAAATTCGTATAGCGATGCAGTAAGTCTCTTTGTGTATCACCTTTGTGCGTGACGTCTATGGGACAGCCCTTATGAAAATATTGTGCGTCAGTGTCACATGTCGATACTAGGTGGCGTTACTTGTATTATGTATAGGGGTGTAGGAACTTACGCACTTTTGTGTTATTTATTACGTTACAACAAAATATTTTTAACATGCGTTTTAAAAATGTTTCGGTTGTTTAATATATTATCTAATTAGGCATAGTATATAGTTTTCTTTTTAAGATTAAGGCTCTATAATTCAATTTAGTTTACTATAACAAGTCTAGTTGTGCCATACTGACAGTGACTGCCTCTTACTTATGTTAGAATTTAGTGTGTTAAAGTTTGGAAAACTGCCTTGATGTGATCAGGGTATCTTTATTTCACATGGATCTGTGGAATATAATCTAACATGAGCATTATGGACTTATGGCCAAATGCTAAAACGTCTCTCAACCTCGGGCTACTTTTGAGCATCATGTTTTGTTTGTCACTTTGACGTCTAAAATAGCGTCAGAAATAGTGTAAAGAATAGTTCAAATTAAACGATTTGAGTCTGCATTCAAACAAATTGTGTTTATAATACCCCGTAAGTAGTTTCCATATTTCAAGTCCATATAATATAGGTATGCCTGCTATAATATTACACGTATGTATAAATAACTTCAGACTTCAGCACAGCACAGCTGGTAAGCAGTAGTCATTCGTATGATAATACGCAGACTGCCGACTAAGCCCCTTCAGATGAAACTGAACTTTGCATGAAATAAAACGTAAGGAACTATTCGTTGCATTCGTATCTTCCAGGGACTTATATTTCTAGTGGTTTTTTAAAAACACATTTTTTATTTATGTGTTCACTTGGCCCAAAACTGCTTGATTGTCTTCTTGGACTAAATGCCTTACCCCTTCCTCGTTAGGGTGGAGATTCTTACTTGGCAGTGGGACAGTCATGGGTTAAAAAAGTGCATTTCTCCCTTGAGTTTTATCGTTTCTTGTTGGTAGAAGTATTACGTTGATAACTTGATTGAACTTGACCTATGTGAATTGTATTTGTTATCATTTTCGTAACGAATTAATTTGTAGGGGATTAAAAGTATGTAAAACTTTTTGCTACAAGCTCTACATGTTACTTTTGCTAAATGTAGCACAAAGCACATCTTGTTCTTTCAAAAAGTCTCTGAAAAAATAGCAGAAAAAAATACCAATAAAAATAAAACAAGCCATACCTTTAATAACCTAAAAAGGAACAACGCAAATATTAATAAAATTATGTTAATACATATTTTCTAAGGCCCGTCACACACGATCGCGCGTCACGTCATTCGCGAACGCGGCACGTCACGGCATGACGCGTCGAACATGACGCGTGACGTGCGTCACGTGACAACCGTCACGCGCTGTGACACGGCTTACTTATTCATAAGGGAAAGCGAACGGGCATGTAATTATCGTAGCATTTTGATATTTATTACACGGATTTGTTAGGGTGTGGAATGAATTTTGGAACGTCGTGTGTGGTTCATAATTATTGGTGTATTTGGTTTCGGATTTGATTGATTTGTTTTCATTTTGATGTGTTGTCAAGACGTTTAATTCAGTATTGGAATGTCATGTCACTACTGTTGTTTGATAGATTTTTTTAAATAAATTTGTTTTTATATTAGGATATTCTAAGATTAAGCTACGACTACGCTATTAATCCTGTTAAGATTAAGAATATCATAATTAAACGAATTACGTGTACTTAGTTATAAGTGTAATCGCACTTGTAGTAAGATATACCTATTACCCATATTTTTCATTCATCTCTCATGTCTATAAGAAGCCTCTAATACATAAACATTTTATTCCAATATCCTTCAAGAAAATTATAATTATACTTCAAATCCAACAGAATAAAACCATAAAACATTGTGTATCTTTCACAGGTAAGTGCGGAATCGATGCAATTTTCTCGGACGTGCATCATGCTAGCTATCTATCAGGTGGGCTATCAATCAGGCGAGTGCAACGCTTCCTTAACATCTATCATCCGAACCTGATGCTGTAGTAGCACGTGTGTACTCGGTTTTATTGTAACGTCTTTTATGCACTTAGATTGTTTTATGTGGGTATGTTTAAATTTCATTATACATTGCCTACTACCCCTTAGGATTAGAAGTGATTTTTTGTATGTTAAGATTCCTTGATGTCAGGTTATTTATTTATTTATTTAGGTTTATGTTAAATAATTATTTTGTATTTGCTAACTCTTAAAAAGTCATTGCTTTTGAGACATTTGAAGATTCTTGCCCCTTCTTCGTTATGTATGGCATAGTCTCCTGTTGATTTCTTCAAGGACTTGATTTTTTCGCGTTAAAAATAACCGTGGCGTTGGCGTAGTCAATGTCTTTACTTTTTGAGTAGCAGATTAAATTTCTGAGTCCGTGGGTCAATTTAGTAATATTCTAGATTTTGATGTACGTCAACAACAAATTGTGCACTAGGTACAGATAATTCACCACTCGGTCGTATTTGTTTACTTTTAATCAAGTCTTTAAAATTATAGTTTATATTTAACACCAAATGTTAATTTAGTTTTCTGTTCGTAATCGGGTTGTTACATTAATTTTTGATTTTATCGCGCACTAGAGAATGCAATTACGTCTGAACAGAAATCAGTACAAATAAATACATTTATTTAATGACAGCTGCGGTTTAAAATATACAGATTCTGGATTAATATTAAGTTTACATTTAATTCCTATAGCTATTGACAGAGTTCAAATATTAATATGTATATTTAAAGATTTTGCATTCAGTTGACAGGAATTTTAAGTGGTCAGGGATCCAATGAATAAAGTATACGTAGGTAGAATTGTATTGGTCTCTTATTCACTTCGCAAATGGTAGGACATCATGTCCACGCTGAGGGGTTGAAGTTAAAGGTTCTTTCGATAATGCATGGTTTGTTGCTATGCTAACACTATAAGGTGATCAATACAACTAACACGATTCCAGTCTAACAATCCAACCGTCATGCTAATAGTGCATGACCACATTATACCGTGTAGCAATCAATGCCTTTTGATCATCTGTTTCACGTAAACTGCAGGTAGCTAAAGTAACGAACTTTATGTTCTCCAAATAGATAGTCCTGATTTATTTTCTACGTCCAGATAAACTGAACAATGTAAAAAACTATGTTCCCGATAAGCCGTTGGCTGCACAGCGACATCTACAAGGGAAACATCGCACGCGATTTATGCTTAATTAGAACCGACATTACTTACTGTTTTAAATCTATTGGACTTTAATTAATCATGTATTTGTGCACCTAAGTTCACTTTCGCTTGCCTTAACCGGAAAATCATGTCCTTTTATTTAATTAGCGGGTCTAATGAATTCCATCTCGGGTAGCCGCCTAATTAAGCGGACAGTGTGCGCGCGACAACGCGAACGCGCGTGTCGTCGAGATGCGTGTGGGACGCCCTTTACTTTTATTTTTGCTTGCAAGATTTTTCCTATGCGTATTTTTTAATTGGAGTAGTAAGTTTCGTACAATCTGATATCATAGTCACTGGACACTGTGCTATACTGGTCGAATACAGGTAGAGAAAGTAGGTGCCCGAAGGTGATCTAAATGGACGGTCTATTGCGGTAATATGAAATTCTAAGATAAATCCATCGAATATGATAAATTGAATATGATTGCCATAGTTAAATGCGACCGAAATGTCTGAACTGAATCGCAAATAGTTTCTGCAATAGGCTATCAGCTGGCCCTCCGACCGCGGGTGTTTATCACTGGCACTCATATCCTAAACGTTGGTTAGATAGCCACAAATTGTCTAATATGATCGCACCGGTGCAGTCCGTAAATCGGTGGATAGCGCACGGCGGCGTCGCTTGCGCCGGTCGTGCATCTGATATGCGCCCGCGCCGCACCACGCCATCTATCGTCGCGCGCCGCAACCGATCTAAGTAACGAGTCGATCTCGCGGATAAATCGTCGACGTCGCCTTTCCCCGCTCGCCGCTTGTTAGGTGCCTGTAATTAATGATCGCTCTCAATCGTCGTTTCCTTACCAGCTATTATGATTTTGTATGGGTAAGCCGTTGTTAATGCACCGCGCACCGAGCGCATTTCTCGTCGATATTCTCTAGACAGGTTGCCGATAAACTAACTTGCGTTCACTTACAAAACGCAGATACGTCATCGTTGCGCAGCCGGTTGACAGATAAATGGTCGGTCGCGAACGATTCTTACGAAATCGGCAGACATTCGGACGGCCAATCTCTGACCCGTGCCGGTCCCATAGTGTTCTGTTTTTGTCTCAGTCGCCGTCTATAAATTATTCTAAATCGGGCCCCTATTAGATATTCAGAGGTTAAAACGGAAAGCTGGTGCATTTTACTAAAACATTCCCGAGTCTGATCGTATATCAATCGTTTCGATAGCGTCTCGTAGTTTCGGTTCCAGGAAACAATGCGTGCGACCTGCTACCTGTTGGCTGTCGCTCGCGATTTGTGGTCGCGGTCGCGGCCGCTTGTGTGCACTATCGCTTACTTTCCTCATGATTATAGGGCTGTCCACCGAGCTTTACATTATGCGCATTTCAGCCTGCCCTTTTGTTGTTTATGATTCACTATCCTACTGAACTTTACGTTTACTAAGGAACGCATCGTAAATCTATGAATGTTACTACTCAATTTAAATTTAGTTCATGTTATTGTTCTAACGAAATAGAATATTACAATAGTGTAATTTGTAGCTATAGTTAAAATTTCTCGGATTGACAATTGAACACTAGATCATTTCGCAACTTTTAAAAACCAATAGTTAGATTTTTATCTAAATGTACCTTGTTACGTTAATAAAAATTAATAAGCTAATTGTGGGACAGTAATGTAATTAATTAATTATACGCAAATCATAATGATTGCAAAATTATCAGAACCTATATCAAATCATAATAATTAAAGGTATAGTTAAAGACATTAAAAGAAAATTGATTTGTTTAAAAATTATGTGTTGATTTTACTGCAACCCAACCTGCAATTGACCACTGTGGTGGATTCAAGGCCTAACCCCTTCCTCATTCCGGGAGGAGACCCAAGCAGTGGGACATTAATAGGTTAAATATTATTTAATAAATTTTCCAAGGTCAATAAAATATTCCAAACGTCAAATGCCAGCCCTACAGCATCGCGACACGAGTGCAGTTCACACGGGCGCATTCGCACACACGCGCGAGGCATTCAATGATATCGTCCGAATAAATCTCCGCCGTGCTATACCACGAGATGGCCGCTTTTGTCTGCACCCCGCCTAAGATACCGAGATATGTATTCAAATATTACGTGATTTATACTGATTTTTTAAAGACTCGGTTGGTATTAGAATGTTTTGTGAGGTTTGGCAACCTTCGTTCATGTTAATAAACAAACGCAAGAGAATAGCTTTTAAATTAAGTCTAATTCAATCATCATTAAACAATGAGGCTCAAAATTTCAATTCAATTATGTGCATGAAAATCATTTTTGAAATCAATTTCGTTTTCAAACAACAGATTCAATCTGGGAGGTAGAATAGAAAAAATCGTAAAACCATGAAGAAGTCTTAGAAGAAACTAGGCAGCCTTGCTGCGAGAGGACTTCTACAGACGTTGATATAAACACAAACAACGAACACAAACCACTATGTCGATTAATTGTCTTATACACCATCCATACTTACTATACAAAAGCTTGTATTTTTATTGTACTATCACGGCTAAACTATTGAAGCAATTAAAAAAAACCGTGATAAAAGGACTCGAGAGAATACATACACATACTTTTTCTCAAAAATTTACTCCTAAACGGCTCATATGGGGATGAAATGTTTACTTCTTCGAAGAAATAGTTCAATGCATCTTTTACTCTATATAATTTCAGTAAGACTGACACATACTGTTTGTATCACCTACAGTACGCAACAATAATGTCAGCTCGTGACGTCACGCGGTCGACAACGCGACAACGCGACATGTTTATTCAAATCTTAATGCCCTATCGTAATATTTAAAATTTATAACCAACGTCTAAATGCGGACTGGAGCGAAGGAATGACGGGATTGTGGAGTAGTGAGAGAGAGTGGGAAGCGATAGGACGCGATATTTTGTAGTTCGATAGGCGAAGACAATTAACATAGAAATAAATAACAAAAAATTTAAAGTACCTATTAAGTGTTAGCAACTTAAGATAACTAGGTAGGTATTTAAAACAGTTTTCGGATTTGAATCGTGTCTTTGCTATGTGTCTCACATTAGCATACAAATCAGTGGCAGTAATCACTCACTCAGTAATAAAACTCATTTTAAGGTTTTATCAAATGTGTTTTAAGTTACAGTAGTAGTACAGTATTTTAGGATATAATAATATGGACAAAAATGCAGTAGCATTTCGTTTATGATTGTTATAAATGAACAATAAACTGTGAGTCTAAGAAATGGGACAATAACAAAACATGATTTCAAATAATTTAGAAAATTTGTCGTCCTTTATCTCTTTTGGTCTCATCGCAGATAGTGTATAACAATCCTAACTATTATACTTAAGGAATTTTATATTTTTGTATAAAACATAAATATGAATGATCGTGATTGGGCTTATTTAAAAATCTGTAATTTGTGATGACACCTTATATTTATAACTTATATCGTACGTGGATAGTTTTTATTAATTTTGTTCGGAATCGTGCTCTGAGTGACTCTTTGATATCTTTTGAGTAAAGTTTTATTTTATTTAAATGGTTTGGTGCTAGTTTAATATTTCAAAGGTAACTCCTCAACTTCTTTTTATATGCCAATAGGAAACCTAGCATCTTTTTTGACTTATTAGGGCTTTTACTACTCTACAATTTTTTTACAATAATTTTCGGGTACAGTTTGTAAAGTTTCATCACGATGTTATCCTTCACCGTTAGAGTAAGTGATCATTATTTTGAAGTCCTTCGTATTTTACGGTTCGCACCATCGACCATTTGCGTAGAAGACGTATACTAGACCACTATGCTATCACTGCTTTTTACTTATCGTCTTAGATAGGTTAATGTAGAGCACCACAATCAGTACCGCAGTTTTCTAACACTATCCACTGCCGACAACCGGTGAGTTGTCGAAAAAACTTGCGTGACAATCGGTTCAGTGCCTCTAGTGGGTGTCGTAGAAACTATTTTAGCAGTACATTTTAAATGTCAATTCCTCGATACTCGATGGTTCCATTTGTAGAGAAGTGTGCTACAGCAAACTGTGTAGATACGTAGCACGTTTAAAATACCAATAAAAATACTTAAAAAATATCATAGTACAGTAATCTTCGTCATTGTTTAATGTTATTTCATTTAGTATAACTAATCGATCGAATGATAGCCGTGCTTTATTTATTGACCCATTACCTGATGCCCATAACATCTTAAATTGCTTTGGAAAATTGTAATTCTCGGCTCTAATCATTTTGATTGGTATTATAGCGTTTGAAGATATAATTGCTGTAATGACTAACGCCACTTTTGTTGGGCAATTCGTAATTAAAATGGAGTAAGCAGGTCCGTTGGTTTTCTTAGTATGTGGTCTGTAACTGTAAACTTCCGATTTCGTAAGTTTTTTGGAAAATAATTGCGCTTGCTTAAGTCGCTCCGAATGGCTGGATTTTTCACCTTGCCACTACGATTACGCACGGGGGTGTGTTCGATTTCCATGCAAAATAATTATTTGTAGAATTGACAGATATGATTTAACTAACAGTTTTTAAATTTAAATTGAAAAGTATTAACCGGAATTGTCATCTAAATCATTTTTAAATAGGTCTACGTTTCCTTATGTGAATCATACACATATCTCAACGGAATCAAACCTGCTATCACGAACCGGTTTTTCAAATGCATCAAACCTTCATTTGTAACCCAAAAACGAAGGAAACATATATCAATACAGAACTTAATTTATTCTTTAACTCAAGAAGGGATGTTCTTATCCATTTCGTGTTGTTTTTTTATTTAATATATTGAAATAGGAAGATGTATTTTGAACTTTATTAGCCATCGATAACGAACACCTGTTGCTTGACTATGGGAATTTGAAATAAAATACTTGCGTTCTTTTGTAAAAATATTTTTAATAGTCTTTAGTTTCTGCGAAGACAAATGAGAATAAGGTGTGAGACATTCCCTGTGTAATATTGCATATTTTGAAAATGTACTGTACATTAAAGTTTTTGACAAGATGTATGGATGTGAATGAAGCAAGGGAAGTCTGTTAAGATCGTACTAAGTGGCGGCCTTTTGTCAGTGCCTACCCCTATGAGAACAAGGCGTGATTTTATACATATATGTATAGTTTTATTTGCGGAGACGTAAAATTTAATGTGTATTTGCGGAGACGTAACAACGATATCCTTGCCGTTCCATGACATCTTCTTGCATACTGTTGTATTTTTTGTCGTCTTCTGCGTAACGGCTAGTTGCTAAATTCTAATACACATAGTTAAAATGCGCAAACTCTACTTTTTATCACTAAATATTTATAAAACAAAGTCCTCTCGCCTCATCTCTGTCCATTCGCGAAATACCTCAAAATCTAAGTAACAATTTTTCTTACGGTTGACCAATACATACAGCGATTCCTGAAGAAGGATTTCATGCGTAATTTTTTGGAACTTTTGCGTAAAATAACTTTTAAGTCGAGGTTGGAGCGAGGAGCTAGTTTCAGATAAAACTAGAAAGATCCCGTGAATTGAACGCAAGTGAAGTAGAAACTAGTGTGTGTATATATTTAGCCACAGTACAGTTGTCATATCACTCCTAATTTCTCAATTGTCACGGCACATTGCTGCCAACTGTACGTGTGAATAAAGTACATGACTCGTGACGTGAATGAATCAGCGTGATGGTCGTTTAATTCAGCTTATCATAACTATAATTTTAGCACAATTAATTATTTCAAAGAAAAAAAAATCGACACTCTTTTGATTGACAAATATAAGAGGGGAGACGCAAATGATTAAACTTAGGTAATGCTTCGGTTTCTGCCTATCCTTGTGGGAGAAGGTCGTGTTTTTATGTATGTGGTTAAGGTTAATTACCTTAGACACTTATAAGCGTAATATTACACTTTAATTGGTTACTTGTCAAAGACGTGCGTATTTGCTTATGTCATAAGCAGGTCTTCTTGAAAATACCTGAATTTTTCTGTGTTACATACAAATCAGTTAATTAATTTATATTCAATATTTATTTATCAATCCTGTGTCAGTATCCCGTTGCCAGACAAAGGCTCTTTCCGTAGACTTCTAGACTCATCTTTGCCTATTTAATTTATTTTAATTTTCCAACAATGATATTCGTAAATATGCATATTCCATAAATCATTTGGCTCATACCGCGCATATGCGCACGCGCACTGGATCACGCTCAAAGTGCCACTGTCATAGTGCGCTCGCGCCAACTGATATATCACCCGATTAGCGACACTATGATGGGTAGGGAGACTATATGTGAAGAGAAAATTGGGATTTGTGTTACATAATACTTTTATGTATAAAGAAGGTACGAGCGTACTAATTCAATTATATAGAGCTTATGTAGCCTATACTTAGATGGAGCAGTGAAGTCATCAAGTAATATAGCATGCAATCTTTGAGTTACTTCTCCGATTTACATACATAATATGACGCCTGTTACACCGAAATATGTAGAGCCGTACGAAATACACTAACAATTTGACAATTCCAATG
This sequence comes from Anticarsia gemmatalis, assembly GCF_050436995.1. Lineage (NCBI taxonomy): Eukaryota > Metazoa > Arthropoda > Insecta > Lepidoptera > Erebidae > Anticarsia > Anticarsia gemmatalis. Next base: position 13,655,970 of record NC_134748.1, on the reverse strand, counting down.
TTAATACCATCAAATAGGGGATGAGCCCATTGCCAAATACTGGGCATGTTACATTTTGCCCGACCTGAGAATCGAATGACGTCTGGCTATCATAGGTTGTTCGTCGCCCAGACCATTTAGCCGTTAAAACGATCCCATAATATATTGAATTTATGAAAAGATAAAACCATTATTTTTACCCTTATAATAAAGACTACAACGGCCCGCTGCAAGAAATTTGACGAAGTATTTTCCTAACCTTGTGATTATCAAGTGTCTACACTAGATGACGTTTCTAGTGCTAGTCGTTGTCTCAAAACTGTCTTAGATCATGGTGTCCCTACAGTTCTGACATGACATATCATCGGTCGGTTATTTCAGTTGCGCAAGCGACTGTGTTGATGATATCGCCGCTAGTTTATGATGTTCACTCGATATGGTGACAGTACCAGCAGTACTGACGAGCTGCTTAGAAGAGGGTATTGGTGTATAGTGGGGAGTTGGTGATAGAGTGGACTAAGGTTTTTTACATAATTGATTTAGACATTTTAGATAGTAATTCATTTGCAATGAAATTTGTGGTATTAGAGTATGTTTCTGATTAAGTACATGTTTGGCTATAAGAATTGCTTGATCGGTCAATCGAAATATACAAATATTTCAGAAAAAAACCAACGTTAAATAAGAATACTTACATCATAGAATGTAGATCTGGAGGTGTCTTTAATTGCAGATCGTAATTTATTTCGGATGTATGCACATATTTACTTGGTCTACAATACAAGTCCCCTAACAAAATACGTTTGAATTATTTGCATTAGGTGGACACTGAAGAATTCTGAAGTTTACGTAAAGACTAAACAATACTGAACATATCTACAATCCTAGTAACGTTAACAAGTTCTCAATGATATAGGCGAAGACAGTCATTGCATCGCTTGAAAATTCTTAACATTCATTCCATACAATGCCATGAACACATAACTGTAGTAAAATCTTCGAATCACACTAAAACTCTACGAATTCAGAATCGAATCCACGTGCCAACTGTCACTAATCTATCTCTATCATTAAGACAAGAAGCCACCCAACTAGCACACAAGCGCTATAACAAGCTGTACAATGGCCGGTTAAAGGATTTTTATAACGCCTTAGGCTCCTTAGTAAGAAGTATAGTGGTTCTATAAGCGGCTACAGATCTCTTGTAGCGTCAAATAGGCCCATACTGTCCAGCTTATAGCTCGACATTGGATCTACAGTGGTCGTAAATAGTAATTATAATAGTACGTAGTATAGTAGTAATACAGGAGCGCTAAAATAAGATGAAGGTGGTATAATCGCGCTACAAGAGCTTTTTCGCAGCTTCGTGGCGCTTACCAGCTGTTGTACAGAGGTGGTTAGCGCCACGAGCGTTCGAAAAAGCTCTTGCAGCGCGATTATACCACCTTTACCTTATTTTAGCGCTACTGTGTAACGGTTATAAATGCTAACGCTCTAAATTAGTAGTATAGTCGGTTTATTATGGTGTAAACTAAATATATTTTTTTAAAATGAATCATCAGTGACAAATGAGGAGACATTTTATTTTTACGGATTGGATTATTAAAATAACAAGTAGTCTATCGCTTTTATTTCTTTGTGTACGTGATATGAAAGTGCGAGTTCAAGTTTGCTGTCAATATATATGTATATTATCGTCAATATTTTCATGCGCCCTCAAAATATTCAGTTTTAAGTGCAAAAATTATATAGATATGTGGATTTGGAAATTGTATTTTGAACATGAATAAGACTTTGAGGGTTACAGATAATTTAATTAGGGTTATAGGTAATAAAAAATGATTTTAATTATGTTAACGTTACTAGGCTATAGATTTATATGATCTTCAAAAGATCGTAATAACCTCAAAAAATATGTTTACCAAATGCTATAATGGCGTCTCGATCAAGCAGCTCTCAGAGTTGGTTACATCTGCTCTAGCGCCTTAAGCTGTACAAAGGCTCTAGTGTTTGCTGTTGTAGACCTCAAGGTTTTGCAGTTGTGGCATAGGAGTGCTTCAATACCTAACTGTTTTGGTCGCACACAAGCATTTTACTCGTACTTTTAGGGGTCAGTCGTTGAATATTAAAATAGTTTGTATTTTATTTTATTTTATTTTATTTTATTTTATTTTATTTTATTTTATTTTATTTTATTTTATTTTATTTTATTTTATTTTATTTTATTTTATTTTATTTTATTTTATTTTATTTTATTTTATTTTATTTTATTTTATTTTATTTTATTTTATTTTATTTTATTTTATTTTATTTTATTTTATTTTATTTTATTTTATTTTATTTTATTTTATTTTATTTTATTTTATTTTATTTTATTTTATTTTATTTTATTTTATTTTATTTTATTTTATTTTATTTTATTTATTCTCTAAAAACAGTTGACAGACTGAACCACCACTGCACCTATGTAAATATATTATGATAATAATTTTAAGCTTTAGTATAAAGGTATATTACTCGGTTATAGCGCTTTAGGTGCTTAACATAATTCTGTAATCCCCATGGCTGTAAAAATGTTTCGAATGATACCTTATACATCTATTTGCCGTACAGAAGCCATATAAATATCTGATATAACGCTCAAGGCGCTATTAAAGACCTACGCAACTCGTTTATAGATGAGTAATACACTAGCCCTAAAAAAATCTGTTATAGAACCTAAGGCATTACAAAAAGCTTATTTACGCTCTTGAGCGCTATAAGCGCAACGCATAACTCCGTTTAAACTCCTTTATCTCCTAAAGTCCCCTTATACAGTTAACGGTGTTATAGAAGATTCCATTAACTCAGTTATACTTCCCTAGGCTGTCTAGCGATGCAATTACATGCTCATATATCACTATAAGTCATTAGTTTCCTACTAAACGGCTACTGTCCCGCCTAGCTGTTAAAGGGTTTTTTAAATAGCTAGTATACAACTTATAGAGAATTGTACAGCATTTGAACGACTCTTATGCAACTATCAGGCTGTATAACGACTGTATAAGCAGCTTGTGTGCTAGTTGGGCACCCACTAATAAACTAGGCATGCACTACAACAGTTCTCTACATTCTAAAACCGTATCTCAAAGGGTTTACATAAATATGTCCTTAAACACACTTGTCATTACGAGACCGACAGATACAAGGCGTCCTGTCCTATACACAGAACAAACTTAACTACACAAACATATTTATAGCAAATTAAACCTTATGTGATTAAGAATAAAGGTGATTAGAAATGTATAGATAAAATTGTACAGTTGTTGGAGGCGTAAAGCATCTGTCATTGGTTAACAAATGCTGACAGAAATTGATGCCTGTACTGACAGTGAAAAACGCGGAATCGTGCGTCCGCCGACTATTTTTAGTCGCACAGCTGTCGCGTCGTGTCGCATCAAGACGTTTCTGTCGACTAACCTTTGCCTGATAGACGTGTATTGATATCAAAGTGATGCTAAATTAATCTTGCGTGTTCGTCTGTTTGCTTTATTGGTTATGACGTGGGTTCCTGTTGTACATTTGTCTTTGACAAATTCTGGACTCGCTGCATCAATCTTGGACTGATCTTTGTATGAGATTCTTGTTGACCTTATTTTTACGTTTAGAATAAAACTATTACGAAGAAGCTAGACTGTTTTGAGAGAAAAACGACAAAAATCTTAATTTATTGTTGCCGAGATTTCGCAACTGCTACAAATATAATCATCTACATATTCAATCTAGTGTTTATGCGCATTTTCCTATAAAACAATGTTCAAAAATATATAAGAACACACACATTTGGCTAAATATTATGTTAACAGATCAAAACACTATAAATAATTCTACATCTTTAGTTTTCTAAAGCATAAAGCATCTTAGTCTAAAGATGATAATCATAATCGTCCTGGCCATGGTCTGTTAACATTAATTTCTAATGAACTAGTTTAATTATTTAATTTAAAACAATATGAAGACTATTAAAACATACAAATCATAACAAAATCCTTTTAATACTCTTAAATCATATCATTAACTTATCATAATCCTATTTCTATTCAGCACAAATCTATATCATAATGACTGTCTCAGTGGGGCAGTGGTTAATTGCGTCGAGAGGTCGTGAGTTCGATTCCCACAGGGAACAAATATTTGTGCGATTTACAAATAAATTGTTCCAGGTACGCTGTTTGTGTGTTTGTTAAAGTCCCCGCGACACAAGAGCAATTCTTAGTGCCGGAGATGTTTAAGAGAACACATTAATTTAACCCATTAATTTCCGAATACTGAGTAAGGGTCTTCTTCACTTATGAAGAAAAGCGTATTAGATGGTTTATCTAAAACGCTTTTCATGGGACACATAGGAGTTTTCATGGACACACATACTTATTGTTCTTAGAAATCTTTTCGATCGAATTCGCTAGCAGTAGTTAAATATAAATTCTAAAAGCCAGGTTTACACATTTAGTGTAACACATTACGATATGTTCAGTATTTGGCACGTCTCCGTACATTAATACTGCGTTATGATTGAATGAGACATACGAAACGTCACCGGTTCAAAACTAACATAAAATCAACGCTTTGAAGTGAAAGAAATGAATGGTGGACTATTGTTCATTGTGTTTACAAATACTAGTTGAATCGAGCCTTGCTCTTTCAATCTGTAGTAAGATCCCGCCATTCAAAAGTACAGTTCATTATAACGAAATATTACTGTGTATTTTTCTAGGAATTGAACTTACGTCTCCCGTAGGTATTCCGATGTTTCGGCGAAGTGACTACCAATACCACTGCGTCACAGACTTTAATGCAATAGTACAAACATGTTAGTACTACTAATACATACCTATCTAAAAGTATACGAAAGCCTTTCTTCTGACACATAAACAAACACATTTCAAGGTAAAATGTGTACTATTATAATAAACACGCAACGCGAAAGTTAAAAGCTATGATTAACAAATTAATATAGTAGTAGATCTAATTTCTATAAACTTAACTTCCATATCAAGAGTGAATTTTAATACAAATAACGGACATAATAAATATATAATATACCAGAAAATCTGATTTCTATTAGTTGTTAATTGTGGCTTACGTGCGACATAGGATACGAGAAGCGGATCTCGTAAAATTTTATATACATGTCTTTATACGTCTAGCCGGGTGATAAACTAGCGTAGTTTTTGGTGATTATCATAATTATTAGTGTCCGGACCGATGGTCGGTCTGCCCGACATGTATATTAATTTTGTGTCCGATAACAAATGTGTCATAAAAATTGATGATTCAGTTAATTGATTTCAAAATTCTAGCTGTCTTATTCGTTATGTTTTCAGTATTTCTTTTCGGGTATTTAAATGGCCGTATTTTAAGTATATTAGTTAAATTATTAACACATTAATAAGAGTGTATTTAATCCTTTCTCATACGTAGAAACGATCTTATATCAACGGTGTCGTTCGCGGGAGTAATCAATTACAATAGCCCTGCCTAATTTTGTCAGAATCGCTTCAGCAGTTTGCAGGTACAGGACAAACAAACAAAAATTCTCATTGAACAATATAAGTATGGATTACAAAGTACAATCACCCACAAAAACTCACGTAAAAAAATGTCACCAGAATTTTTCCTCGAGTAGCTCTAAATTTTACCTCTTAAATGAGAATTCACGGACATAACTCGCAAGATATTTTACTGTAACATACGTGTATTATGTATTTCATAAATATTATTAATACGGGACCCGACTGAATTAAAGCCAACGAAGCGGACTGCCACAATTTGCCACAAGTCAACATTTTTTATGTAAATGTTCGTTCCTACCTGCTTTCTCTGCTCTACGATTAGGTTTCTCCAAGGATAATTTTTTGGGCATGAATTTTCTTAAATTTCTGTGTCTAGGATACCTTATTTTGCTATTTGCTCATTTAGCATGATAGAAGACATCTAAATAAAGAACAAAGATTTATTTATCTTTTTATTTCTGAATTATACTAATGTAAAGCTTATTTGGATTTGTTACATTTTTATACAAAAATGACTAAATGAGTTCTGATGAAATTCGGCGTACGGATACCTGTATAAGCACAGAGGACTTCTCGTCGCGGAAAATCCTTCCACGCGAACGAATCCGCGGGTAGAGTCTAGTAGATTTTGTCTATTTCAACATTTTGATAGTTCGTTATTTTAATAGCACTGAAAACTGCTTAACCTTGGCAGTAGTAAGTGCCCTTTGTACGATGCAGTTCAACATTTTCATGCAAAATTATCTCTCAGCTGAAACATTTGTGCTAGAAATACTATTCCACCACAATAGCAAACTAACATTTGATTTAATACCATTTTGATTGCCAACAACCATAAAAATAAACTACTCCAAAAGTATTTTGGTCATGACATTCTTAATTATATTCCATTCCTTCATTCTTCACAAAAACCCAAAAATTATGGCCGAACAAAAAATGCCAACTAACAAACTAATATAACATTTGGCTACAACGATAACAATAAATAACTCTTTGTATTAAATAACGTTAAAAAGCTTTAGCATCCGTCACGGCGACTTACCAAGATCTCCGAAATCTCAAACTATCGTTTCATCAATCGCCTTAATAACAACATATCTTTGTTTTCTCATTGTGTTCGTTATAAACTATCTCTAGGGTATATTCTATCGGAGGTTTATAGCCTTTTTTGACATATTTGTGATGGTTTCAGAGATCGGGCCGCTACACACGTTAGATTTATAGATTTCGAGTCATTTCTTCCGAGTGTACGCGGCGGTCATTCTTTTGTGAGGGGCCTTTTTTCTCTTTTATGTGATGTTTATGATTTAGTGTTATGTGCTTGTGTTATGTTTTTATATAGTTTGATGTTATGTAAGTGAAGGACGGATGTTTTAACGTTGTTGATTGTATCGCGGTGGAATTTTTATTGAAATGTGTTATGTTTACTTACTTATGTTAATTGTTGTATGTTATTAGTGTGTTTAGAGACATTGCAACTGTTAAATATTATTAATTTTGGTGTCCCATGGGAACGAGTCTTTTTAAAAAATGACTCGGGAATAATTGTTTATTTCAAGATATCAGGCTTTTATATCCAAAGTTGTGTGTATGAAATACACCCATGTTTCGCCATTTACGTTCCGTTAAATTCCTACAAACTCTAAAGAATATTAGATCAATAAGTGATATAATATGACAATAGGAATTTCTTGGACCGGGAACTAAATCTGAAATGCATAATGCGCTGCTACAAAAATTATAATTAAAGTAATGTGATTTCGAAAAATCTTATGATATTGCATTCTTATACTTTTTCACAATTGTATTTTCAGTTATTTTTGTAAAGTTCCGTAGCTTAAGGTATTTAACTCGGATTTCTTTGTAATCAGCAATAAGCAGCTTATTATCTTAACCTGTTTGCTGATTATCGTTAAATATTGAGTGTCACTGACTTTCCAAACACTTCAAATATATTTTTATAGTATTCACTTCACTTAACAAACCGACCGTAGTAATAAAAATACGTGTCTTTAAGTATACTCTTATTATAATAGTGTAATTATACAAACATCATATTTCGAAAAATAAAAAAAAATATATTTTTTGCGAAATTGAAAATTATTTTAACAACGATTTTAGTAGCGGTTAACGTTCACCGTTATTTTTGACCTCGTTATTTAGTAACGTTAAATTTAAATAGCAGGTGCTATTATTTTTAATGTCTCACACGGTTATTTAACACTTCAAATGAATGTAATAAAAGCATTTATGTTTTACATTTTCTTTAATGAAATTACACGTACAAAGAATTTTATGTACCTTCGTAAATATTTCAACAATTACAAAATACGATTTCATTGAATACAAAGTTGGTCACAATGTATTAGTACATTTATTTTTTAAAGTTAAGTTATGTTTTGCGAGTCATGTTTCTGGATTAGCAACCGCATGATATTTTCCTTCTAACATTTCCAAGCAGTTCTTAGAGGTGCATTACTAACTTTTATCTATGTTAAGCTATAGAATATAGTTTTAACAGTAAACTAAAGCATCATCATTAGAATTTTAAAGTATGTCTCTCTGTTACCCTAATTTATCAGGGAGATACTTCAAGAGACTTAAAGACTCCTATTCACACATAAACAACAGAGGGCATTATTTTTTTTAGTGCAGTTGCGAGGTATAGTTTGTAGAGTACAAAACTATAAAAAAAATCAGAATAAAATTAAGACGGTCGATCCCAGTTAATATTAATTAAGTTAATAGTCATTAAGCCAAGTCAAAGGCCTTCGAGTGGTTTGAACAACTACATTAACTACAAACCATGCGACAAAATAAATTAGAATCTCTTTCCAACTAAAACTAAGCATAAACAGCCACAATCTGAAACTCCTCAAAGATCTTAAACAAACATTCCAACAAATGAGTATCACGTCCAAACCGATAAGTACAGTCACGGAGAAAAGTTAAAGGTCGCCAAGGATCGATAGACGCAGATGTCGGCATTAATCGGCGCGTTTAATCCGTCCGCCGGCGAATAAATCAACGTTAATTGTACCTATTTATATTTATCAACTTGGCTAGGGTTTGGGCGCGACTGTACTTTTTGATTTTGTTATTCATTTGAGGTTAGGTGGCTAGGGTTGGTGGTGCTGTTGTTTTCTTAAAGAGGATATTAGTAATTTCAATAAGTCTTTTTGTTAATATTAATCGTACCTATATTGCATTCTTTACTAAACGTAAACTGAAGTTTTCCAATATTTTATTATTCTTTGTAGACTTTAAACACTCTAATTTAATCAATTTCTGGCTTACTGCTTAGCAATGACGTATTCTCTCCGAAAATGAGAAAGGCGTCATGCTCATCAAACTAGAGCTTTAGTCCACCACCCTAGTATTGAGTACCTTAAATAGTTCAAGATTTTATAAAACACAATATTTTCCGTCACTTTCCCTTCGACATTTTCCATGAATACTACCATACATTGTAGATTTTTACTCACCTTACATCTCAGTTTTATATAAAGTTACAAGAAAAACAAACAGATAAAATAAATCGCAGAAGTCTTGCACCTAGCACAAGACAGGGACAACGGACACGCGGATGATAAAATGCAAAAACTGTCTCGTGAGCTCCCACCGATGACGTCACCACGAATTAACTGACGCTACAGTGGTGTAGAGTCGACTTGCTTTGATAATTCTTTTGGGTATTATTTCTTTTTAAGTAATACGAGTCTTTTTTTGACGTGCTGTTTTGAAATTTTGCAGCTGTTAAGATTTTTTGTGATTTTGAGGAGTCTGTAACCATTTAACTAGAAGTATAACCGCACTGTTGCTGTCAAAATCCAACAGCCAACCGTTGATTCTTGTTTTTTATTTCTATACCTGATAGCTATAAACTTGTGACTAAAGGTATTGACAAAGTTGGCAGTGTTTCACGTATGCACATAGTTGATGAAATCGAAAATGTAAATAGGTATCTTTTCTTGAAGCGAATATGATATTTTTTGTACTCTCTGTGACAATTTTCTATACATTATAAATTCTACAGAAAATACTAACAAAACGACTTCTCTAGGTGTTTTTCTTTAAACAAAAATAAACTTATAGAAGCGACTCCACGCCGCTGTCCACATTCCGCCCACGGCATCCACTGCAATGCAAGCGTCATACCTTGTCTATTCGTTATTATTGTACACATGTTATTTTACAACTTAATACATACATACATACATGTTTCCATACAAGTTCATACAAATAAACCTCGTGACAATGTCCGTTTGAAATGTCCAGCGCAGGGGACAATGAGATAATGATGAGTGTTTGTGTGTGTGCGTGACTTTGTATTACATGTGTGTGTGTGTGTGTGTGTGATATTGAAATGTGTGTAAATATTTAGTTATGAATGTTTATGTATAGCGTGTTTTGTTTTTATAAGTTATATACAGGTTGTTTCCTCTTTGAGTCGTTTTTTTTTATTTCTGTCTTAGCTGTAATATAGCTTATTCCGGTGTAGTGGGTTCGATTCCCATATCACATGGTTTTCTTGGTGTTTTACATAAATATATAAAAATCACGTATTTTCTCAAATCACTGTTGCTACGTTTTGCATCCATACGTGTTGTCATACAGGTTTTTTTAATTTTTACATAACTCTGCGATGATTTTTGTTAAACCACTTCAAAGTCACTAACCCCCGGTTTCTGAGGTAAATTAAGCGGTGGTTAACCTATTCAATAGCGATTAAACTCATATAAAAAAAACAGTTTGATTACTAAAACTACCGCTAAATGTACCTCAGAAACCGGGGGTAAGTCTATAGCAATTCAATACCAAACACAAGGCCAATAGCCATAACTAAGACATTGAAACTGATCAAATATCACATATCTGGGCGTACAGTCGCCGTCAACGTATAAAGACAGATCTATGCAGTACAGTCGGGCACAATAAGCTTCACGTGTCACTGACAGTTATATCGCAAGACGCACAATTTCGGACTGTCGGTCACACAATTCTGTTGCTAAGTGTACACTGCATAGACTTACAAGTGATTGGATTGGATTCGATATGTCTTAAGATTTGATAGCTAGTGAGATGGAAATTGTATGAATTTTGGTAAGGGGTGCTACAGAATGGATATTAATTGCCTTGTTGTTAGATTTTTAGTAGAGGTATTTAGTTTAAAATACTCAGATTTTTTAGTAAATGTACTCTCTATAAAAGAGACAGTTAAGCTTGTTATTTCTTGCCGAATCTAATGTTTTATCTTACCCGGTGGCAACGAGACTAGATTTTATATTGTATGTGGAAGGATTTTAAAAAATAAAGTAGTTTTCGAAAGAAAGTTTATCCAAAGAATAAGTAGCCATTTTTTATGAACTTAAATCCAGCGCCCCTAGCGTGCGTTACAAGAACTAATTTAACAAAAGAATGACAAAATTCTAAGTCTGTTAAGTAACATTCGGGAACTCAATATCATCTGATAAACCATTTATTTTTAATTTTCATACATTTGAGCCCAATATTACATAATACTAGATCAATTACTTTAAATTCAATACTAAATAGTTTCTATCATAAACCAGAAGCTATGATCTGCAAGCTGCTTAGCGGCCATCTATCGAGCTGCCAAACAGTGATTAATACGAATATCTCAATATGTTCACCAGTGGCCGGAACTGCTCCTTTGATTTATAGACTTGTCTTAATATATCAACTAATAGCTTACCATATAGTTTGATATTCTGAGAGTTTGATCTAAAATCAGTTTTGACTTAAGACTTATATAAACTAGTTTTCCGCCCACGGCTTTGCCCGCGTATAATTCCAACCCCTTTGGAGAGGAATTTCCAAAAAATCCACTATTTGTGCTTCTAGCTTCTGGAGTTCAATAGTTTCTGCTGTGTGTTGTTTGTCAGACTGTCAGTCACTAAGTAACATACACTTGACACTAGAATGACCACTAACCATTCAAAAAGAAGAAGACAGAAAAGTTTAATTCCAAAACTATGTTGGCAATAAGTAGTGCAATGAGACTTATGGAGTCTACTTATCAAAATCGCCAACCGAATGACACGTATTAACGACTTGCAGTCAGTAATTCTTTATTTTAAAAGAATCATGTCGATAACTTGTAGAAACGTAGTCATGACTTCAAGCCCCAGACTGGTATGAGTGAGTAGTGGTAGTAAAATTTGATTGAAAAATATAATTTGATTGAAAACCGAAGTTTAAGGCTTGAAAATGTGCTTTTATATGGCAACCGTACATTCTTCATTGCTACCAACCTTCTTATAAAATTAGTTTTCAATACAAATTGCAAAAAAAAAACAACACAGTGGACAGACCTGCGCTACAAGTCAAATAAAGTTCTGATCATATTTATTATTCTATTTGTAGCCCAATTCAACTTCATAGAGAAGAAAACTATACCACATCTTTAAGCTTATCAGCACTGTAAATAGTCTATCATCGCTTTTCAATGTACAAATTCGACTACAATCAAACACTTATCAATTCATGCAGCCTATTCTACCCCACGATTTAAATACCCAGACTCCATCCCCCAATATAAGCATATAGAATTAGCCACGAGAAGACAGAACTAACAATAAATGCTTCTAAACAACGCTCAGTCCATCTAATACTATTCTGATTTTATCGTGACGATATATTTTTGTCCCTCTGTCAATAAATAATGGGCCACAGGTCAAAGTCTGAGAGCTAATGTGTGTTGATCTTAGTCCAGCTTTTGCTATGTGACTACTATTGGCAGCGAATTTAAAGCGAGTCGCTTTCGAGAACTTTGTGAAATTGTCGAACGAATTTCAGACGACTTCTGGGACAGCGAGTGCAATCTGCGCCGAAACGTTAGGTATTTTAAAGTAAAATGCGTTTTCGCGTTAATTCCCGTATCCTATTATATGTATATTAAACATGCAACGCAAGAGTTTAAAAATTATGACTTCTGGGAAGATACTTAAAAAAATTAGGGGATCCACGAAATTTATTTTAGTAGTTTAGCGGTGTATAAAATGTTATGTAATTATAATTAATCAAATAAAATTTAAGAAATTAAAATTAAAATTTAACAAGGCATGCCAATTAACATGTTTTAAAATCGCCTAGATCAAATTACTTACAAAAAAATAAGCAAAAATAAGCAAGAATTCCGTATTTGATTTGTAACATCGTAAACTATTAACAACACCTATTAAGAATATGGCCCGTGATTTTCAATATAGCTCACAGTATTTTCTCAGCAGTTAAATAATTATCTAAATCAGTTGATTGGTCACGGATATCATTTCGAAACCAAGCGAGTAGCATTTAAAAATATAATAGTTGTGTTTTTATAATAAAAATAACGTGATAAGCATCGTGTGAATCGGTTTCTAATAGAACTGGATAGTAGGCTCGAGTTGAGATAATATCGTACTTTCATGTGGTCAGTAGTCAAAATAGAGTCTACAGGGCATATTTACAGTTTTTATTTAAGTGTCAAAAAACCTGGACCCTATAAAGTGACGGAAAATGCATAATAGATGACAATATTTAGAAGCAGTGTAACCTGGCTTATAAATTGATTTTTGTTTGACATTGTTAGATGGCGTTAGTCAAGATTTTTACGCGTTCCTTTGTAACAAAAAAGGGTCTATGATTTTGCAGCTGCTGTTTTAATTGGCTTATAATAAGAGTATAGATTTTCTAATATTTTAAGCTCAATTACTACAAAAGACCAACCATTTGTAAACTCATCAATAACACCAATAAAATTGTATGGAATAAAAAGTTTACAATCGTGTTTGCATCGAGTTCCCTTCGAGTTTCGATAGTAACGTATTAGTATCGAATGTCTAGATAATATGGCGGAGGGTAGTTCGATACTTAAATAACTACATATTGCCTTGATTGGCCGACTTGGAAAGGATGTCTCGCCAATACAGAATAGTCAATTAGTTTAATTTCTTTTAAATATTTACACCCGGTTTTATTTGTGGTTTGGCTTATTTTAGTCTGGTTTTAGGGTACGTAATGAATTTGCAAATGGAGGTATTAAAAGCTTCTAGAAAATGACTACTTTCTCAGTTTTTTCGGGGTAATTTTTGTGGTGATTTAATCGTAGCTTTTAGCTGTTAATAGTCAAGAGAGTGAAGTATTTCAGTTCTTATTTTTGTGCTGTTTCATCTGAGACCCGTGTATAAGTGATGTTACTTAGATGATTTACAGAGATTCTTAAAAGTAGATGTAGACTCTTTCAGAATAGAATAGTCATTGTGGCTACTGTTATATTTGTGAATCCACTTACTAATTCTAAAACAAATGTTAAAAAAGCACTAGTGTAGGCTTCGCTTGCGTGCAATTTGGGGCCATTCATACTATATAACTGCTTATTTTTTCTAAATCCGTTCAAAAATTATTTCTAACTTTGGTTAGATACAAAAGTTTTGCATTTATAATGTTACTAAGATTACTTCATAACCATCAATTAGTTGAAAAGGGTACACCAACTTAACACCTTCAGATTACTAAGTAAAACAAATCAAATCGGTCTTAGGTCAAGCAATTAAATATTTGATAGTTTGAACCCACGCGCGGCTCACACGTTTATAAAACACTAAAATACACATTAAAAGTCTGATTTTAAATTTTATTGTGTTGACTTAAGGTGTGTTCACAATTGACCTAAGCTAAGCTAAGTTCGATGCTAAGTTAGTATAGCTTTATTCATATAACTGGTGGAGGTTTTGATGCAGCTTATTTTGTTTCGCATTTTACAACTGTAAACGTCGAGTTACATGAATTTTGTTTTGGCATCTTTAGTTTTTAATATGAACTTAGAATCTTAACTGTTGACTTAAGCTTATACTTACTGCAAGGAACACAGTTACACCTAGTTACTGATGTGAAATAAAGACAAATTCATAGATGATGCATCGTTTTTAAAAGGGCTAACTAAAGACTTTACACATAGCACGTACAGAGTTATTGAGCTGTCTCTTTCGAAGTATCTTCTACGAAAAGTCAGAGTAGCAATAAAAGCGAAGTTACTTTAGCTTCGTTCCGCTTTCAGTGTAACCCCTACTTTATATCAAAGAAATCATAAGGAAGATCTGGTAACATGATTATCGCGTGGGATATTTTATAGTTATTACTATTTTAATACCGTTGTTTATAGATTTTTAAAACAAAGCATATAAAATTGGTGTCGCTACTGTTAATTTGTGTTTGAGAGTTAAGTGTGAAATTTAATTTTATTATTCTGACCCTTTTAAAAAGCTAACGTGATTAGACGTTGATTTAGAAATGTAGCTCGTTAATTTAGATTATCTGTTTAACAGAAATCTTACAAACATACAAACAAAAGCTGAGCCTAGAGTAGTTAAAATGGGAACTAGATCCAAGATTACTGTGCAAATAAAAGTACTTATTTTATAATTGAAATTGAAATTACGACATTCAATACAAATATGACAGAGCTATTGGAACCTAAATTATTGCGTCACATTGATCAACAAAATATTTTGCAGACTATTAAAATTCAGTTGAAAAATCACAATACTCTTTTAAGTCCTACAAAAAACTGTACAGAATTCAATACAAAATAATAATTAGAGAGTCTTCCCTTGACTATTTAATTAAGTTTTGTTCGTTAAACAAAGGTTTAATTGCAACAAGGCGGGACCGGAAACGTGTCCTGTTAAAAGTAAAGCCTCTCCCGTCACAAACTGAACGACTGTAACTTAAGCTCGTGGGAGACTGACGTCAGATATTTTTGAAGTATTGCGAAATGTTTGTGCTTTGCTGATGTTGATTTTAAGTTGGGTGTTTTAAACAGCTTTTTAGCACTTCTATGATTGTTAGGTTAGGTTTACTTACTCTGCATGATGAGGTTTTGACGTCAAGAATTTAGTAAGGTTAGACAACATTATTGCAAAAATATTAAAGTATGTTATTCTTTGTTACGTTTTTTTTATTCTTGTCTTTTACAGGTAAGTATATAGGTTAGGTTAGGTTAGGTTTCCTGGGCTTTTTCCGCACTTAGCCTCTTAAATGGGCCTTTGTGCGTGTATCTACCCTCTCTCATTGTTGCGTTGATTCGCCCTCACTCCAGCCATCCTAGTTCTTCCCAGAACTTCAGTAGCTTTTTCAAGTTGCTGCAGGCTTCCTGGAGTGTTGTTGTCAATATTTTTGTTCGCGCTCGTTGGTCCGCCACGCTGTTGCATTCCACTAGTACATGTTGTGGTGTTTCCTCTGCCTCCATGCATCCTCTGCACAGAGGGCTGTCCGTCACGCCTATTGTACATAGATGTTTGTTTAGGGGACAATGGCCGGTTAGGATTCCTATTACCTTGCGTATTTTGTCCCTTTTTAGACTGATAAGGTTGCGGGCAAGATTCTTAGGTGCCACCGGAACTGCAGCCTTAGTTTGCCTGCAACCTTTGCTGTTGTTCCATTCTTTTAGGTGTTTCGCTTCGGTGTTTCTGTTCAGCCAAGATTTAATTTGTGCTTGGGGGATAGGCAGTAGTGGTTCCGGTCCAAGTACTGTTCCATTTGATCCCCTTTTAGCTAGTTCATCAGCTGCATCGTTTCCCATTGAATTGCTGTGCCCTTTGATCCATTGCAGGGTAACTGTGTTCGTACGTGCAATAGCCTGGAGCGCATTATGGCATTCCAGAACAAGGGCAGATGTTATAACGTTATTTTGTAAGGCTTGTAGCATGGATGCACTGTCCGAGACAATTTTTATTTTAAAGTCTCTGACATCTCTGGCTGCGACTGCTTGTGCTGCCTTAGTGATTCCTATACATTCTGCTTGGAAGATTGTATTTAGTTTGTCTAGGGTGGCTGATATTTTGATATTTAGATCGTTCGAGAAGACGCCGGCTCCTGTACCAAATGCGGTTTTGGATCCGTCAGTGTATATCCTAACTTCGTTGATGCCAGAGTCATCTTTAGATTCCTCTTTGAGTTGGATATTGTATCTTCTGTCAAAAACGTGGTGACATGGCGTTTTATCTGTAGGTGCATCGAGAAGTGGTATTTCCTTCAAGATACATTGCAGAATTTTGGTGTGTGTTGTTTCTGGGTTCTGCTGCCATAGCCCGTTTGCTTTTAGTCTTAAGGCAGCCGCTTGTGCCTCCTCCTGTATAACCAAATCTAAGGGCCTGAGGTTTAGGAGGTACTCAAGTGCATTTGATGGAGTGGTTTTCATGCATCCAGTGGTGGCTACACATGCTAGGCGTTGTGTGCTCTGGAGTTTTGTTTTTACCGTTGTCAGTTGTGTTCTGGGCCACCATACAACTGCTCCGTAGGTGATAGAAGGTCTGATAACTGATGTGTATAGCCAGAGTGTTATGTTTGGGTTGAGACCCCATTTGTTACCAACCATTCTTCTACACTGGCCGAACGCTATGCAGGCCTTCCTAGTTTTTGCTTCAATATGACTCGCCCAATTCAACTTGTTGTCAAGAACCATGCCCAGATATTTCACTTGAGTTGACAGGGTGAGTTTGGTGTTAAATAGTTTTGGTAGTTCGAGGTCCGGTAACTTCCTTTTGTTGGTGAAAAGGATAAGTTCTGTTTTTTTGGGGTTTACTGATAGTTGGTGTTCTTCACACCAGTTTTCTATAATCTGAAAAGCTGAGCGCATTATTTTGCATAGTACGTTTTCAGCTGTCCCATTTATCAGTATTGCTAGGTCATCTGCATATCCAATAGTAGTGTACCCTTTTTTGTTTAGACTAGTTAGGAGGCTATCAACTACTATGTTCCATAGAAGCGGTGAAAGGACGCCTCCCTGGGGGCATCCTCTGACCACTTTTGCTCTTATTGTGGTGTTTGCCACTATCTGTACCGCCCTTTTGCTGACTAGTTCAGTGATCCATCCAGTTAGGACTGGTTCTACTTTAAGTCTTTGTAGGGCATGTTTAATGCTGTTGTGCATGGTTTTGTCAAAGGCTCCTTCTATATCTATGAAGGAGGCTAGTGTTGAGGCTTTGTTTGTAAAGGCCGATTCTATTTTGTGCACAACCTTGTGCAGTGCCGACTCTGTTGATTTGCCTTTTCTATACGCATGTTGTTGGGGATGTAGTGGGTTGTTCTTTAGTACTCCATCCCTTAGGTATATGTCTACAAGTCTTTCCAGTGTTTTTAAAAGGAATGATGTAAGACTGATTGGCCTGAAAGCTTTGGCATGAGTGTAGTCCTCCTTACCTGGTTTGGGGAGGAAAACTACCTTTGCTTCTCTCCACAATTTGGGTATGTATTTGAAAGCTATACAGGCTCTGTAGATTGGTAATAGGTGTTTTATCGTCTCGTCTTTTTGCCATTGTAGTAGCGCCGGGAAAATCATGTCTAGCCCCGCTGATTTGAATGGCTGGAAGCTTTTTATGGCCCATGCCATCCTATCCGCGGTTACTATTTTGTTGGCGATTTCCCAGTCTAGGGTTGTTGGTGTGTTGTGGTGCTCGTCTGACCAGTCAAGGCCTGATGTCATCAGACAGCCTGGAAAATGTGTTTCCAGCAGTATTTCACACGTTTCTTTGTCGTTATTTGTGTAGGTGCCGTCTGCTTTCTTAAGAGTGCCCAGAAGATTCGGGTTCCCTTTGGAAAGTATTTTCTTTATTCTTGCGGCTTGGTTTGTCGAGTCTATGTTGCTACAGAAGTTGTGCCAAGATTCCGTTCTTCGAAATCTGATGCGCTTCTTATAGTGTTTTTGTGCAATTTTGTATTTGTCCCAGGCCTCAGTAGTTCTGGTGTTTTTTGCATGGTTAAAAAGTGTCCTGAGACCCTTACGTAGGCGTTCAAGTTCCGGCCCCCACCATGAACTTTTCCCGGGGTCTTTGGATATTGAAGTGGGGCATGCGGAATGATAGCTATTCAGCATGCTTTTGGTTAAAAGTGCTACGTTTAAATCTATATTATTAGTACTGAGAGTGACGTCAGTTACTGGTCCGTCACTTAGTGCTTTAGTAAGTAAGTTTGTGTACCTTGATATATCTGTTTTTCGGGGGTTGCGATATAGGTCAGGGTCTTTTTGCTTGTGTTGAATTTGAAAGCACACGCGGCGGTGGTCTGCCAGTGATGGCTCGTTTGATACGTGCCAGCCCGCAATCAGATTTGCAGCCGCGTGTGTTGCCAAGGTGATGTCTATAATGGTTTGATACCTTGAGCTTACAAAAGTGGGTTCAGTGCCCCTATTTATAATGTTTAGGTTTGTTTGAAATAGGTATTCGGCTAATGACTCACCTCTTTTGTTGGTATCCTTACTTCCCCACAGAGGATGGTGTGCATTACAGTCTGCAGCGATGATCAGCTCCCAGTCTTGTGTTTCGCAGTGTTGTACAAGTTCGGCCAGTTCTCTTGTTGGAGTTTCGCCGTCGCTCGGCATGTACACTGAGGCTAAGACTAGGGTTGTGTTATTTTCTGTGTGGATTGTCACTGCAGTGAGGTCTCTAGAACAGAATTGGTTTAGTAGCGTGGTTGTTATGGTGTTGGGCATGAAAATGCAGGTTCTCGGTTTGTCGACTGAGGGTTTTACCAGTAACTTACCGCAGATATTGCTTAGACCGCAGATTTTGTTGTTTCTGATCCACGGCTCCTGGATCAGGGCGACGGTCTTGTTGTTAACCTCCAGTGCTCTGCGTAGAGTGGCCGCCGCTATTTGTTTGTGCTGGAGGTTGGTTTGTATAACATTTATGTTTAGGGGACTACGGGCTGCGCAGGACGTCATCTTCGTCACTGGTAGTCCCCTTGTTCTGCTGCGGCGGGTCTGTCTCCATCTCGCTCGAACCCTGTTGGGGAGCAGAGGTGGACGGCTCGGGACCGGATGTGGCCCCCTCCGTTGACTCCTCCGTCGCCGTTGGTCTGCTGCTGCTCGTGGCTTGTTCCTCCGAGGTGAAGAACCTGATGTAGCCACTCCCAGACATGTGCGCTACTCGGCGATCACGGTCCAGGATGGCTTGCTTCTGGTCCTCAGGAATTCCAAGGATAAGATGCACTATCTTCTCCTTGGAGTTCACCTCTTGTGGTTTGTCATCCACCGTCATGTCGTAACACTGCCAAGAGTCTACTTTGTACCAGGGGTTCTGGGCACAAAGGACTCTCTGCAGTGTAGCAGCTTCGGTGATGCGGGTGTGGATGAGAAGCCCAGCCTTCAGCTTCTTTTTCATTTCTGACTGCTTTATGACAGTCAGAGTGGTTCCGGGGACTGGTGACGCAATGTTCCCTAATTCTTTGTGTTCAGGTAAGTATATATTTTTCTGGTTGGTACATAACTCGTATTACCTGTATTAGGGGTTTATATCTTATGTAAAATGGGTTCTGAGAAATTTGAGTCTAACATTTAGTTAACATATTTTTCAAAATATTTGTAGCTAAATGGAATATATAATGTACATTGTACTACGCATATGACTTGATTTTTGTTTTATAATTGTTTACATACATAATTTTAATAACATTGTTTTGTTTTCTTACAGGTAAGTCCAGCATATCAGCTAAATACGAATAGTTCTACAGTTAGTAAGTACCAATCGTAGCTTTTAATGAGTAAAAGATTATGTAGCTTAAAACATCGATCTTCATAAAATATGGAGCTTATGCTAGCAAGTCAATACATTCGCTTCTTTAGTATATAGCAATTATTTTTCTAAGCTTTCGTCTAAGATCTTCTAGAAAACTGCTTAAACTCTTAAAAAGAATACACCGTTATATCCATTAGGGTTTAAATTTACAAAAATATGTTAAAATGCAGTTAAATCTTTAATAATTCTGTCATTAAGTTTATGTGGTTCCAAAATAGTAAAGAATTTAAGCTATTTCATTTGTTTATGAACATAAAAGCACACGACGAAACCACTCATGTTCTAAAACTTAACTCGACTCATAAAAAATAATGTTATTTACAATGTTTAAAAAACATTCAATGTTGTGTCGCCTTTATTTATAGTTAACAAGCGATCTGTTTGTCAGTCTATTTTATAGCTCAAACCTCGAGAACCGGTAATTCGAATTTCATGCATTTTTATTTGTTGATAGGAATCTGTTGATACGATATCTTCTTGTTTTTTGATAAGTTTTACGAACATATCAATTTATGGGTTTTACATATTTATTTACTCTATTTTATATTCTAAGAAGGAATTGTATCAATAAAATACGAATAAACAATTAACACTTTTTTTTAAATAGACCGACTTAACGACATTACCCATCATCAAGATTCTGATTCGATTTTCGGTATTTCAGATTTTTCGTTAGCCTTTAGTTTAGTCACGTGCTTGATAAATACTAGAGTCTTACCTCACATGGAAGCAAAAAATATGATATACGAATTTCATCTACCCCTTTCTGCACTTTTATGTCGATACCCTACACTAGACCCGATTTAAAAAAGAACATCGTAGGCGACAAATAGGTATTCCAAATAACATGTAGAGCATTTTGTAATATTTGAGTTCGGACATTATAAGACAAAATGGTAGCTAAATATATAACTATGTTGAATTTGCCAATCGTACATACATTCAGTGTATACGGTATGGCTTAAAAGCGATTAAAAGAAAAAGTTAAATAATAATATAAACTTGTAACTGACAAATAGCCACAATAAATCTCCAGTATAATAACAGCCAAGTTTACTCCCACCCCTATATAATTAAACTAATTATGACTTTTTTATTATTTATAATTTCTCACTCAACTTAATCTGAACTTTACAATAATAACAAAAAGATTAATTCATCCAATTACATGAACCTACAATTGACTTGCCTTTATCATTTACTAAAGAAAACACATAACTTTTAAAGCTTATCACAATAAATTAGAAATTTAATGATCGCCAACTTAATTGACGGCCAACATTATTTGATCCAACACGCCAATAATGGCACTAAGTAGCCGGCTCCCGGGCTATAAGTACTACTTACCGTCTAACGACCATCAATTAAAACTGCGTTAAAAACATCAAAGCGACCGAACATCACTAAACCAATCAAGCCTCCTGATAAAGTCACATACATTTCATATATTTTATACATTCTCCCATTACCGTTTATTTTATACCATAAAAATTTATGGGGTTTAAATATTTTCACCGCTTCGCGATGGGCGTTCGTGGTCATAAAGTTACTCGTAAAGTTCCTACATAAAAAGGTAATAGCTAGTGACAGATGTGAGGTGCGCCCGCGCAACACGCCGGCCAATCGCATAGGGGCGCGCGACGCCATGTTCCCCTCACGCTCGCCGCTGACGTGCTTCCGCGTATCGATATTCGACTCGGATAAATCGTTCCGATACGATATCGAATACTACACTTATCTAACTATGCGGGTAGTTGACTATTTCGAATGTGACAGACACTTCTGATATACAGCGTGTTATCTTCCCGTTGTATGTACCTATAAATGTATGTTGCGTTTGTATCTATCATCATTTATAGAACGTGTTAAGGGACGTTCAAGTGCATGCACCTCAACATAAATGCTGTTTTATGCATTAAATGTTTAATGCTACAGAATAACGCTCGTGTAATGTTATACGACCAGCAATTATTACTACTTTAATAAGTTTTAGAAGCCCACATTAACGCATATAAAATGAGTGTGAACGCATAAAATAAACGTCTAGAACCCATTTTACGTGTTGCGGTATTCACAAAGGTTTTATTGCTATCAATAAAAACTAAAAAATCATTTATCACCGAGTTAATTGCACAAAAAGATGTTAAACGTTGCAATCGCAAATAAAACAACAAAAAGCACGAAGCATTTACATTTAGACGGAGATTGATAGTTGGCGCGATATATAACGTACACACACAACAATGAAATGGGTACTAAACTGCGCGTGAGTCGAAGGGTCGAATCCATCACTCTGTCAACGTAAAAAACCGAACGGCCGCCGACCAATCGCGGCGCACCATTTGAATAATTGTTCGTTTAGTGACGACCAATCGCGTACGCTCGAGGCACTTCTTATTCTGTATTCAAAATGATTAATGCTACACTCAGACGTATTTACGATCGGGTTTCAAGAGAGTTTGAATGATTTGTATGACTGACGCGTCAGTGCTGAGCCAGATTTACGATTGCGTGTCGGCTATGCCTCGATCCGGGTTGCACCACTATGACGGATGACAGTCGTATTTTATTATATAATTCCTTAGATATGTTGAATAACTGTTGCCGTGTTGATGCCGCTAACATTGTACGATGCAGCCTGATGAATACTTCACATGCAAGAACCTATCTAATAAGATGTACATGTTTATGATCCGATGTGTCATGTATGCAAATTATAGTCGGGGTTTTGAAATTCCGTATCTTTTAGTGCTTTTGCTGGTCGTATTATTGTTGTTTAATTTTCTCTGAAGCACAATGATTTGAGTGGTAATGGAATACGACAGGTAAATTACACTGATGTTCTTTAAATATGTGAGCTATTAAAATTCCTTTACAAGTAATATTTTATGTTCATATAAGGAAGTCTGCCAATAAGATATGATTGTCATAAATCCAATTAAACCTCACATTTGCAGTCTACTTGAAATATTAATTATTAACTATCTTCGCAAAGAAATAATCGAACTACGACTGGCACGAGTAAGATAAAATAATTATGATGACCTTATGTTCATACCTAGAGTTTACCAGGTTCGAATTCTGGACACCTTGTAGAATAATAATCACAAAAAAATATGTTTATGCTGAATTTATCTGTTTTAAAAAATATAATGTCAGTTAAAAGTGAATTATGTATTTTAACTACAAGCTTTAACAAAATCAAAAACATCCAATCTAAATAAACAACACCCTGTAATTTGCAACCTAATGTACCTCTTTAGCAAAGATTTCACACCCTGTATTCAAATATGGCGCTTGAGATAAGGCAGTGGATATATGGTCCCATTTAGCGTTATTTAAAGCTAAGGAAGGTGAGTTAACGCATCGCTTTCTATATGAAAGCTGCTTTATAACTGCATAATAAATAGTGTGCACTAATCTTTAGCGATTGAGGTACTACAGGGTGTTTATCTAGTTGACTAATGGCAGAATTAAACGTTCATTTGATATTGATATGTTGTGTGTGTTTTAAATTTGTTTGAGTTAGATTTGTGGCACAGAGGATTATATTAATAATCTTTCTTTTATTCTCAGCAATCCCTTTTTGGGAGGGTATATTCTGCTACAATATTATATTTTCATAGTCATCTAATTGCTATTGCTATAATCGCAAAATACGGCAGAATGTTCCCTAAAATCTATATTTTACTTTCTGTTGGTTAGTTTATTTGCTGTTTTCTATGTATACTAATGTAGTTATAGGTACTTATGATTCCTAAACAAAATCCATGACCCTTACCTTGATTATTAGACCGGCTAGATTATTATAGTACGAATGGGTATTTCAAAAACTTATTGGAAAAGTAGATACATGTTATACGAAAATAGTTAGTAAGTTAGGATTGAAATATTAAGTACATTCAGTCAGTATGTAACTTAAACATTCTTTTCAACCCTTTATTGTCTCTCTTCTGCTAAGAAGGCCAAGCACGGGGTGGGGACTTTACATATCCTCAAGAACTTTATTAAACAAAAAGGCATGAAAGGTAGAAATGTTTAACTACTTAATTATAAGTACAATAGTTGTATCTTAAACACCTAAAGCGACCTTAAAAAAACTCCAATTCAATGATCCAAGATCGTTGAAACACTTTAATTATGTTGGTGGGAATGGCCGTACGTGAAGGCTCTCACAGAAATCTGATATTTTTTAGTTTCAACATCAGGAATTGGCCTTTTTCAACCCCTTACTATTCTACTGCCGGGCAAGGATCTCCTCCCGAACGAAGGATTCCACAAGTTCACCACCCTCGCCAAGTGCGAGTTAAGGACTTTGCACGCACCCTTTAAAAATGTATTAAAAAAATTTTAGGCATGCATTACATTACTACTACTACGTACATTGTACATAATATTACAAGTATAATAGAATTATCTTAAGTCACCTTAAAAAAACTCCAATTCAATGATCCAAGATCGTTAAAACACTTTAATTATGTTGGTGGGGATGGCCGTACGTGGAGCGTCTCACATAAATCTGTCATGCGCAGGCGCAGTAACGCACACATCTTGATCTACGCCGCTCAACCGCTCTTGGTACTTGTCTCTTTATTTTTTATTCCTTCTACTGAATAGTTTTAGTTAATGAGCTCTTCTTGTCTAATTAGAAGTTATTGTTTTGGTTTCTTGTTAGTTTGGGGAGTTTTGTTGTCTGTTTATGTGTGTGGAATTGTAATGTGTTAGTGCTATGTAGGTAATTGGGCGTGTAATAGTATAAAACTGATTGTAGTTTTCAGATTTGTTCGCTAGGTTGCGTGAAGTGTGAGTCAAAAATCTTATACGAAAATTAAATAGTTTTGAAGGTCCTATGTGCGTATTACGTATCTCAGTTCACAACTAGTGTACGTCAAATTGATAACCACTTTTCGGTACATTGCTGCTTTGACATAAAGTGTTCTTTACTGTAGTCTACGGGAGTAAACAATGTTGAAACCCCAGGTTTTGTTGCCCAAATAAACTAAAAATTGGAATTTTATAATCAAAATAGTATCTGAGAATCTGAAATAACTTAATTGGCATTATTGCCAACCATTTTAAACTAACTTCAACATAAAAAAAAACCTCCTTAGTCTTATAATATTAGAAATTACATTTCTACACCTCTTTTCCTATCCCTGGAAAAGCAGCCATTTTTTCTCGAACTAAGAATAAACGAATGATTCTCAATTTACGATACTACTCTTCTGTTTAATTCATCAGTATAGACTCAACACGATATTAATCACTCACTAAGAAACTTTACGACCAAAATATTTGAGTTTTATAGACCGTTACATATAAAACGGATTAATGGAATTCACTCTGATAGGTTTGTGTGTTTGTTTGTTTCAATTAAAATATTATACGTCAGCTGCTGTTTAGTGTTATGTTTTAATTGTGGAGCTTTATAGATATCTGTTTTCGGATGAGATTAAATTGTAGTTTGTTAGAGAAATTATTGTCTTTTAGTTGAGTAATTTTTATATGGTCATAATAGGGTCAAAGTTGTGTAATACAACTGAAGGTATTTGATTTTAGGACTGAAATATTGATAACTAGTAAATGGGATGAACTTTTCATATAAGTTTCTTTGTGTCGTTTAATCAGTCAACTGTCATTTTTATTCAATTTCTAGACATAAAAGCTTTCGCAATGGATGATTTTTAACCTATATTGTCCCATTGTTGGGTTACCCTTAAACTCCCTGGCTGTTTGTTTTAGCCTTTCACAGACAACTTATTATTTTCAGTTTATTACGCTGGTCCTTTACATATAAAAAAAAATCCGACAAAGTCAAGTTTTTCTTTGAGTTTTCGATATGGTTACAATCAATTTCCTTGTACAGAATTCATCTTTTGTCTGTGTCTGTCTGTTTCCAAACTGTCGCTCTACCAACAAATATCTAGAAAAACACAACAAACCTAAGCTGTACTCAATATATCAGAACAAAACAGTCAGATACTACAAGATTTATATTGAAAGTCCATCTGTATCTTCAATCTTTCACTACGTTATTGCGTCGATGGCAGATCCTGATAACAATGCCTGGCCAGTTCCTGAGTTACGTACAGCACAGATAGACTGACAGGTAGGCTAGCGATTTATTGTGACTTGAGCTTTTTCTAAATTGTTGTTTTTGATGTGTCAGGGTAGAGTGTAAAGAAATAGAGAGAGAGGTTTATGAAGAAAACTAGACTGTGTTATGCTTGAAGGTAGATTGAATTAAATGTCCAAGAAAGCTATAAAAATATCAACTATTCTAGTTTAAGGGATAGGCGTTGCTTTCTGTTAGACACGGCGTGTTTTAATAATCCAGTAATAAGTAAGTAATTCACCATTCATTATTTAGTATAAACTGAACTATTCGAAAACTATATGCTAAACTATGCGGAAAATAATTTTGTACTGATCGTATTAATGATCATTAGCTTGAGCACATATGTATATACATATTGACGCATTGTACTTAAAAGGGCAGACAGGATATTCATCCTACAAGATAATCTTCATCCAAATACATAAACCAATAACTCAATAAAAAGAGACAAAACCATACAACAGAGTGAAACAAAAAACATCTCATTAACAAAATAGTGAAGTTGGGGGGATTTTTTCTACGATAGCTATTAAGAGATGATTTATCGTCCGATATCAAATTAACAAGCACCTTTTAAATAACAGAATATTGTAATTTATGAGCTCTGTTGACCCCTCCCTGTTGTAGCGTTTAGTTAAGGCTGTACTTTTGTATTCAATCATTACTTTGAAAATAGAATGGCCTGTAGAGCAATTTTATACAGTCGGTACTGTCCAGTATCGAGAGATTGACATTTAAAATGTACTGCCAAAATAGTTCTTACGGAGCCCGATAGGGGCGCTAAACAGATTTTCATGTAAAATTTCTCGATAGCTAGACGGTTTTCGGTAGTCGATAGTAGAGAATCGCGCTACTGAACCGTGTATGTATCGAGTACTTTTTAAAGTGATCTAAGTGAATTAGTTCCTTCAATATGCGCTAGGGGCGCTGATCGATTTTCAATGTAGCATAGTAATATTTTAATCCTAGTAGTGTTAGACGGTTTACGAAAGTATCATAATAAAGAAAATGTTATTTTTTTGTAGGTGCAAGGAACAAATGTACATATGTATATAGGTACTTGTATTGAAAATAATGGAAAGAAAATACACACATCAAACCTAATATACGTAGTAACGTGGCGACAACTTTAACTATTGAACCACACAAGCCTTCAAAATACAAGAAAACACATTAAAATGTAAATTATTTCTTATACAAATAAACCTAGTGCTGTTAACCCTAAAACGATACGAATACAGTCGCTAATTGCTACTGTTACCGGACTGAATAGTGTTGTACCTAGGTTACTGTTCAAACTAGTGTTGTGTTCTGAGGTAGCTAACGAGTATTGTGCGTTTAGAGGTATCTTAACTCTTGCGTTTATGGGCCTAAGATTTCTTGGGATTTGTACGGTTTGTGTTATGAGAGATAGCGATTTTATGAAGTTATAAAATACGATAGTCACGAGAAATTCAGAAAGATCTTACAAAGATTAATTTAAAAGTTACTTGGCTATCACAGTTAAAGTTTAACTTATTAGAGTTAGTAATATCATTATAGAAACAGAGGAAATATTATTATAAATCACCTTCAAAAATATTATTGAACACAATATTACTATTAACCGGAAATAATACTTAGTCGAGACAAATGGAAGTTTGTGAAAAGGCACATTACTCATCCAAAAATAAAAATAAAAATGGGTTGTTACTAATATACATATTCTAAGAACACTATGCATTGTACCTATAAACAAAATATTATTACGCTTAATTAATTCCCCGCTACCGCCTATGACTTACACCACAATAACACCATAATCTTATGAGAATGCGACAGTACCATTCCGATGCTAATTCAATAGTACAGTCACAAACAAAACTAACAAGTGATTGATATCTCACCGACTGTACATACATTTAGTAGATGAAAGATTTGAAAACATTCACTTTATATGTATCTAGTTAATTGAGTTTGTAAAGGTTTTGTTGTATTAATTAGAATGTTTTGAGATTGTTTGTTCCTGTTACTATTTACTTTGTAGTGAGTAGTGTGTATGATTTTGCGTGCGGGTTCGATGCTCGATTTGTGCATATAGAAGCCTTGTTTCTAGAAAGTCGTAGTAGTAGGGTTTGATTTAATTTATTAGTACTTAGTAAAGTTTGTTTAGTAACTAATCATAGAATTAGTAATAATTGCTAACTGGCATTTTATCTTAGGGCCACCAAACTCTTAAAAAACTGGAATTGAGAACAATTTAACTGAAAAACTAAGCTTCAACAATATGCTTGACATCTGGGTCATCAATAACGGTAACATATCAATTTGGCTAATTAACCAATTACTATATACTTATATTCTAAACTTAAGATAAAATACAAAACTTAAATAATACACGAACTACTTTTTTACACTTGAACGTCATCTAATGCACTTGCTGTCATTGACCTTTGCTGTTTAAAATATTTACAACACAATAGAACGTAAATTCCTTAATAGGATAGAATACAAAGAACGCAGATGAGACGCAGTATTTTACCTATAAAGTAAAGTCCTTATTAACGAATGGATATAAGGATATAGCTGCATAACATAATATGTATCTAAAGTACACATATTAGAAATAGAAGAAATATAGAGTTTACCGTTGTCTTATGAAGACAACGGTAACATAAGTACTTGATTTATAAGTTAAATGCAAAAAAGCTGCGTAATTGGGGTGAATATCGTAATAGCAAACCTTACACTACCCAAGTAATGAAACTCTTTTGCAATAGTATAAAAAAAAAACGAAATTAGTTCCTTGACTTACCGCTAGAGGTGCTGTTTTCTAAACAAAAATGACAGACTACTTCGTATGGATAGACTCATTGCTGAGATTCTTACGGAGTAGATAACGATCACTTTTCGATAATTGATAATATTAATACAAAAATTTTATTAGCACCTTGATCGTATTTTAGGCGACACGATATTGGAAAGTCAAATTTATTACCCTGAGAAAAAATAATTATCGTTACACATACATATTTGTTATTGCTATATTTATAATAGATTTTCGCGGTCGTGTTACCGACTGCTGCTCATAGCGTTTCATGTTCGATAGCCGGTCGGCCAGTGCTATTGGTATTTTCTAATATGTATTATATCCAATTGGCCATAGTCATAGCCCTTTACATAGGATTACATACTACATAGGACAAAAGTGGATAATGGCACATTTGGGTACATTTCGTAGTCCTCTGCCAACACCTCCGTGGCACACTGGTTAAGGTCGCCACGCCATGCGCCACTACCATTGCGTCGGGAGGTCGTGGGTTTGATTCCCACACGAAACAATTATTTGTGCGGTCCACTAATAGTTGTTTCGAATCTTGTTGTCCTTTGTGTCCGTTGTTTGTAGGTTTGTAAGAGTCTCCGCGACACAAGAGCAATTCTTAGTGCGGTAGTTGTCTTTTGAAATAAAAACAAATTATTTTTATATGGCACTTATACATACATATAATATATCTATAATAATTAATATAGTCGACATAATATATTACAACTAATTACAAAGACGTGCTCATTCAGAGTTTTCGAAATGCCGCTCTAATTACTGTAATCCAGCCTGTGATAGATATTTATTATTATTTATTAGTTGGCACTGATACGTGTGATAAATGATGGTATGACACCAACGGATGTTAGTGTTGCTACATAAAATATATAATTTAAAAGTGTTATTGCATTGAGAAGGTGATCTTGTTTGATTTTGAAATCAAATTATGAGATTTCTGATAAGATTTAATCGATTTCATGTAAATACTTTAAATCGACTTTAAAAAAGGAGGAGGTTCTCAATTCGACTGTATTTTGTTTTTTCGGTCTTTACGTTTTGTGTGAAATTAAGTATTGAAGTATTTAGTTATTGAAATATCAGCGATGTTTTAAGGGTCTCTAAAGATAGATCTATTAAAGTATCCGTTATTGTTAAAAGCCCTGAATTTTAATGGTGAATTTTGTGTATTTGAAATCTGATAATTATAAGCGAAATCGTAACCAAGATACTCTATCTCCTCGCTTCCAAACATTGTTTTTTGATTAAATTCTGTAACTATTTAAAGATTAATCTCACGTTAAATTCTATTAACCTAAAAATGGTACACAGAAAGAACATTATCTATCTAAAAATAATGCCCAACAGTTACATAAACTGCCAAACACAGCCGAAACTTTCCCAAGATTCGTAGAATCAATTTCTTTCTCAGATTATTCAATAGTCAGTCTGATGATGACAATGAGGATCCGGCGACGAGACTCCCAAGTCCTTTATTCCATAATTTGGTTCAGTTACTGTTTCCTTTTATAGCGGTTCTCACTCAGGCCGATTGGTCGCGTGCTAGCGTAGGAAATTGTCTATAATAATTTACTACTAATAGCAACTGTACTGCGTGCTTTTATCCCCAATTTCTGTGAAAGCGATTTTAAATTTTGATGTTTGTACTGTTTTAGAATTAGGGGTGTTAATTATTTGGATTAAAGTTTTGTTTGCTAGAAATATAAGCGGGTGAGAGAAAAATGGAAGGAACGACATAGGTCTCCTAACATATAGTTTAATGTTTTATACTGTAAACTTTAGATTTAATCATAAATTTAAAAAAATGACTGAAATGTAATTCATCGTTTCGTGATTGGCGTATGCTTTGATTAGGTTAAGTTTATCAAAAAAAAAACATAATCAGACAGGAAAAAAATGGAAATACACACAAAATATTTTTGGCCACAATTTTTCGTGGCAAAAAATGACTTTAAAAACAAACCTCACAGATGCAAACAATTGTACCTATTTCCGCGTCTCAGTACCTATTCACCGTTTATGGCACTTTTCACTCAACACGATTGGTCGTCGCACGGAATCGAATGGCCTTTATTGTGGTAGTGCATTGTCTTGTACCGATGCCGATTACGATGATCGCCAGCGGTTTCTTTATTCGATAGTTGGTATCGATAACGACGGAAATAGTGACGATGTTGAGTCCTTTTCTAGAGGTATGCTGATGTCCTATGTTTTGTTTTAATGGGAATGGATTGTTGGTGTTCTTGTAGTGCTTTTATGGTTATTAGGTTCATTTGGATTTGTGAAAAATGTACGTATGTGGGTAATTTAACAAATGAAGATTTACTTTAGCGATGAAATAGTTAAAGGTTAAATATTTAAAGGTGTGAAATTGATATTATTTGAAGTGTACACAGTGAATTTTACTTTCGCTTGCTTACGTACCTACTTACATTTCACTCACGTATAAGAACTTTTTATAATATTAACTTAGATTAAGCTTGTAATTTCTTTTGGGAATAAACTATTACTATTAACTATTAACATCGTATTTGGCAACAATATTTTGAGTATTCATGTACAAAGGATCTTGTGCCTATTACCGCATCTACGTTAGCCGAAAAGATTACTTCTGTATCTATCTCATAGAAATCGTTACCACAGCGTGAAGGCACGCGTCACCCTGGCCATCGTCCACCTTTTGTTTACTCCAACGAAATCTTCTCAAGTAAACAATTCCAAAAGGAACCACTCAGCTTATTTCCTTATAGCATTTGCTTAGAATTATCATTACCATACCAAGTGCAATACAAAGGAAATTCGGCCTTATCGCGTTTGTAATACAGTCGGATTTGAGATGAGAGCTGTCTAGTTTGCGATCCGCAGTCACAATTTCGCGACACTCAGCTCTTATTGCGATGTGATAGAGTCGAGTTTTGAAGTTGAATGTCAGGGTATTGTCGGCAACGATGGACCGGTAATGCGACAGTTTGTAAGCATGAGATCCGGAGTCTAAGGTGGGAGGAGAAGGGGGTGGCCGTGTAATAGTAAAGAAATACGTACAAGTTGTTGTATGTAGGACGTTGACTTTCCTATTTTATTTATATTTTTTTTCTCTCGTAGGTGCTGCCAAGCGTTCGCTGTTTTAAATTAAGGTGAATTTTGTTGGCTCGGATTAAAGGATGGTGTCAGCGAATATCTGAAACATATATGCGATAAACGATCCGAAGGTTAAGCAACGTTTAGCGCATACATCCAAATGATGGGTGGCCATTTAATATTTAATCTGAACGTCTCCATGTACGTTTAGAATCTGTTCATTGTTAATATAATAACAGTAGCTAAGCTATGACAAAAAAGTATCCTAAATAACTTTGTCACTAGGTTGACCACAAATAATATAGAGGTAGAGTAAAATAAATAGTAGCTCTCTGATGTTTAGTGGGTTGTTAAAAGATAGTTCTACAACCTGTCTTTGCTTACCGATTGTGTTACAATTTACGACGATTCTAGTGTTTGGTGTAAGTCTAGTAATGCTTTTGACTCCTGTTGCTGAGTTCTAAAGTTTTATATTACAGTGGCTCTATGCATTTTAAACAGCTTTTTCTTTGAATGATTGAGAGGTTTAACAATCCTGGATTATAATAATTGAAGATGTATTTTCTAAGGTATACTTGATGCAGACAAGCGTAAGATTCACTATAGTAAATTAAGTTTTTCTATTTCGGGAGGAGACCCTTGCCCAGCAGTGGGAAAGTCACGGGCAATAAAATAAGGAGAAAAATACAGGCCACTTAACTATGCAAATGCACTGTCATGTTGGTGACCGAATTCGTTGCTACGTAAATATAATATCTTGGGTTCGATTCCCACTTCTATCTCTTTCTGCTTGTACTATATATTATGTTCGTTGATATTATGTAGAGCCTCCTTGACACGAGATAAAATTAAATTAATGAATTTTGATCTATATTTCTCTTTATTGATCTTTATTAAATCGCAATTTTTGGATCAAATTAATCATCTTTATTGCGTATGACGTTCCTATGTAGATCGCACCCGTAAATCAGGGTTTCAATTACGTACAAAATTACCTAAATAAATGTCATTTTTTCAAAAGATTTCTTCCAAAAACTGACGCATACAAATAATAACCCGAAGACGTGTATCCCCTAAACAA
This sequence comes from Anticarsia gemmatalis, assembly GCF_050436995.1. Lineage (NCBI taxonomy): Eukaryota > Metazoa > Arthropoda > Insecta > Lepidoptera > Erebidae > Anticarsia > Anticarsia gemmatalis. The sequence goes on along the minus strand of NC_134748.1, from coordinate 13,622,765 downwards.
CAAAACCTATTTCGCGAAGCCGTCGGGTTATCGGGACCGTTCGTAAAATCCACACACGCTTCCCTTTTAGGGCTTCCCATATCTGCGTGCAATTTATCGCTAGATATCTCGATACAGTCTTCAAGTGAAACAAATATAATAGGACTAACATCTGTCCGCGACTTCGTCTGTAATTTCCGGGTTTTTTTCATTTGGTTTATACACTATTCCAGGGCCAAATGGAATCAAAATCCAATCAGGTAGTACAAACAATATTCCCTAAGATATTATGATTTTTACATTTAAAAAGTTTACAGAACGTTCTTGTTAAATTACAAAAGATGAATATTTTTTTAGAAACAATTGTTTCCATGCATGCATTCATAATCTTTTCAATCATGATGTATGCTCCCATAACTCCCAAACGAGGAAAGGGTTAGACTTTACGTCCACCACTTTGCATGCCGTCAAGAAACAGATATCCCAAATTACTTAGAAATAATAAGAGATAAATGAGGTTGATTCATTTTAAAAGGCCATGAAAGAATAACGAAGTCAGATTACAAATATGAAGAGTTTCATTCAAACCCTTCTCCCTAAGAGGCTAATTCCACCAGCTACCTATTTCCAAATCACATTACCATCGAAGAAAATTCTCACTAATGTCATTACTCAATCAATAATCAAGGTTTTGATTGAAACTCTAGCAGGTACAGTCGGTAACAAAAGTACTAGCAAAAAGACAGACATCTCATTAAGTACAATCGCTAATAACAGTGAAATCGAACGGTAGCTAACTTCATTACGCTTTACTTCACAAAGTGTTTGAAGGACTAGGGTATGAAAGATTTCTCGCATTTAGTTCTCTTGATAAAACATTGGTACGGAGTTCGGCAATTCTTGTAATATAATTGAAATCATGTTACATTTTGAGGATTTTGTTTGTATTATAGTGTTAATCTCTAGAACTACTTAACACTTATTGGGAGTCGGATAGTCGCACTAATATAGACGACTATAAAACATTCAAAGTCATATTACAGTTTATGATAGAGTATTTTTGTCTGCATTTTTAAGAAATAATGCAGAGAAAACTGCGAAGCACAGAATCTAAGTTAGGTCGTTTTTTAAACATAGATATCTACAAACAGATATTAATCCCGTGTTACTGTTAATACTTATCGCATACACTATTTAGACATATTGATCCATTCTAACATCGCCTAATATTAGTGCAGTCATTACTAAAGTACCAATAATACTCAATCAAAATTCAACTCCCAAATCCATTTAGAACAGCTAATCAGACAGTCGACAACAAAAGTACAACGACAAAAAGAAGAGCATCTCATTAAGTACAATCGTTAATAGCACAGTCAAATCGAACGCCAGCTAACTTCATTACATTCTTCAGTTAATACGACATCGGAGGACATCGGCCGATGTCGGCCATTTCCGGAGTTATGCAACCCCCCCCTCCTATTCCGGTCACGTGCGAATCGGCAGCTGCTAATTAAAAATCGAAGGATTTTTGTTAAGTGAAATTTTTAAGTCTGTAAGTTGCTATGAGTTGGTTTCGTTAGATTCTGAAATTTAGTTGTGTATTGTTTTGAATAGTTTATTAATGCATCAAATATCACAGGGATTGCATCAATGAATAACGTATTCATTTTTTTTGCCCATTGCCCATTGCTGGGCAAGGGTCTTCTCCCAAAACGAGGGAGGGGATAGACCTAGAGTCCACCACGCTAGTCGAATGGGGGTTAGAAACCCATTCATTCTGAATACTTAGTATACAGAAGTCTGTCTTTCAGTTATCTAGCTTTCAAAGCTCGACATCTGAAAATATTTATATGAGATTTAACACTGAAAAAACGGTAATACCTTTTTAGCATGAATATAGTTAAAGACGTAAAGGTGCACGCAAATATTTTTTTAACAAAATTTGTAGTAATGATGGAAAAATAAATTAGAGCCTAGTTAAAATAGTATCTAGTAGTATCTCACACATATCCGTTACTTGAATACATTTAGCAACGAGGCAACGACTGTGACGTCACGTTTATGTCATCACATCCTTTGAATTCTCATTGACGTTGCATCAACGTACTAAACACAGTTATACAGATTAAAGATAACGTCATTAATTTACAAGTAATTAATAAGACATTTCCTACCACCGTTTTCTAAGATTAGTCATTCAGTTAGCCTATGATTAGTGGTCAACTTAGTGTCTAAATAGTTCAAGCCTAGCGTAGGCTTTGCAATGGCGTAACCACTGCTGGGACCGACTTATTTCATGCCCTCTGAAGCACGAAGAGGCTCTGCTTATACTGGCCAACAATGTTCAATACAGACCGATGACCGATGCGAACAATAATGTAAAGATTTTTATATTGTTTTATTTTAATTGACTGCCTTCGTGGCGCAGTGGTTTAGGCCACCGAGCTAATACCATTGCGTCGGGAGGTCGTGGGTTCGATTCCCACACGGAGCAATTTGTGCGATCCACAAATAATTGTTTTGGGTCTGGTTGTGCTTTGTGTCTGTTGTTTGTATGTTTGTAAAAGTCCCCGCGACACAATAACAGTTCTTAGTGCAGGAGTTGTCTTTTATAAAGAAAGAAAGAAGAAACTAAAGAAAAAGTAGCAGTTTATTGTAATATCATAATACTCTAAACCGTTCAATCTAGTCAAAAATTTGTTAATGAGTTCCGACCAGACCAAAAACGTAACCTAACTAAAACAGAATCCAACAACAATAAAAAAACACAACTCTCTAATGACAACTTAAAATTAAAATGTTCAAATGTAAACAAGGGTAGGTCAAAGGTCCGGCAGTCACTCACCCCCATCCCCTAAGGGGGTAAATAGCTAAAAATAAAGCTCTCGACGTATGCAGCCGTTTCTTTGCTAGCAGTTGCTTTGAGGCGATTTTAATTCGCTTATTTTGCCGGCGGGAAATTGCTTATGTGTTGCCGAATTAAGGTTTGTACGTTTGTGTTGGGAAAAGCGAGTTGACTTTAAATAACTGGAGAAAAGTTTGGACAACAAAAGAGGTACCACATACCTTTAAAATTATTATTAATCGCAATCTAAACAATATAATTAACTATTGAAAATTTACAGCTTTCTTTCTTAAGAGTGAGGCTTGTGTGGCATCGACATTTTTTACAAAAAATATTTTATTAGTTCGTCATATATTATAGAACGGACTGTTGTACTTAGATTGTTTGGCCTCAGCCTAAAGAATCTGTATGGAAAAATATTTTTAAGGGTATCAAATCATAGACGTAGACTTGTTTTTGTTTAGCGGTTAAATTAGACTGAATTCGTTCCTAACACGGTAGTTCGATATTTTTTCTAATTAGAAAATTAATTAACAGTTTTATAGTGTGACAAAATTCTATTACTGTAATCATGCGTCACAAAGATAAGAAAAAAGTTTCCTCTATTCGTGTTAATGAACAATTATGTGTTATTTCCAACGTGTTTAATGGCAATAAAAGTCAAGAATTTCTCTTATCGTATTTCAAAGTATTTGTTTTATTTTGAGTATTATTAACTCCATAATTATGAAACACAACACCCTGTATAGTAATAGTGTAGTTCATTAAAATATACAAAGGTAATATCAATCCTGTTATACCCGAAGCTGTAGGCAGAAGTGTATGAAATACACCCACGTTTCGCCATTGATATGTTCATACAACATATTAGTCTTCTATTCCATAGGGGACGAGTCTATTGCCATAATATACGGCTCCAGTTATTATTGAACATTTGCTATTTTTCATACTATTTTTAATTTCTTGGTAAGTAATAATCGCTCATAGAAAGTCGCTTTCATCTCCACTATAGTCTCTCCCTGGTTGCGGCAGAGGAAGTCTGCGCGCGTCAGCCGGGCGATTGTAAAGGCGCGATGTGATCCTGTATGCACTCAGCCTAAAAAATATTATCCGCTTTGTGTACTGCACCTAACGTAATACAAAGAAAATTAATGATTGCGTTTGAATGTCGTTTCTTCATTTCTTAGTTAGTTTTAATTAAGATAGGCACTCATTATAATACGTCTGCTGGTGTAAGTGAAGGAGAATTAATGTATATTTTTATATAAAGGAATAGGACCACATATATTGTATCCTAATACCGAGAAAAGACCTGCAATTTTCTATTCCATACTTCGCTATTTTCCTAAAAAAAAAGCCAACGTAGTGGACTTTTTTTTACTAACCCCTTCCTCATTTCGGAATGGGACCCTTGCCTAGCAGTGGGACAGTAATTGGTTAAAAGAAATGTTTAAGTTTTTTGCTAGATTATTTTTTGTCCAGAAAGACCAATGGTCACATAACAATAACAATCATCACAACTCCAACATTTCCCATCTCCTCTATTTTCTTCAGCAATCATCGTTCCTTTCACACACCTAATCTTGCCCGACATTCGCACTGCAGAATAAAAAACAAACAAACAAACAACACACGTTAATATGTAAAGCTTGCGTGCAAGCCAAATGGAGGTAGCTTTTTTTAAGAGAAAAGAACAAAAAATATGTGCAGTTGGAGACAAAAGGAATTAATGTTGAAGCACCTTGTGACAAAAAGCAAGATACGTTCGCCTGGAGGAGTGAGAAATGTTTACGATGTTTCGTAAATGATTATTGGGGAACTTTGGCCTTACTGTGAATTTTTTTTTGGGTCATCAGTAGACTATTATATTCTATTCTGTCGTATGGTTAGTGGTCAACCTAGTGTCAAAGTTGTTTAAGCCGCTCGAAGGCATTTGACGTGGCTTAACGACTGTTATCTTAGTTAACAACAACCAGGACCGACTTTTTATGTGCCCTACGAAGCACGGAGACGCCCAGTTCAAATACCACTATGCGATCCCCATCATCGTTTACACAAGGTGCACAATTCGTTTGTAGGTCTCGGTATTCGTTTCTTCAACAAGCTTCCCAAGCACATCATGGATTTACCCCTGCCAAAATTCAAAGTTGCTGTTAAGGAACATCTCGTTAGGAAAGCTTATTACAGAATTGATGAGTATCTAAACGACAATAGCTCTTGGGATTAGTCGCTCGCTTGATTAGGATTCTATGAAATTAGGGAACTTTGCTATAAATTGTATAAACTCAGTAGCAGTAGGTCTAAATATTGTAAAATATGGGCGATTAATGATGCAATTAGGTGATGTTACGTACAATTTGATGTTAATCATAAAACTGTCACTTCCTTTTTTTTTTCTTTTATATTGTTCACAACCAATGTGCTCACTTGCTGCCCATATTCTTATTATCACATGCTAGTAGGTGCTCTCAACATACGGTACGATCAGAGACTAATAAATAACCTAGCTATATTCATTTTCCTTATTTGACGTTTAGTCTATATCGCTGATTGTTGGCAGCTCCTCGCATGATCAATTATTGTATCAACCACATTGTAAAACTTTTGGCGATTGAAAAGAGTGGCCGTGAGTTTCTTGCTAGCTCTTCTCATAAGGCTCCACCCCCTTTCCGAGCTAGTGGTAGATTCAGTAATTGTAACGACTATCATAAGTGTCAATATTTGACCTAAATGAATAAATGATTTGATTTTGATTTTGATTATCGAATGATCGTTTACCGCAATACTATGTTACGTATTGGAATAACTACCTCATATTATAAGATTGGCTTTTTCAAGATACACAATGACATAATTAGAATAAAATGTAGTTGAACCGGTACTTTCCTTAATCTGTAGAAGCAATGAGTAACAAATATCCTAAATATTGAATTTAGGTTGAGATGCACTCTGATCTTCCCAGTGTATCCAAGTAGCTTTTTGAACGGTGACTCTGGTTCGATTCTTAGACGCCTGGATACGAACCTAGTAGCGGCCCTAAATTGGTAAATATTCACTGACAATAATATTTTATGCCAGTCTGTTCAAGTTATTTTTAACATTTTTAAAAAGCCATAAAAGTCAGTTTAAATATAACTAAAACCTAACCGTCCATTCCTTTCACAAACATATTTAAAAATCGAACGTTTGTCAATGACGTGTGTGCGACGGGATGTGACGTATCGTGTGAGTGACAGCCGCGAGTCGTTTCCGGTCGGCTGTCAATAATATTTGCGACTGGCAGTTTGTGATCTAATACTATTATTGGGTTTGTTTTACTATGGGAATATTTATTTATGACGTTTTCCGGAGAGAATGATGGAAGATAAATATCAAAGGTATAGCTATTTTTATAAAAAAAAAATAGGTTCTGGATTCGACTATTTCATTAAATTTTGCGGCTCTACAAGTTTTAAAACATTTATGTACCATTACGGTGTTTCAGTGAAGACAATCATCAGTATAGTGGTTCGATTCCCTGTACTTGAAATAAGAAATTTAAAATCTTGATCTTTCAAGCTAACGGATTCATTCACCTTTTATGTCATGTGGCTTTACCTACCCAAACATGTACCATATTCTCCGTACAAAACTATTTCTACCTCTTCAAGGAAAACAACCTAATATTATTATCAAATAACATTCCTTTCCCTCTAAGAGAAACCAGGAAACACCTGACAAATAATGACGTCATACATTCAGAACAGAATGATTAGCATCCAAAATCATTATCCCCGATTGTGCTGACCGACCACTAATCACGAACTGAGTACATCACTCACCGTCTAACTCCCATCAGTCAAGGAAAAACCAACAAACTTACATTAAAACACATACAACACCCTTATTTTGAAAGCAATAAAGTCGAAATTTGAATAAAAAAACTTTCTTTATATATTTTTTTTCAAGTACCCCCAATTTAAGTTGATCTATCGTTTCGAATGATTTGTTAGATGTGAAAGGTCTTGGTATTTTGGTTGTACCGTCAATTGTATCTTGAGCTTTACCTGAGGAGTTGTTTTAAGAGAGTGGAGGTTTTCTTATTCTGGTTGTTAAGTACGTATGTCAGGGTATAATATCGGAGCTTCTTAATTGAAGATAATAAGAGAGGACATGTGTCTTTGTCCCGTTTTTATGGCGTGTAAGAGAGGGATGTTTGTTTTTCCGACTTGTTAAGAACTTTGTCTATTAATTTTGGGTTATTTTTCTTTGTTTTCGAGGGGTGAGTGGGGGAGGTTTAAAGGATTTATTGAAGGTGGTTTATTGAATTTTTGTAATGTGCTTGGATAATTGTTATTACTTTTGGTGTTAGATTTTCTTCTAGAACTTTTTTGCGGTTTCTTTTATAAAATAATGTAAACTTTTACAATATGCTACACCTTAGAAGCAGCGAGATAATTTTATCTTGACGCTCATATCATTTAAGTAACGACTCAAAAATATTTTTACAAACGTACTCGTGAAATGTACGTCAAAACTCTAGCAATACTAAAAGAAACCTTACATCGCCACATATTATTTATCACACCTACAAAATAAAGAATTTTCATCATATACCTAAAACAAATAGCATTCTAAAACACCTATAAACCACCTACAAACCACCCCATTCTAATCACTAAAACAAAATAATACACGAACACACTGCAGTCAAGAGAAGACGGCCATATAAATCGTTGGGAGATACACCTGCATGGAGCAATATCAATCCATCTGGTGGGAGGGAGGCTACGTCCGAGGGGCCGGCTGTCGTCTTTGAGCGGTATTTAATTTTGTGCAAATGACTTTGACGCGTTGACAACGCAAAGGGTGAGGGGAGGGGTACTTTTTTCTTTTGTTTTGTAGTGACCGGTAGATTTTGAAGTTTGGGTTAAAAGTGATCTTAGGATTTGTGTGGTCCTTGGGAAAGGTAATAAAAACATGTTGGGTGTAAACTTGCTAGAATGTTAGTTTTTGTTTCGAATTTTGTTAAAGGTATTTTACGAAGAAGGATAACCTTATTCATCAAAATTTTGATTAAAATGTTTCTAACAATAAGAACAAGAAAAAAACAAAATGTAAGGAAAATTGCAGAAATTTTACGTCAGCATAATTTTCCCTGAAAAAAATATCAAGTTTTCCACCCTTATGAAGCAATCTAATACAGCAACTGCAAGAAATGAAAATTTCTGAAAAACGTATTACTTCAAGGAAATCTAATAAAACATCTAATCAGGCAAACTTTCTAATATAACACTCCATCTCAAACCTTATTAAGTCAAATGAAAAATTTACTTCAAAAACGACACAATTCAAAAAAAGGATCGGCTAATGAATACCTTTTTCTACAGAACTGCAATATCATCTAAATATGCTTTATCCAAGCTTCGTGCAAAGAAGATAGAAAGAAACACGGTAAAGCTACGATTTTCAAAGAAAACAATACTGTTTTCTATAATAAAGATGAGCAGAAATCCAACAGCGAACATCAATTGCAACAAATTACCCCTCACTTCAAACATCACATCGAATTTAAAATAAAAAATTAACAAAATAAAAAACACACATTCCGTACAAAAGATGGTCCGACTTGTGCGCTCCTCAGTGCATAGCCCCCTTATTATCCGGGGTGGGTCAATATGCAGTACCCCGCCGCCCCCTAGCCGGGGGTGGGTTAGGGGGGTGTCACGTCACTGTCTCAGAATCGCCATCATGCCGTCCCGGAGTCTCGTTTACGTCCATCCCGTACTTTTCAACTTGAAGCGAAATAGAAATGTTTTAGCTTTTCTAGAGCTCTAGTTGTATGTTTTTTGATGTTTCACTGGATTAAATTTTGTTAGTTGCATTTCGTATTAGGACGGTTTTGATGAAAAATGTTTTGGAAATATTAGAATACGAAACGGAGTATTAAGTTTTTATTTGTAGCTCGCCTAGAATGCTAGTCCGTATTATGAATTTGATAGACAACTCGTCTCTTAGAGCTTTTGATATTTTTTGTAGGATTATTTTCATACTGGTGCAGTATTCATTACCATACACGTAATGCGTGTAAACATTTACCAGCTTTTAAGTTTATCTAATTTACCGATCGATTGAGGCACTTTTGTATTTGAGTTTTGTCTTCAATATCAATGCGATTCTTGAGATGAATCCAATTATTCTTTGACCAGGTGGTCAGCTTCCCATATCGTTATAGGTACGTGCCTTATTTCCTTTCTAGACTAGGGTTTAATTAAATACTTTAAAGATATTTGAAAACTTTCTTTGTTTTGATTTTCGGTACTTAATTAGATTTACTTTTGGTTGTATCAAGTAAAGCTATGATCGACTTATACCAAGGCTTGCATTTTATTCTACAGTTGATGTGACAGTAGTGATTTGAGATGAAAATAAAATAAAATAATTCCAATCCAAATTCAATTAAAAAAGTGAATCACCATCCAAATCGTTTCAATTTCACCCCCTGAAAACCGACCCTTCAAAACTAATTCAAAACTATAACACCACTTATTTTTTATTTTCTACACTATCGTTTCTTACGTCTGCTGGCTGCAGCAATATCAATCCATCTGGTGGGTGAGGGGGTGACGGGTGCAAGAGGGGGGAGAAAGGTGGCGGTGGGTGGTGGGGGTTGTCACGTCACTGTCTTAAATGACTGTCACGGGTGTACTCTGTCCGTTGAAGAAGTGGACGGATGCTTACAATGGCTGATGGGGTGCAGTTTTAAGGTCGTTGCTGCTGCTCTGAAGGGTTAGGTTTTGAGGGTTGAAGGTTATGTCATTTTGTTGTGTTGGGTTGAAATTTGTTGTTGAATTTTGTGTACGTATGTTGTATGTTTGGTAGTTGTTTCTGTGTTTTCAGTTTGGTGGATTTTTTTTATTAAATAAAGTTTTTTCCAGTGCGTGTGAGTGTGTGCGTTTGATTCGTTATTAAAGTTAAAAAAAAAATCAATTTAAAACATATTTACATTTATACTTTGGCGTCAACATACGTGTGGATTTAAAAATGTAGAGCAAAATTGATAAAGCTTGCTGAATTATATTAATGTGCCAAACCACTGTTTAAAACATTGACCAACTCATAAACATTGCCAAACCATCAAGTAGTATGAACATGAAAATAGAATGAAATTATCTGGGGGCACGGAAGTGCCCCCGCAAGTCGAGCAAAAAAAAAGCGGCACGGCCGTAACATCCTTTTCTCGAAGCAATTCGGGCTATTTTTGACACCCCTATAATTTCGTTGTGGATAAAACAAGAAGCCTGGATTTTCAGCAACTAATCAGTCATTGTATAAACACGGTATATTTAAAATTTCAGTCAATTTGAACCAGTAGTTTAAGAATGACAACTTGTTAAAATTTTGAATTTTGTCACTCACTGATTCACTGACTCACTGACTCACCGATCATCAAAAGTCTAAGGTACTTCTAGCAGACTTAGAAGCTTAAAATTTAGAATACAAATAGGGTTTAGTGGCTTAATCATGGGAAAAATTTAATATTTTCTAATTTCGATCCAGTTTTCTAAATACACTAACTGCAACAATAACTTTGTAATCCCATATAAATGTATAAGATTACAAGGTTACATTTGCAGTTAATGAATTATTATTACTGTAGAAAATAAAATAAATAGGTGTAAATAGGTACCTACTATATGAGGCATAACGGGAGGGGGTATAGGGTGGGTAAGGGTGTTTAGCCCATGAAACTGAACAGCATTCCCATAGGAAAATATGTCGAATTATGAAAAAAAATGTCTTTCCATACAAATTGGACTTATGTTCGCTCTACAAAAAGAAGTGAGATGCCATCAAAAACATTCTGTAAAAAACTCAAGTCTCGCCGTAAAAAGTTGTGAGATCTATGTAATACCAAGTCGATTAATCTATTTAGTCTCTACTTAAAGGACCTTCTGTCTTAAGTTATTACGTATGTTATTATCATGCTAATTTTAAAAAAAATACCTTTAAAACAAGTAGATCGACTTGGTCATCGCAAGAAAACACAAATTCGCACTTTAACATTTCAGGAGCATTAACTTCTCGTCGTTCTGTGTAGTGTGATACATACTAATAATCAAATCATGCGATGGCCAGGTCGGTCTATTTGTTTTAGAGGTATTTTTTTTTTTAATTGGCATGATAATAACATACGTAATAACTTAAGACAGAAGGTCCTTTAAGTAGAGACTAAATAGATTAATCGACTTGGTATTACATAGATCTCACAACTTTTTACGGCGAGACTTGAGTTTTTTACAGAATGTTTTTGATGGCATTATTTTGTCACCAATTTAGACAAAATTTAGCTCTACACCAGCCAAAGCTGAAATTGGAGCTACTGGTTTTACTCGCACGGCTTTTGCTCACCTTGGACCAAAGAAAACACGGACATTAATTATTATAACCACTGAAAAATTCATCTTGTATAAAGAAATTTCAATTATGACTAAATTCTATTCTATTTAATTACAAGTAAACTACATACATGCAAGAAAAAATACGCCTTTTCTCATGCATGCTCAGGCAGAAACTGCATTTTACGATCGCGACCAACTTCTTCTGCTTCATTCACATATATACCTCTTGCCTAACATTACTGCCAGTTACGATCTTTGTAACTTTAGTTGCACTTCCAAAAACGAGGTGCCCATTGCCAGTTGCGCACACCGGTCGGTAAACGATCTGTGGGTTAAGCAACCCTTGGCGTGGTCACTCCAAAGATGGGTGACCGTATAGTGGTATTTGAGCTGGGCGTATCTGTGCTACGGAGGGCACGTAAAAAGCCGGTCCCGGCTGTTGTCTACTAAGATAACAGTCGTTAAGCCATGTCAACGGCCTTTCGGCCTGAACAACTTTGACACTAAGTTGGCCACTAACCATATACAAAAATTTCCAAAAACTAGAAAACCAAAACAAAATGTGTTGATTTTGAAAAGAAATCACCAGGCCAGATATGAAGTTAAAACATTGGCGCGTCGGGCACACTCTTGCATTATCAACTTGCATCGGGATGACGCGAGCTCGCTGTCGCAGCCACGTCCCCAAGTTTACTCGCCTCCGTTGGAAATTTCACTCCAGACTTGGTTTGGAGATGCAAGTGATGGGAGCCAGCGGTTCGTGCTTGATACAAGATGGTCTATTTCATAGGTCTTGTAGCGCAATTCTGTATAATCTGTATTGTCGAATTTCGAGAGCTTGACATTTAAAATGTACTGCCAAAATAGTTCCGTCAACGACTCAGGAGGAAACGGACGGCTCAGCGCCTCTAACGTCCGTTGGACGCAGAGGTCCAGAGGCGCTGAGCCGGTAGTCGGTAGTCGATAGTAGTAGAGAATCGAGCTTCTGCGCCTGCTAAATTACGTGTACTGTAAAGTTAAACGTTATCTCTGTATGTTTTGTGTAGTTTACATTAAATTATATTTAAGTTATTTAATTATATCGTTTGGTAACTTTACTGTGTAAAATGAACAAACCATAATAATAACATGTATGTATTCTTGATGTAAGTAATTTTCCTGATAAGTTTTGCGGCTTGGATGCAAACATAAAATATTGAAAAAGGATGATCATTGTAATTACAAACTACCCAACGATGTTTAATGCGTCCTACGTTCTTAACACTGCTTTAAAAAATGGGAGTGGGAACAATTATAAATATTTTTTTATTCAAAATTTTGAATATAGTACCAGCAGGTTAGCTTAAAGTTAAGGCCAAAACCTATCACCGTTTTTTTTCGTAGCGCTACATTTTCCTACACTTGTCCACGATAGGTACTTGTTCCCGCTATCAGCTTACAACTTATCCCACACAACGGTTGTCACGTCAGTGTACAGCACTGTCTTACTGACAGGGACGACTGAATTGTTCAGCGCAGTACTGACGCTTCTTAGTTGTTGCGATGTTATTGATTGTGAGATCACATCAACTGCGTTTAGTTTTGATACTTTAGTGCTTAGCGTGCCTCTGTGATGTAGGCTGATTAGTAGTTTTGATACTTTTGAAATTTAATTTGAAAATGACACGTCTATTAAATATTCTTAATTATTCCACAATGCTAGCTGTGGCCATCGATTGAAATAGGCTCCGACGAGCTTTTTTCGAGTGTTACTAAAGTGACCAATTCTTCTTTAGTGCTTGCTTATGCTTGCGTCACTTTGGTGGTAGTAGTACTTTTGAGCGAATTATTTATTTGATCTCACAGAGTACAAGCCAAGCCTCGATTAAAACTTGTTAGGTACCTACTCTCATTACGATATGAATAGTTTCTTTCCCAGCTGACCACACATGTATTTATTCAAATCAAATGACTCATTTATTGAACAGCATCATAAAATACTCTGGAAAAAGCCTTAATCACATTTGACTCTTATTTACGCTTATATCTATACCAATAATACAAAATTATAAAGTTTTTTTGTTTGTTTGGTTGAAAGCTCCAATCTTAGAAACTAGTGGTGAGAATTAAAAGATATTTTACTGTTGGATAGCCTATTTATTGAGGGGGCTATAGACTATATAACATTACGCTACGACCATTAGGAGCGGAGTACCAATGAAAAGTGTTACAAAAACGGGGAAAATAATCCATTCTCTCTTATGTGACGCAAGCGAAGTTGCGCGATCCAGCTAGTTTTTAAATAATTCATTGAAACGTCAAAATAATGTCAATAGCCCACTGGTCATCAAATTGACGAAATATGAGTCAATGTGTGTGAATATTAAAATGTTCCGATATATGTAGTTTGTTACGCGATACTGCATTAATAAAATGTAGTACTGATGGGTTTGTGACATGTTATATTATGTTTATATTTGCTGATGGTAATAATTTCGTAGTTTATTATGCTGTATGTTTTAATATTTGCCTATCTGTATATAAATGAGTTTACAATTGCAGGTCATAATTATTAAGGAATTTACACCTATCTTCCTCTTTTGTAGTGCCTATTGCATTCTTGGAGAATTGGTCTCTAATAATTACATCATCTTTTGAGGTATCAATAATGACTTTCAATATTTAAACATTATCCTTGAAGTTTAGTTTAAAGATCCAGTTTAAGATAGAGCATATTATTGAAAAACCCTAGATTATGCTAAGGTCAGATACACATAAAAGCAAAGTGAGTTTTAAAGTTACGTAAATTTGAACAAGCCTTGAGTACCAAGGAAATAGAATAAAAGAAAATCTTTTCCAAAACATCGTTTTATCTCAATAATTTTGAACTGTAGTGTGTGTAGAATAATTTACTGTAAATTAAAGAAAACATACCTGCCTTATAAAACAATGTTAAATATAATTTATTCAAGGAATATACGTAGAACAGATTATAGGGGTATCTTGTTACTTAGGCAGTGAAAGCTGCGTTATGACGACAGTTTCGTAGAAAAGCGTGTGAGTCAAACAAACAGCTTGACGATTTTCCTTGTAAGTAATAAGGTGATGTTTTCTAAAGAAATAATTAGAAATAATTTCAAGGGAGGCAAGAATCTAAGTTGAATCAATTGGCACATACTTACTGAGAAAAAGCTGGGACTGGAGCTTTTAAAAAGAGATCGAGAGTTTGACATTTACAATGTACTGCAAAAGTAGTTCCTTCGTCACCCGCTAGAGGCGCTGATCAGATTTTCATACAAAATTTCTAGCAAAAATTTCTAAATATATATATTCGCTTAGCCTTTGTTCCAAACTATGTTGGAGTCGGCTTCCAGTCTCACCGGATGCAGCTTGATACCAGTGTTTTACATGGAGCGACTGCCTATCTGACCTCCACAACCCAGTTACTTGGGTATTAACACGATACCCTTCGGTAAGACTGGTTGTCAGACTTTCAAGCTTCTGACTACTGTTAACGACTGTCAAAGATCTTCGAAAATGGCAGCCGGGACCCACAATTTAACGTGCCTTCCGGAACACGGAGGAACTCGATATGTGTAAGATGGACACCCATCCACGGAACAACCTTGGCAAGCGTAGCTTAACCTCAGAGATCGATCCGTGCGGCTGTTGTTAACTAAGCCACGAGCTCCTCAATTTCTAAATATATATACTTAATTTTATATTTAGTGACATTGCCTGTCATAAAAATCAAAAACTAAACAATAATATTGTTATGATGTGTATCTGCTCATAAAAAGTTAATTTAGCAGGACAAAATAATAACATTTTAAATGGTTATAGTTAAAAGTAAAATCTTGAACTCTAAAATAAACCAATAGCTGTATTAAGCTATAACAAAACAGTGAACATTTATATAAAGTGCAGTACACATCAGCCTGCAACCTGTCCGTGACAAGCCGTCAGTCGCCAGACGGAGTCGCAAGAAACCTCTGTCTACACCTGACTTAATAACTAGCTTGATAATCAGAAGAAAAACTTAAACTTTATTAACTTCCCTGAATACTTACAAAACGTAAGAAATCTAAATAAGAAATCTAAAATATAAATGCCAAAAAAAATGTTTTTGAAATAGCTCTGGTGTGACTGGTTAAGCTAAATGGCATAAAAAAGAAAATGCGGAAACGTATGTCTTTAAAAGCATCTTGCCAAAAGACTGCCAAATAAGCATTATAACAGAAAAAAATTGGTTTTTAAATGTTAAACTCTACAACACACCAATAGCTGTATTAAGCTATAACAAAACAGTGAACATTTATATAAAGTGCAGTACACATCAGCCTGCAACCTGTCCGTGACAAGCCGTCAGTCGCCAGACGGAGTCGCAAGAAATTCACCAAGCTCCCTGTAAACAATTTCACAAAGACTCAACCCGTTTGTCGTTGACGGACGAAACCTAACTGTTTTAATTTGGTTATATTTTGATTAGTTTTTTTGTAAAATGTAATGTCATTTGGTTTTGTAAACAATTTTTTATTTTTAAGAGAACTCCCGCACTAAGAATTGGTCTTGTGTCGCGGGGACTTTTACAAACATACAAACAACGGACACAAAATACAACCAGACCCGAAACAATTATTGTTGGATTGCACACATATTTGTTCCGTGTGGGAATCGAACCCGCGACGCAATGATAGCAGCGTGGCGACCTAAACCACAGCCCTATGGAGGCAGTCAGTTGTAAGGTTATTTGTTTTGATGAGTTGATTTTTTTCGTTATTGACGTTTTGACTGTCATTTCAACATGATTGGGTCTTTGTCAAAGAGAGGTCATTTCATGCTGGAATAACTACAACGAAAGTAAATTAAAATAGATAGTGATGCATAAAAATTATCATTCTATGTTATTATTGTAGACAAATAATCTAAATATAGCAGCTTCACTTTAAAGGAAAACTTCAGAGGACGACTTATGACCTTTTCCATTCTTGGATGTACGTCATTCGTATTCATAACATATCTCATTATACATGCGTACTGCAACAACTACGTATACCTGTACGTTTTGATTGATATGAAGAAGACAGCAGTAAAGAAGTGAATCAGTAGCGCAATTCTGTATAATCTATACTGTCGAGTATCGAGAGTTTGACATTTAGAATGTACTGCCAAAATAATTCCTACGACGCCCGTCAGAGGCGCTGATCAGATTTTCATACAAAATGTATCGATGACAAGCCGGATGTCGGTAGTCGATAGTAGTAGAAAATCGAGCTAAGATAAAATAGACAAGTTTAATTCAAAATTCATGGAAAACAAACAAAAAACCTTTTACTAAAGAAACTGTATAGCAGTTCAAAAACCTCAATTCTCAAACAAAGCAACAATCCAATATCTTTTACATCATACACTAAACTAACTCCATTCGCATTAGAAATAGAGCTAAACAATTAACCCCCACCCGCCGGAGTGAGTACAAAGACGCATCAAAGAAAGTCCTCACGTATGCACTTGATCGGGCGCTGCACTAACGTGACGCCGTCCATCGATTGTTGAGGGTGCCCCCCTTCCCCCTACCCAGGTGGGGGGCGAATAGGGGGAGAAGAAAGCTTTAAAAACAGAGAGCCAGCGGCGTCTCCACGACGGCCCAATACGTCCCCAACCGGCCGTCGATTACGAACGTTGCTGCATACGCCGCGAGAGGGTTGGCAAAAGTAATGGCGAATTTTTCAGTTACATTTTTGATGGGTTTTGAATATGTATGGTGAGGTTATGTTTATTAAAGACTCGTTTTATTTTGTAGTTACTTGAATGAGTTGTTTGTTCGCTTAACGCAGTTTAAGTTTTTATTTTTTTGTTAGTTGTTGTTAATTTACGTATGTAACACTGTTAACTCTGTTTTACATTTATTATAATATTGGGTATCATTACTGGGTCGATTTTACGGTGAACATTATGGAACAGCCTTAAAACTTTCAGTAATTCCTGAAAAATGTTGTACTTACGTCTTAGCGCAGTTTACTTTTTACGTTACTTATTACTCTTAATCTTAATCACAGCAACTAATTTTCATACATCGATAGACACTCAGAAGAAAAAGGTCATAAGTCAAAACTTTTCAATAAGAATATCCAACTTTTTAATTTATACAGTGATTTGCTGCCAGTACAGATCGCGTACGGAAACACACGATCGTGAGTAATACAACATTCGTTATTTTTCGCCACCTTCCCGCTGTATTGATTAGTGCTCATTGGCGCTCGGTACAGGTGCCAACTTGCACTACACATACATTTGGACATGAACTTTTTTTCAACTTTGCAGCCATTCAAGGCGATTTGAATGAGTTTTTCCCTTGGTTTTGTTTGGACTCTTGTCCAGACTAGCGTAATTGTTTACGAAGGTAAAGTATCCTGCAACATTTTCATTTCTATTGGAGCAACAAACCACTCCATACATACTACATTTATTATACGAACGACCATGTTGGTTGATGGAGGCCAAATATTTTGACCAATATTCTATTGCAGGGTAGTTTAAAGTGGTTATCACGCTGTTACCCCTGCAGTAAGAAGTCTGAAGTGGGTTTGATTCCCACACGAAATATGTTTGTGTGAACGTATCAATTAAGGTAGACTTGTTCTGCTAAGTGGTAGGTACGTTTAGTAAAAGTCTTATATAACTGACCAACAACTTACATTGTGTGTCTGTATCTCACATTTTATATGTGACTGTAAACTTTTCTTCAAACCACCTGCGGTTATAAACTCCACAGGTTGTTTTTTATAAGAGCCTTTTGTTCTTAACCGATTACTGTGCTACTGGACTCAGTACTGAAGTGTATTTTCGAAAATATCGATCATTCAATAAGTAAGCCTATACGATTGGAATCAAGAGCAAGCTTATAGGCGTTAAGCAAATCGCTAATGCGGATATACAGACGATTACATTGGTCAGAATAATATGTAAATGCTCTTAATGTCGTCACAGACGGAGAACCTAAGTAATTAGGAACATACACAAAAAAGCAATCCTCCTTTTTTGAAGACAGTAAATATGACGTCATCACAAAATTAACTGCACCAAAAAATAAAAACTAATAGCAACGAAATATAAACTTTAGCTAATAAACGTAGTACATTGCACCGTTTGGCACATACTTTATAAAACTAAAGTTTAATTTGAAAACTTTAGGACGTCGCTAATTTTGTGTGATGTTCGCGACAACTTCTCTCGTGACCGTACTTGCATTGATTGAAAACTTAATGAGTAAACAAATTACAGCTGTATTGTTGGTACATACGTTTCATTTTTGTTTGGAGGTGTTTTGATGTTATTTGAAGAACTGTTTTGACTGAAAGAAGTATGGAAAGAAAAACAGGTTGTTGACCTTTAATTAAACAATTTGTAGACTACATAGACAAGTAAGTCCCTTATCAGGCGTCATAATGATATTGGAGAGACTTATTGTGTATACCTTTGAGGTTCGTACACGAGTCGCCTCGTCAACATTTGTCGCGTTACTGGATTTCTTTGCCGGTAGTCGCTTGAAGACTAAAATAATTGAGTATCGAAGATTTGCGTAATTTTAAGTACGAAGGGCCTGAGATTACTGGGTTCAATTTCTAGTCCTAAACGTGCCTGTACTTATTGGTTTTAGATTTTGTTTTCTGACCAGTTACTGTCCCACTGCTGGGCAAGGGTCTTCTTCCGAATGAGGGAGGGTTCACGCGTCGAGACCTCGAGCTGGCAATGTATATGTCACTCAACGCGCCGTTAGAATTTAAGCGAAAATAATCAGCTCTATATAATTTCATATTATTTTTATAGACCTGATTAATTTTGAATGCGAATTGGTCACGTAAAAAAAGAGCGTTTCTTAAGGCTAAGGCTTAGATACATTTTCCAAAATCGAGATTTCCTCAAAAATTATTCTTCAGTATTTAAGCTAAGCCTGACCTTTACAAGTTCTCTCTCAGTTCTAATACCATTAAGCGTTTACCTGTTACCGACTTCCCGTATATGATGAGTTAAGTTGATTAGTTAGAGACACGCACAGTTTACCAACGGTTACGTAGATGGCATAGTGTAAGTTTATAGTTAAGACTTGGATAAGATTTGACGAGAGAGGGTGATTTTTCTTTTTTGTTACTATTATCTGCAAATCAAGCACATAAGCGTACTACTTTAGTAGTATTGGACGGTTTAGCTCGCACTTGCATAACCAAAACTATGATTCTTCTCGATGAAAGTAATGTAAATATACTTCGTACTAAGCTTAAGCCTAATAATAAGCTTAGTTAACAACTATAATTGTTTGACGCGGTGCATGATAAGATAGTGTACTATTAATATCAGGAACCGTCTACCCGTCTACTAAATGGTATCAAAAACGACTACTTTTACATGGTGAAGCTTCGAATAGCCGTCTGCATAAATAGCAAGTAAATGCAGTTAAATGAAACTGTTCTTATTGTCAAAAAGTATATTTGAGTCGATGTGAACTATTAATAAGCTGTTAGTTTGTATTTCGCGAGTTTTCTTTACGTTCGACAGTTGGGCGGACGGTGGGCGGTGTGTGGTGCAAGCATAGGAGGATAGCGAGTTTTAGCGACTTTGTGGCAAAGTTATGGAACTAAAATTTGACACTAGAAATATAATGGTTAAGTTTGTTAACATGCTTTTGTAATTACAGAGAAGGTCGTGAGTTCGATTCTCACGGGCTATTTTTATGATATACTATAGATATACTAGTTTTTATTCTATTTGTATTTTGAAAGTGTGTTTCGTTTGCTTTTGAAGACTTCTTGTATTACAAGGATCAATTAAGCAGCGAATTATTTTACTAAGACTTTCATTTAAACATTGTATTTGTAATTTATTTTGTAGGTATTAAAAGTAAAGCTTTCATGGCGCTAGTTCCTAATGAGCCAAAAATGTATATTTCATCTCGTTAATAATGTTAATCTCCTATACGCATAAATATCAAGAAAACATCCCATAAATTGTCATATTTATGCCAAACACGCACATTTCCAAACTGGATATATAACCAATTTACGACAATGTCAAATATTT